>NC_134688.1:28960916-29312166 GCF_050947455.1 Rhinoderma darwinii
TATCATCTCCCTGCCCCATTATCATCTCTCTGCTCCCCTTATCATCTCCCTGCCCCATTATCATCTCCCTGCCCCATTATCATCTTCTCTGCTCCCATTATCATCTCCATGCCCCCATTATCATCTCTCTGCTCCCATTATCATCTCCCTGCCCCATTATCATCTCTCTGCTCCCATTATCATCTCCCTCCCCATTATCATCTCCCTGCTCCCATTATCATCTCCCTGCCCCATTATCATCTCCCTGCTCCCATTATCATCTCCCTGCCCCATTATCATCTCCCGGCCCCCATTATCATCTCCCTGCCCCATTATCATCCCCTGCCCCCATTATCATCTCCCTGCCCCCATTATCATCTCCCCTGCCCCCATTATCATCTCCCTGCCCCCATTATCATCTCCCTGCCCCATTATCATCTCCCTGCCCCATTATCATCTCCCTGCCCCATTATCATCTCTCTGCTCCTATTATTATCTCCCTGCCCCATTATCATCTCTCTGCTCCCATTATCATCTCCCTGCCCCATTATCATCTCCCTGCCCCATTATCATCTATCTGCTCCCATTATCATCTCCATGCTCCATTATCATCTCTCTGCTCCAATTATCATCTCCCTGCCCCATTATCATCTCTCTGCTCCCATTATCATCTCCCTGCCCCATTATCATCTAACTCTACCCCAGTATCATCTCCCTGCCCCATTATCATCTCTCTGCTCCCATTATCATCTCCCTGCCCCATTATCATCTCCCTGCCCCCATTATCATCTCCCTGCCCCATTATCATCTAACTCTACCCCAGTATCATCTCCCTGGCCCCCATTATCATCTCCCTGCCCCCATTATCATCTCCCTGCCCCATTATCATCTTCCTGCCCCATTATCATCTCTCTGCTCCCATTATCATCTCCCTGCCCCATTATCATCTCTCTGCTCACATTATCATCTCCTTGCCCCTTTATCAGCTCCCTGCCCCATTATCATCTCTCTGCTCCCATTATCATCTCCATGCCCCCATTATCATCTCTCTGCTCCCATTATCATCTCCCTGCCCCATTATCATCTCTCTGCTCCCATTATCATCTCCCTGCCCCATTATCATCTCCCTGCCCCATTATCATCTCCCTGCCCCATTATCATCTAACTCTACCCCAGTATCATCTCCCTGCCCCATTATCATCTCTCTGCTCCCATTATCATCTCCCTGCCCCATTATCATCTCCCTGCCCCCATTATCATCTCCCTGCCCCAATCATCTAATCTACCCCAGTATCATCCCCTGCCCCATTATCATCTCCCTGCCCCCATATCATCTCCCTGCCCCCATTATCATCTCCCTGCCCCATTATCATCTCTCTGCTCCCATTATCATCTCCCTGCCCCAATTATCATCTCTCTGCTCCCATTATCATCTCCCTGCCCCATTATCATCTCCCTGCCCCATTATCATCTCTCTGCTCCCATTATCATCTCCATGCCCCCATTATCATCTCTCTGCTCCCATTATCATCTCCCTGCCCCATTATCATCTCTCTGCTCCCATTATCATCTCCCTGCCCCATTATTATCTCCCTGCCCCATTATCATCTCCTGCCCCATATCATCTAACTCTACCCCAGTATCATCTCCCTGCCCCATTATCATCTCTCTACTCCCATTATCATCTCCCTGCCCCATTATCATCTCCCTGCCCCCATTATCATCTCCCTGCCCCCATTATCATCTAACTCTACCCCAGTATCATCTCCCTGCCCCCATTATCATCTCCCTGCCCCCATTATCATCTCCCTGCCCCATTATCATCTCCCTGCCCAATTATCATCTCCCTGCCCCATTATCATCTCCCTGTCCCCATTATCATCTCCCTGCCCCCATTATCATCTCCCTGCCCCATTATCATCTCCTGCCCCATTATCACCTCTCTTCTCTCATGCTCCCATTATCATCTCCCTGCCCCATTATCATCTCTCTGCTCCCATTATCATCTCCCTGCCCCATTATCATCTCCCTGCCCCATTATCATCTCTCTGCTCCCATTATCATCTCCCTGCCCCATTATCATCTCCCTGCCCCATTAATCATCTCCCTGCCCCATTATCATCTCCCTGCCCCCATTATCATCTCCCTGCCCCATTATCATCTCTCTGCTCCCATTATCATCTCCATGCCCCCATTATCATCTCTCTGCTCCCATTATCATCTCCCTGCCCCATTATCATCTCTCTGCTCCCATTATCATCTCCCTGCCCCATTATCATCTCCTGCCCCATTATCATCTCCCTGCCCCATTATCATCTAACTCTACCCCAGTATCATCTCCCTGCCCCATTATCATCTCTCTGCTCCCATTATCATCTCCCTGCCCATTATCATCTCCCTGCCCCATTATCATCTCCCTGCCACCATTATCATCTAACTCTACCCCAGTATCATCTCCCTGCCCCCATTATCATCTCCCTGCCCCCATTATCATCTCCCTGCCCCATTATCATCTCCCTGCCCAATTATCATCTCCCTGCCCCATTATCATCTCCCTGTCCCCATTATCATCTCCCTGCCCCCATTATCATCTCCCTGCCCCATTATCATCTCCCTGCCCCATTATCATCTCTCTGCTCCCATTATCATCTCCCTGCCCCATTATCATCTCTCTGCTCCCATTATCATCTCCCTGCCCCCATTATCATCTCTCTGCTCCCATTATCATCTCCCTGCCCCATTATCATCTCCCTGCCCCATTATCATCTCTCTGCTCCCATTATCATCTCCCTGCCCCATTATCATCTCCCTGCCCCATTATCATCTCCCTGCCCCATTATCATCTCCCTGCCCCATTATCATCTCCCTGCCCCATTATCATCTCTCTGCTCCCATTATCATCTCCCTGCCCCATTTATCATCTCCCTGCTCCCATTATCATCTCCCTGCCCCCATTATCATCTCTCTGCTCCCATTATCATCTCTCTGCTCCCATTATCATCTCCCTGCCTCATTATCATCTCCCTGCCCCATTATCATCTCCCTGCCCCATTATCATCTCCCTGCCCCCATTATCATCTCCCTGCCCCATTATCATCTCTCTGCTCCCATTATCATCTCCCTGCCCCATTATCATCTCCCTGCTCCTATTATCATCTCCCTGCCCCCATTATCATCTCTCTGCTCCCATTATCATCTCTCTGCTCCCATTATCATCTCCCTGCTCATTATCATCTCCCTGCTCCATTATCATCTCCCTGCCCCATTATCATCTCCCTGCCCCATTATCATCTCCTACTCCCATTATCATCTCCCTGCCTCATTATCATCTCTCTGCTCCCATTATCATCTCCCTGCCCCATTATCATCTCCCTGCCCCATTATCATCTCTCTGCTCCCATTATCATCTCCCTGCCCCATTATCATCTCCCTGCTCCCATTATCATTTCCCTGCCCCATTATCATCTCCCTGCTCCCATTATCATCTCCCTGCCCCATTATCATCTCCCTGCCCCCATTATCATCTTTCTTCCCCCATTATCATCTTCCTGCCCCCATTATCATCTCCCTGCTCCCATATCATCTCCCTGCCCCATTATCATCTCCCTGCCCCATTATCATCTCTCTGTTCCCATTATCATCTCCCTGCCCCATTATCATCTCTCTGCTCCCATTATCATCTCCCTGCCCCCATTATCATCTCTCTGCTCCCATTATCATCTCTCTGCTCCCATTATCATCTCTCTGCTCCCATTATCATCTCTCTGCTCCCATTATCATGTCCCTGCTCCCATTATCATCTCTCTGCTCCCATTATCATCTCTCTGCTCCCATTATCATCTCCCTGCTCCCATTATCATCTCTCTGCTCCCATTATCATCTCCCTGCCCCATTATCATCTCCCTGCTCCCATTATCATCTCCCTGCCCCATTATCATCTCTCTGCTCCCATTATCATCTCCCTGCCCCATTATCATCTCCCTGCCCCATTATCATCTCCCTGCCCCCATATCATCTCTCTGCTCCCATTATCATCTCCCTGCCCCATTATCATCTCCGTGCTCCCATTATCATCTCCCTGCCCCATTATCATCTCTCTGCTCCCATTAATCTCCCTGCCCCATTATCATCTCCCTGCCCCCATTATCATCTCTCTGCTCCCATTATCATCTCCCTGCCCCATTATCATCTCCCTGCTCCCATTATCATCTCCCTGCCCCATTATCATCTCCCTGCTCCCATTATCATCTCCCTGCCCCATTATCATCTCCCTGCCCCCATTATCATCTTCCTGCCCCCATTATCATCTTCCTGCCCCATTATCATCTCCCTGCTCCCATTATCATCTCCCTGCCCCCATTATCATCTCCCTGCCCCCATTATCATCTCCCTGCCCCCATTATCATCTCTCTGCTCCCATTATCATCTCCCTGCCCCATTATCATCTCCCTGCTCCCATTATCATCTCCCTGCCCATTATCATCTCCCTGCTCCCATTATCATCTCCCTGCCCCATTATCATCTCCCTGCCCCCATTATCATCTTCCTGCCCCCATTATCATCTTCCTGCCCCCATTATCATCTCCCTGCTCCCATTATCATCTCCCTGCCCCCATTATCATCTCCCTGCCCCCATTATCATCTCCCTGCCCCATTATCATCTCCCTGCCCCATTATCATCTCCCTGCCCCATTATCATCTCCCTGCCCCATTATCATCTCTCTGCTCCCATTATCATCTCTCTGCTCCCATTATCATCTCTTTGCTCCCATTTTCATCTCTCTGCTCCCATTATCATCTCCCTGCTCCCATTATCATCTCTCTGCTCCCATTATCATCTCTCTGCTCCCATTATCATCTCCCTGCTCCCATTATCATCTCTCTGCTCCCATTATCATCTCCCTGCCCCATTATCATCTCCCTGCTCCCATTATCATCTCCCTGCCCCCATTATCATCTCTCTGCTCCCATTATCATCTCTCTGCTCCCATTATCATCTCCCTCCCCCATTATCATCTCCCTGCCCCATTATCATCTCCCTGCCCCATTATCATCTCCCTGCTCCCATTATCATCTCCCTGCCCCATTATCATCTCTCTGCTCCCATTATCATCTCCCTGCCCCATTATCATCTCCCTGCCCCATTATCATCTCCCTGCCCCCATTATCATCTCTCTGCTCCCATTATCATCTCCCTGCCCCATTATCATCTCCGTGCTCACATTATCATCTCCCTGCCCCATTATCATCTCTCTGCTCCCATTATCATCTCCCTGCCCTATCATCTCCCTGCCCCCATTATCATCTCTCTGTCTGCTGTCACATTATCATCTCCCTGCCCCATTATCATCTCCCTGCTCCCATTATCATCTCCCTGCCCCATTATCATCTCCCTGCCCCATTATCATCTCCCTGCCCCCATTATCATCTTCCTGCCCCCATTATCATCTTCCTGCCCCCATTATCATCTCCCTGCTCCCATTATCATCTCCCTGCCCCCATTATCATCTCCCTGCCCCCATTATCATCTCCCTGCCCCATTATCATCTCCCTGCCCCATTATCATCTCCCTGCCCCATTATCATCTCCCTGCCCCATTATCATCTCTCTGCTCCCATTATCATCTCTCTGCTCCCATTATCATCTCTCTGCTCCCATTTTCATCTCTCTGCTCCCATTATCATCTCCCTGCTCCCATTATCATCTCTCTGCTCCCATTATCATCTCTCTGCTCCCATTATCATCTCCCTGCTCCCATTATCATCTCTCTGCTCCCATTATCATCTCCCTGCCCCATTATCATCTCCCTGCTCCCATTATCATCTCCCTGCCCCCATTATCATCTCTCTGCTCCCATTATCATCTCTCTGCTCCCATTATCATCTCCCTCCCCCATTATCATCTCCCTGCCCCATTATCATCTCCCTGCCCCATTATCATCTCCCTGCTCCCATTATCATCTCCCTGCCCCATTATCATCTCTCTGCTCCCATTATCATCTCCCTGCCCCATTATCATCTCCCTGCCCCATTATCATCTCCCTGCCCCCATTATCATCTCTCTGCTCCCATTATCATCTCCCTGCCCCATTATCATCTCCGTGCTCCCATTATCATCTCCCTGCCCCATTATCATCTCTCTGCTCCCATTATCATCTCCCTGCCCCATTATCATCTCCCTGCCCCCATTATCATCTCTCTGCTCACATTATCATCTCCCTGCCCCATTATCATCTCCCTGCTCCCATTATCATCTCCCTGCCCAATTATCATCTCCTGCTCCCATTATCATCTCCCTGCCCCATTATCATCTCCCTGCCCCCATTATCATCTTCCTGCCCCCATTATCATCTTCCTGCCCCCATTATCATCTCCCTGCTCCCATTATCATCTCCCTGCCCCCATTATCATCTCCCTGCCCCCATTATCATCTCCCTGCCCCATTATCATCTCCCTGCCCCATTATCATCTCCCTGCCCCATTATCACCTCTCTGCTCCCATTATCATCTCCCTGCCCCATTATCATCTCTCTGCTCCCATTATCATCTCCCTGCCCCATTATCATCTCCCTGCCCCATTATCATCTCCCTGCCCCCATTATCATCTCTCTGCTCCCATTATCATCTCCCTGCCCCATTATCATCTCCGTGCTCCCATTATCATCTCCCTGCCCCATTATCATCTCTCTGCTCCCATTATCATCTCCCTGCCCCATTATCATCTCCCTGCCCCCATTATCATCTCTCTGCTCACATTATCATCTCCCTGCCCCATTATCATCTCCCTGCTCCCATTATCATCTCCCTGCCCCATTATCATCTCCCTGCTCCCATTATCATCTCCCTGCCCCATTATCATCTCCCTGCCCCCATTATCATCTTCCTGCCCCCATTATCATCTTCCTGCCCCCATTATCATCTCCCTGCTCCCATTATCATCTCCCTGCCCCCATTATCATCTCCCTGCCCCCATTATCATCTCCCTGCCCCATTATCATCTCCCTGCCCCATTATCATCTCCTGCCCCATTATCATCTCTCTGCTCCCATTATCATCTCCCTGCCCCATTATCATCTCTCTGCTCCCATTATCATCTCCCTGCCCCATTATCATCTCCCTGCCCCATTATCATCTCTCTGCTCCCATTATCATCTCCATGCCCCCATTATCATCTCTCTGCTCCCATTATCATCTCCCTGCCCCATTATCATCTCTCTGCTCCCATTATCATCTCCCTGCCCCATTATCATCTCCCTGCTCCCATTATCATCTCCCTGCCCCATTATCATCTCCCTGCTCCCATTATCATCTCCCTGCCCCATTATCATCTCCCTGCCCCCATTATCATCTTCCTGCCCCCATTATCATCTCCCTGCTCCCATTATCATCTCCCTGCCCCCATTATCATCTCCCTGCCCCCATTATCATCTCCCTGCCCCCATTATCATCTCCCTGCCCCATTATCATCTCCCTGCCCCATTATCATCTCTCTGCTCCCATTATCATCTCCCTGCCCCATTATCATCTCTCTGCTCCCATTATCATCTCCCTGCCCCATTATCATCTCTCTGCTCCCATTATCATCTCCCTGCCCCATTATCATCTCCCTGCCCCATTATCATCTCTCTGCTCCCATTATCATCTCCTTGCCCCCATTATCATCTCTCTGCTCCCATTATCATCTCCCTGCCCCATTATCATCTCTCTGCTCCCATTATCATCTCCCTGCCCCATTATCATCTCCCTGCTCCCATTATCATCTCCCTGCCCCATTATCATCTCCCTGCTCCCATTATCATCTCCCTGCCCCATTATCATCTCCCTGCCCCCATTATCATCTTCCTGCCCCCATTATCATCTCCCTGCTCCCATTATCATCTCCCTGCCCCCATTATCATCTCCCTGCCCCCATTATCATCTCCCTGCCCCCATTATCATCTCCCTGCCCCATTATCATCTCCCTGCCCCATTATCATCTCCCTGCCCCATTATCATCTCTCTGCTCCCATTATCATCTCCCTGCCCCATTATCATCTCTCTGCTCCCATTATCATCTCCCTGCCCCATTATCATCTCCCTGCCCCATTATCATCTCTCTGCTCCCATTATCATCTCCATGCCCCCATTATCATCTCTCTGCTCCCATTATCATCTCCCTGCCCCATTGTCATCTCTCTGCTCCCATTATCATCTCCCTGCCCCATTATCATCTCCCTGCCCCATTATCATCTCCCTGCCCCATTATCATCTAACTCTACCCCAGTATCATCTCCCTGCCCCATTATCATCTCTCTGCTCCCATTATCATCTCCCTGCCCCATTATCATCTCCCTGCCCCCATTATCATCTCCCTGCCCCCATTATCATCTAACTCTACCCCAGTATCATCTCCCTGCCCCCATTATCATCTCCCTGCCCCCATTATCATCTCCCTGCCCCATTATCATCTTCCTGCCCCATTATCATCTCTCTGCTCCCATTATCATCTCCCTGCCCCATTATCATCTCTCTGCTCCCATTATCATCTCCCTGCCCCATTATCATCTCCCTGCCCCATTATCATCTCTCTGCTCCCATTATCATCTTCATGCCCCCATTATCATCTCTCTGCTCCCATTATCATCTCCCTGCCCCATTATCATCTCTCTGCTCCCATTATCATCTCCCTGCCCCATTATCATCTCCCTACCCCATTATCATCTCCCTGCCCCATTATCATCTAACTCTACCCCAGTATCATCTCCCTGCCCCATTATCATCTCTCTGCTCCCATTATCATCTCCCTGCCCCATTATCATCTCTCTGCTCCCATTATCATCTCCCTGCCCCATTATCATCTCCCTGCCCCATTATCATCTCTCTGCTCCCATTATCATCTCCATGCCCCCATTATCATCTCTCTGCCCCATTATCATCTTCCTGCCCCATTATCATCTCTCTGCTCCCATTATCATCTCCCTGCCCCATTATCATCTCTCTGCTCCCATTATCATCTCCCTGCCCCATTATCATCTCCCTGCCCCATTATCATCTCTCTGCTCCCATTATCATCTCCATGCCCCCATTATCATCTCTCTGCTCCCATTATCATCTCCCTGCCCCATTATCATCTCTCTGCTCCCATTATCATCTAACTCTACCCCAGTATCATCTCCCTGCCCCCATTATCATCTCCCTGCCCCCATTATCATCTCCCTGCCCCATTATCATCTCCCTGCCCCATTATCATCTCTCTGCTCCCATTATCATCTCCCTGCCCCATTATCATCTCTCTGCTCCCATTATCATCTCCCTGCCCCATTATCATCTCTCTGCTCCCATTATCATCTCCATGAACCCCATTATGATCTCTCTGCTCCCATTATCATATCCCTGCCCCATTATCATCTCTCTGCTCCCATTATCATCTCCCTGCCCCATTATCATCTCCCTGCCCCATTATCATCTCCCTGCCCCATTATCATCTAACTCTACCCCAGTATCATCTCCCTGCCCCATTATCATCTCTCTGCTCCCATTATCATCTCCCTGCCCCATTATCATCTCCCTGCCCCCATTATCATCTCCCTGCCCCCATTATCATCTAACTCTACCCCAGTATCATCTCCCTGCCCCCATTATCATCTCCCTGCCCCCATTATCATCTCCCTGCCCCATTATCATCTCCCTGCCCCATTATCATCTCTCTGCTCCCATTATCATCTCCCTGCCCCATTATCATCTCTCTGCTCCCATTATCATCTCCCTGCCCCATTATCATCTCTCTGCTCCCATTATCATCTCCATGCCCCCATTATCATCTCTCTGCTCCCATTATCATCTTCCTGCCCCATTATCATCTCTCTGCTCCCATTATCATCTCCCTGCCCCATTATCATCTCCCTGCCCCATTATCATCTCCCTGCCCCATTATCATCTAACTCTACCCCAGTATCATCTCCCTGCCCCATTATCATCTCTCTGCTCCCATTATCATCTCCCTGCCCCATTATCATCTCCCTGCCCCCATTATCATCTCCCTGCCCCCATTATCATCTAACTCTACCCCAGTATCATCTCCCTGCCCCCATTATCATCTCCCTGCCCCCATTATCATCTCCCTGCCCCATTATCATCTCCCTGCCCCATTATCATCTCTCTGCTCCCATTATCATCTCCCTGCCCCATTATCATCTCTCTGCTCCCATTATCATCTCCCTGCCCCATTATCATCTCTCTGCTCCCATTATCATCTCCATGCCCCCATTATCATCTCTCTGCTCCCATTATCATCTTCCTGCCCCATTATCATCTCTCTGCTCCCATTATCATCTCCCTGCCCCATTATCATCTCCCTGCCCCATTATCATCTCCCTGCCCCATTATCATCTAACTCTACCCCAGTATCATCTCCCTGCCCCATTATCATCTCTCTGCTCCCATTATCATCTCCCTGCCCCATTATCATCTCCCTGCCCCCATTATCATCTCCCTGCCCCCATTATCATCTAACTCTACCCCAGTATCATCTCCCTGCCCCCATTATCATCTCCCTGCCCCCATTATCATCTCCCTGCCCCATTATCATCTCCCTGCCCAATTATCATCTCCCTGCCCCATTATCATCTCCCTGTCCCCATTATCATCTCCCTGCCCCCATTATCATCTCCCTGCCCCATTATCATCTCCCTGCCCCATTATCATCTCTCTGCTCCCATTATCATCTCCCTGCCCCATTATCATCTCTCTGCTCCCATTATCATCTCCCTGCCCCCATTATCATCTCTCTGCTCCCATTATCATCTCCCTGCCCCATTATCATCTCCCTGCCCCATTATCATCTCTCTGCTTCCATTATCATCTCCCTGCCCCCATTATCATCTCCCTGCCCCATTATCATCTCCCTGCCCCATTATCATCTCCCTGCCCCATTATCATCTCTCTGCTCCCATTATCATCTCCCTGCCCCATTATCATCTCCCTGCCCCATTATCATCTCCCTGCCCCATTATCATCTCCCTGTCCCCATTATCATCTCCCTGCCCCCATTATCATCTCCCTGCCCCATTATCATCTCCCTGCCCCATTATCATCTCTCTGCTCCCATTATCATCTCCCTGCCCCATTATCATCTCCCTGCCCCATTATCATCTCTCTGCTCCCATTATCATCTCCCTGCCCCCATTATCATCTCCCTGCCCTGCCCATTATCATCTCCCTGCCCCATTATCATCTCTCTGCTCCCATTATCATCTCCCTGCCCCCATTATCATCTCTCTGCTCCCATTATCATCTCCCTGCCCCATTATCATCTCCCTGCCCCATTATCATCTCCCTGCCCCATTATCATCTCCCTGCCCCATTATCATCTCTCTGCTCCCATTATCATCTCCCTGCCCCATTATCATCTCCCTGCCCCATTATCATCTCCCTGCCCCATTATCATCTAACTCTACCCCAGTATCATCTCCCTACCCCATTATCATCTCTCTGCTCCCATTATCATCTCCCTGCCCCATTATCATCTCCCTGCCCCCATTATAGTTACATAGTTACATAGTTACATAGTTAGTACGGCTGAAAAAAAGACACATGTCCATCAAGTTCAACCAAGGGAAGGGAATAGGGAAGGAAAAATTTCTACACATAGGAGCTAATTTTTTTTGTTCTAGGAAATTATCTAACCCTTTTTTAAAGCCATCTACTGTCCCTGCTGTGACGGCTCCTGCGGTAGGCTATTCCATAGATTCACCGTTCTTACTGTAAAGAAGCCTTGTCGCCTCTGCAGCTTGAACCTTTTTTTCTCCAAAAGGAGGGAGTGCCCCCTTGTTTTTTGAGGGGGTTTTACATGGAACAGGATTTCACCATATTTTTTGTATGTGCCATTAATATATTTATATAAGTTAATCATGTCCCCCCTTAGTCGTCTTTTTTCAAGGCTAAATAGGTTTAATTCTTTCAATCTTTCCTCATAACTTAAATTCTCCATGCCCCTTATTAGCTTCGTTGCTCTTCTTTGTATTTTTTCCAACTCCAGGGCATCCTTTCTATGAACTGGAGCCCAGAACTGAACTGCATATTCTAGATGAGGCCTCACTAATGCTTTGTAAAGTGGCATTATTACATCCCTGTCCCGTGAGTCCATGCCTCTTTTAATACACGACAATATCCTGCTGGCCTTTGAAGCAGCTGATTGACACTGCATGCTGTTACTGAGTTTATGATTTACAAGTACACCCAGATCCTTCTCAACAAGTGAATCCGCCAGTGTAGCGCCCCCTAGGACATATGATGCATGCAGGTTGTTGGTACCCAGATGCATAACTTTACATTTATCTACATTAAACTTCATCTGCCAAGTGGACGCCCAAACACTTAGTTTGTTTAAATCTGCCTGTAATTCATGAACATCTTCCATAGTCTGAACTATATTACATAGCTTGGTGTCATCTGCAAAAATAGAAATAGTGCTATTAATCCCTTCCTCTATATCATTAATAAATAAGTTGAATAATAGTGGTCCCAGCACTGAACCCTGGGGTACACCACGTATAACCGGTGACCATTCAGAGAAGGAATCATTGACCACAACTCTCTGGATACGGTCCTTGAGCCAATTCTCAATCCAATTACAAACTATATTTTCTAAACCTATAGTCCTTAATTTACCCATTAGGCGTCTATCGGGGACAGTGTCAAATGCCTTTGCAAAGTGCAAAAATAGAGATGAGCGAACCGGGACAACCGAACCCGGTTTCGGTCCGAACTTCCGGTAAAGTTCGGTTCGCAGCGAATCCGAACTTCACCGGGTTCGGCCGAACCCGTTTTGACCGAACCCGGTCAAAAACATTATACAAATCGGCAGCCACTTATCTCTATCAATCACTGATAGAGAAAAGAGGCTGCTGATTAAAAATAAAATAAAAAGCATTTCATACGTACCCGGTCGTTGTCTTGTTGACGAGTCCCTCTTCTTCCTCCAGTCCGACCTTTTCTGACGCGGCAGCCTGTGATTGGCTGCAGAGGCCTCTGCAGCCTGTGATTGGCTGCAGAGGCCGCGGCAGCCTGTGATTGGCTGCAGCGCTCACATGGGCTGCATCGTCATCAAGGAATGTCGGGCCGGATGTCGAGAGGGACGCGTCACCAAGGCAACGGCCAGGAGACCGGACTGGAGGAAGCAGAAAGTTCTCGGTAAGTATGAACGTCTTTTTTTTTACAGGTACTGTGATCGGTAGTCACTGTCCAGGGTACTGAAACAGTTACTGCCGATCAGTTAACTCTTTCAACACCCTGGACAGTGACTATTTAGGGTATGTGCACACACACTAATTACGTCCGTAAATGACGGACGTATTTCGGCCGCAAGTACCGGACCGAACACAGTGCAGGGAGCCGGGCTCCTAGCATCATAGTTATGTACGATGCTAGGAGTCCCTGCCTCTTTGCAGGACAACTGTCCCGTACTGTAATCATGTTTTCAGTACGGGACAGTAGTTCCACGGAGAGGCAGGGACTCCTAGCATCGTACATAAATATGATGCTAGGAGCCCGGCTCCCTGCAGGGTGTTCGGTCCGGTACTTGCGGCCGAAATACGTCCGTCAATTACGGACGTAATTAGTGTGTGTGCACATACCCTTACTGACGTCGCCTAGCAACGCTGCCGTAATGACGGGTGCACACATGTAGCCACCCGTCATTACGGGGCCTCATGCACACGACCATAAAAACACCCGTTATCACGGGTCGTAATTACGACCCGAAATAGCGGGCCCATAGACTTCTGTTAGCCACGGGTACCTTCCCGTTTTCTCACGGGAAGGTGCCCGTGCCGTTAAAAAGATAGAACATGTTCTATTTTTTTATTTTACGGGCCGTGCTCGTAATTACGACTCGTAACTACGAGCACGGCCGGCCGGCCACGGGCAGCCGGCCGCTTTTGCGAACCGTGCTGTCATTATAATTATAGCAGCACGGCCCGTAAAATAGAAAAATAGAACATGTTCTATTTTTTTAACGGCACGGGCACCTTCCCGTGAGAATACGGAAAGGTACCCGTGGGTAACAGAAGTCTATGAGCCCGTTATTGCGGGTCGTAATTACGACCCGCAATAACGGGTGTTTTTACGGTCATGTGCATGATGGGAGCACGGCTCGGAAAAACGAACGGCTGCCCGTGCTCATCTCCTGAAATAATCTGTGCTGCCTTAAACTCTGTGGACAGGTCAGGATCCTGTTTCTTTTAAATGCTGCTAGGGAACCCGCTCGATCCACTATATAAGGCTACGCTACAGTGCAGCATTTAAAAGAAACAGGATCCTGACTTGTCCACAGAGTTTAAGGCAGCACAGAGTATTTCAGGAGATGAGCGTGCAGATTCAGTGCTGTTGTGAACTCTGCTCTTACCATTACGTAGCTCTCAGTCTGTTATCTCTCCTCCACTCCTGTCCTCAAGAACACCTTCACATGATTGGCAAGTCACCACGTAATGGTAAGAGCAGAGTTCACAGCAGCACAGAGTATTTCAGGAGATGAGCGTGCGGATCTTGTGCGTGGTGGTGACTTGCCAATCATGTGAACGTGTTATAGAGGACAGGAGTGGAGGAGATGTAACAGACTGAGCTACGTAATGGTAAGAACAGAGTTCACAGCAGCACAGAGTATTTCAGGAGAGGAGCGTGCAGATTCAGTGCTGCTGTGAACTCTGCTCTTACCATTACGTAGCTCAGTCTGTTACCTCTCCTCCACTCCTGTCCTCAATAACACCTTCACATGATTGGCAAGTCACCACCCCGCACAAGATCCGCACGCTCATCTCCTGAAATACTCTGTGCTGCTGTGAACTCTGCTCTTACCATTACGTGGTGACTTGCCAATCATGTGAAGGTGTTCTGGAGGACAGGAGTGGAGGAGAGGTAACAGACTGAGAGCTACGTAATGGTAAGAGCAGAGTTCGCAGCAGCACTGAATCTGCACGCTCATCTCCTGAAATACTCTGTGCTGCCTTAAACTCTATGGACAGGTCAGGATCCTGTTTCTTTTAAATGCTGCACTGTAGCGCAGCCTTATATAGTGGATCGAGCGGGTTCCCCAGCAGCATTTAAAAGAAACCGTGTTTGTGTATGTGTGTGTTTGTGTATATATGTGTGTTTGGGTATGTGACTTTGTCTGTTTTTGTTTTTATGTGTGTGTGTATATATGGGTGTGTTTGTGTATATGTGTTTTGTGTATATGTTTGTGTATATATGGGTGTATTTGTGTATATGTTTGTGTATATATGGGTGTATTTGTGTATATGTTTGTGTGTAGATGTTTGTGTGTGTTTTTGTATATGTGTATATGTATGTATATGAGTGTGTGTTTGTGTGTATATATGGGTGTGTTTGTGTATATGTGTTTGTGTATATGTGTGTTTGGGTATGTGTGTTTTTGTTTGTATATGTGTTTGTGTATATGTGTTCGTGTATGTGTGTATAACTGTGTGTGTGTGTGTTTGGATATGTGTGTTTTTGTTTGTATATGTGTGAGTTCGTGTATATGTGTGTGTTTGTCTGTTTATGTGTGTGTGTATATCTTGTTGTGTTTGTGTATATATGTGTGTGTCTGTGTATGGTTGTTTGTTTGTGTGTGCGTGTATATATGTGTGTAGGTGAGTAGAAGTATTGGTATTGTTCACATTGATAACTGTTTTTTTATGTTGTTGCAGATTTTGATGTACCTATTGGACTACATCTTCGATTCGTTGGACTACTGCGTAGATCTGCGTTTTTTCAAATTTTAATAAAATGGTTAACGAGGGTTTTGTTGGGGATTTCTTATTTCAATAAAAAAGAATTGTCTTTGTGTTTTTTTTTCAAACTTTATTAGTGCCTAGATAATGGCAGTTGGCTGATTGACAGCGTCCATTATTAAGGCGGTACTTAGTGTTAGCCGGTGCAGAGGCTAGCACTAACCACCCATTATTACCCCGGTACCCACCACCACCAGGGGTGCCGGGAAGAGCTTGGTACGATCCAGTACCCGACCATCTGTTGTGATGGTCGGGTACTGGGGCGGCCGTAGGCTGGTATTATGAGGCTGGGAAGGGCCAAAATCAGTGGACCTTCCCACCCTTGTAATGCTAGGCTGCTGCTGCTGTGTTGTATCGGGCTGGTTATAAAAATGGGGGGGACCCCCACGTCGTTTTTTTTTTGGAATTTAACAAATTTAGCAATAGACGGGTCCCCCACATTTTTAATAACCAGCCATATACAAGGCCGCAGCAGTCTGGCATTACATGGGTGGGAAGGGCCACTGGTTTTGTCCATTCCCAGGCTAATAACACTGTGTTGTATGTGGCTGGTTATGATAAATTGGGTGGAACCCCATGTCTTTTTTAAAAAAAAAATGTAAATAAATAAATAATTTAAAAAAATGACGTGGGGTCCCCCCCACTTTTATAACCAGCCAGATACAACACAGCAGCAGCAGCCTAGCATTACAAGGGTGGGAAGGTCCACTGTTTTTGGCCCTTCCCAGCCTCATAATACCAGCCTGCGGCCGCCCCAGGGCCCGACCATCACAACAGATGGTCGGGTACTGGATCGTACCTGGCTCTTCCCGGCACCCCTGGTGGTTTTGGGTACCGGGGTAATAATGGTGGTTAGTGTTAGCCTCTGCACCGGCTAACACTAAGCCTCGCATTAGTAATGGATGTTGTCACTCAGACAGCGGCCATTACTAAAGTGGTAATAATAAAATTTGAAAAGAAAAAGACAAAGATATAGATAAAATATTTTATTGAAATAAAGCACCCCCAACACAACCCTCATTAACCATTTTATTGTAGAAAAAAAAACGTCATCTAAGTAGTCCTCGAAACCGACGTAGTCCAAACACCAAACCTGTAAAAAAAAAAAATAATGAAATAAAACATGTCGTAGGCTTAGATTCAGTTTAATGTGTGATACTGACTG
Organism: Rhinoderma darwinii; assembly: GCF_050947455.1. Taxonomy (NCBI): domain Eukaryota; kingdom Metazoa; phylum Chordata; class Amphibia; order Anura; family Rhinodermatidae; genus Rhinoderma; species Rhinoderma darwinii. The sequence continues at coordinate 28,977,827 of NC_134688.1, forward strand.
TTATACCATGTATAGAAGCCTCCCGTGAAGTTGACTTAGATACAGGGCGCCAGCAGACAGTATCATACATGGCCATACATACATATATACAAATATACATACATACATATATACAAACATACATACATATATACAAGCATGCACATATATACATGCAAATATACATACATGCAAACATACACACATATATACATGCAAACTATCATACATACATGCATACACACACACATGAAAACATACATACATACAAACAAACATGCAAAGATACATACATACATATATACAAGCATGCACAAATATACATGCAAACATAAATACATGCAAACATAATTACATACATGCACATATATATAAACATACATGCAAACATACATGCAAAAATAAAAACATGCAAACATACATACATGCACATATATACATACATACATGACAACATACATACAAACATACATGACAACATACATACATGCAAACATACATACATGCAAACATACATACACACATGCAAACATATATACATGCAAATATACATACAAACATGCACATGTATACATACATGCCAACATACATGCAAACATACATGCACATATATACATACATACATGACAACATACATACATGCAAATATACATACATACACACATGCACATATATACATACATGCCAACATACATGCACATATATACATACATGACAACATACATACATACATGACAACATACATACATATATATATATATATATATATATATATATATATATACACACATGCAAATATACATACAAACATGCATACATACATGCAAACATACATTCATGCAAACACACATACATGCAAACATACATACATACAAATATACATACACACATGCACATATATACATACATGACAACATACATACATACATACATGACAACATACATGCAAAAATACATACATGCAAACATACATACATACATGCAAATATATACATGCAAATATACATACAAACATGCACATATATACATACATGCCAACATACATGCACAGATATACATACATACATACATGACAACATACATACATGCCAACATACATACATACATACATACATACATGCCAACATACATACATGCCAAAAAATAATAATAATACGTTCATACTTACTTTCCTCCTGTCCGGCCTCCAGCGATGACGTTTCATTCATGTCGCCGCTGCAGCCTGTGATTGGCTGCAGAGGCGGTCACGTGGGATGAAGCGTCATCCTGACGTGCGTGACCGCCACTACAGCCTGTGATTGGCTGCAGCGGCGAAAGGGATGAAACGTCATCGCTGGAGGCCGGACAGGAGGAAAGTAAGTACGAACGTATAATTTTTATTTTTTTATTACATTTAAATGGTATTTACCGCGCGCCGAGCATGTACTGTGAAGGTTGCTGAAAGAGTTAGTGCAGCCCATTAACTCTATCAGCACCCTGGACAGTAGCATGCTCGGCGCACGTAAGTGACAGGTTCGGTCAGAACTAGTTCGGTCCGAACCGAACTTTTTTGTGAAATTCGGCGAACTAGCCGAACCGAACTTTTGATAAGTTCGCTCATCTCTATCCAAAAACACTAAATCCACAGCGGCCCCTCTGTCTAGACTTCTGCTCACCTCTTCATAAAAACAGATTAGGTTGGTTTGACAACTTCTGTCCTTAGTAAAACCGTGCTGGCTGTCACTTATAATGCTATTTATTGTCACATAATCCTGTATATAGTCCCTCAATAGCCCCTCAAACATTTTCCCCACGATGGATGTTAAGCTTACTGGTCTATAATTACCCGGGGAAGACCTAGAGCCCTTTTTGAAAATAGGCACCACATTTGCCCTGCGCCAGTCCCTTGGCACTATACCAGTCACTAGAGATTCGCTGAATATTATGAAAAGGGGGACAGAAATAACTGAACTAAGCTCTTTAAGAATTCTAGGGTGTAACCCATCTGGTCCCGGGGCCTTGTGCACATTTATTTTATTTAATTTAGCTTGGACCATCTCTACATTCATCCAATTCAGTATATCAACTGATATATTAACAGCACTGGCACCGGCTACATCAGCTGCTCTTTCTTCAGTTGTATATACAGAGCTAAAGAACCCATTTAGTAACTCTGCCTTCTCTTGATCCCCTGTGACCAACTCCCCATTACCATTATCTAGGGGTCCTACATGTTCAGACCTTGGCTTTTTTGCATTTATATACTTGAAGCATTTTTGGGGATTTGTTTTACTATCCCTGGCCACCTGCCTTTCATTTTGTATTTTTGCTAATTTTATTACATTTTTACAGATTTTATTAAGCTCTTTATATTTTACAAAGGCTACAGCTGTACCCTCAGATTTTTATTTTTTAAATGCCCTTTTTTTGTCATGTATTGCCCCTTTCACAAAAGGTGTAAGCCATGTGGGGTTTAATTTGAGTCGTTTATACATATTACCTGTAGGAATAAATTTTGCACTATAATAACTCAAAGTAGATTTGAAAATCTCCCATTTATCATTTGTTCCATTATTTGACATTAGTTCTTCCCAGTCTATATCCTGAATTGCAGCCCTCATCCTGGGGAAATTGGCTTTCTTAAAATTAAATGTTTTTGCCCTCCCTGCCTGCGTTTGTTTTTTACAGTATAGGTAAAATTTAACTATATTGTGATCACTGTTACCACGGTTTTCACGAACATTGACATTCCCAACAAGATCTGCATTATTAGAAATGACCAGATCCAACAGAGCTTCACCTCTAGTCGGGTCTTCCACAAACTGGCCCATAAAATTTTCCTGCAACAGGTTGAGGAAATGTCTCCCCTTTGCAGTTGAAGCCGAACCATGACACCAATTAATATCCCGGAAATTAAAATCTCCCATTATCACTACAGTACCCGCCTGTGCAGCCCGCTCCATCTGTTTATATAGCTGAACTTCCATCTCCTCAGTTATATTGGGGGGTCTATAGATTACACCAAAAGTAATGTTTTCAGTGTTTACCTCCCTTTCTAGTTCCACCCACAAGGTTTCAACCCCCTCACAGTCTTCACCCACTATTGTCTCTTTCACACTCGCCTTCATATCACTTCTCACATACAGACATACACCACCACCTTTCCTATTTGTCCTGTCTTTACGAAAAAGTGTAAAACCCTGTAGATTTACAGCCCAGTCATGTGAAGAGTCCAGCCATGTTTCAGCAACACCAACTATATCTATATTTTCTTCCAGTATCAAGGCCTCCAGCTCCCCCATTTTGCTTGCTAGACTTCTGGCATTTGTGAACATACACTTTAACTTGCCTGTCAGTTTTTCACTTTTATTATCAGAAATGTGATTTGACATTAATCGGTCCTTTTTATTTACACTGATGTTTTGTAACGAAAGGATCTCCTTATCTTGTTGTCTAGTCCTCTCCCCACATTCTGTTTCTCCCCCCACCAATATAGTCTGACCCCTCTCTAACGTGGCTACCCCTTTTTTTTCTACATTGACCTCCCTCCTCAGCCCTAGTTTAAATACTCCGCCACCACAGCTAGAATTCTCTCCCCCAGCACAGCGGACCCCCTTCCATTTAGGTGCAAATCATCTGCAGAATACAGTTTGTACCCCAATGAAAAGTCAGCCCAGTGCTCTAGGAACCCAAATCCTTCTCCTCTACACCAAGACTTCAGCCATGCATTTAACTCCCTAAGCTCCCGCTGTCTTTCCTGTGATGCGCATGGCACAGGCAGTATTCCTGAGAATACAACCTTGGAGGTCCTTCCCTTCAGCTTGTAGCCTAGTTCTTTAAAATTATTCTTAAGGCTCCTCCACCTACCATTTATTCTGTCGTTGGTACCGACATGGACCACGACAGCTGGATCATCACCAGCCCCTCCCAGCAATTTGTCCACCCGTTCCACCACATGCCGAACCCTGGCACCAGGGAGACAGCAAACCATTTGGTTGAGGTGGTCTTGGCGACAAATAATTCTATCCGTCTTCCTGATTATAGAATCCCCTACGACTATCAATTGTCTTGGCTTACCTGCATTACCATCCCGCCGACTACTAGCTGGGCTGTTCTCCCGGCTGTTAGGGAGATCAGTATCCACTAGGGCTGCCATTTCTGAGACTGACACCCTCGCATCATCACCCAACTTGGCAATTTTGCCTGGAATGTCAGAAACCGGATCGGCCTTCCTTGTCTTTGACCCCTTTCTACTGCCCCTAACTACATTAACCCAGCTACTTACCTGATCCTGCTCATCCATGTCTTCACCCTCCAGTTGTAACCCACTAACTGCATGCTCTGTGAGCAGCAAGCTCCGTTCAAAATTGTCTATCCTCCTCAGTGTTGCATTCTGCTCCTCCAGATCTCTAATACGAGCTTCCAGGTGAACAACATGCTCACATCTGCCACAGAGATATTCACCCTGGAACTCCGGCTCCAGTCGTGCATACATATGGCAAACTGTGCACTGAAGAAAACCTCCAATCTTGCTGTCCATTATCCCAGTTACAAAAAAACAGCGAACAGGTGTTAATCAAAAAGATAAAGAAGTAGAAGAGCACTTACTTGGGCTTTAACTCCTCTTTTGAACTCCGGTTTTTGGAACTCCACTTAATATACAAACCACTTGTTATTCAAGCCACAGAGCAGGCTCTACAGAGTAGTGAGGCCTGATTTATAGCACCTGGTAGCAGCTAAGCCCTCCCCCTTACTCAGCTACTCAGGAAACCTGTACTACATTATCATCTCCATGCCCCCATTATCATCTAACTCTACCCCAGTATCATCTCCCTGCCCCCATTATCATCTCCCTGCCCCCATTATCATCTCCCTGCCCCATTATCATCTCCCTGCCCCATTATCATCTCCCTGCCCCATTATAATCTCCCTGTCCCCATTATCATCTCCCTGCCCCCATTATCATCTCCCTGCCCCATTATCATCTCTCTGCTCCCATTATCATCTCCCTGCCCCATTATCATCTCTCTGCTCCCATTATCATCTCCCTGCCCCCATTATCATCTCTCTGCTCCCATTATCATCTCCCTGCCCCATTATCATCTCCCTGCCCCATTATCATCTCTCTGCTCCCATTATCATCTCCCTGCCCCCATTATCATCTCCCTGCCCCATTATCATCTCCCTGCCCCATTATCATCTCTCTGCTCCCATTATCATCTCCCTGCCCCCATTATCATCTCTCTGCTCCCATTATCATCTCCCTGCCCCATTATCATCTCCCTGCCCCATTATCATCTCCCTGCCCCATTATCATCTCTCTGCTCCCATTATCATCTCCATGCCCCCATTATCATCTCTCTGCTCCCATTATCATCTCCCTGCCCCCATTATCATCTCCCTGCTCCCATTATCATCTCCCTGCCCCCATTATCATCTCCCTGCCCCCATTATCATCTCCCTGCCCCCATTATCATCTAACTCTACCCCATCCCCATAGAAAGCAAAAATCTTCCCCACGTCTGTATTAGTTTACACTGCAGCATAGGATTGTATCACTATCAGCTCTACAACGGCTCTTTTCTCCTGTCCTGTGTAAACAGAGGGAGAAGACAGGTTTATTGTCACATGTTACACAGGTCGGGAGATAAGAGCCGTAGAGCTGATACAATCCTATGCTGCCGTGTTAACATAATACAGACGTGGGTAAGATATTTACTTTCTATGGGGGCAGGAGGAGATTTTTTCAGGAGGCTCCGGGCAGCAGCAGCCGGACACAGACATAACTTAGTACTCACTGAAGGCGACGACTGCTGCTGGACGTATCCTCCGAGGCTGAGCTCATAACTCCCGCTGCTGTGATGTCTCCACCCCTTGTCTCATCCCCACACGCTGTCACGCTGTTGTGGAGGAGGAGGGGCGGGCACATCTCACTCTCCAGCGGGCCCTCACGTTTTTATTCTGATGTAATGAACGGGCCCCTGCTTCGTGATGGGACCTGTTCCTTTCACCGAAATGAAATCGTAAGAGCCACACTGCCGTGAGTATATTAATTCCAACAGCAGAGTGCGGGCCCCTTTTTTTTAAAATTTATGCCCGGGCCCCTCACTGCAGTACCCCCAGTACCCCCCTGATGGCGGCCCTGTGTACTGTACTGCTCTTCACCTATACTACATGTACTCAGCTGATATCTACCTGTACTACATGCACTGCTCTCTACCTGTACTATATGTACTGCACTGCTCTCTACCTGTAATACATGTACTGTACTGCTCCCTACCTGTACTAAATGTACAATACTGCTATATACCTATACTATATGTACTGCACTGCTCTCTACCTGTGCTACATGTACTGCACTGCGCTCTACCTGTAATATATGTACTGTACTGCTCTCTACCTGTACTATATGTACTGCATTGCTCTCTACCTATGCTACATGTACTGTACTGCTCTTTACCTCTACTACATGTAATGTACTACTATCTACCTGTACTACAAGTACTATAGTTCTCTCTACCTCTACTAAATATAATGTACTGCTCCCCACTAATACTACATATAATGGACTGTTCTCTGCCTGTACTACATGTCCTGCATTTCTCTCTACCTGTACTATATATATATATATATATATGAGTGTACTGTTATCTACCTGTACTACATGTCATGTACTGTTCTCCACCTATACTACATGTACTGTACTGCTCTCTACCTGTACCACATGTATTGCACTGCTCTCTACCTGTACTATATTTACTCTACTGTTCTCTACCTGTATTACATGTACTGTACTACTCTCTACCTGTACTACATGTACTATACTGCTATCTATCTGTACTACATGTACTGTACTACTCCCCACCTGTACTACATGTAATGTACTGTTCTCTACCTGTACTACATGTACTTTACTGCTCTCGACCTGTACTACATGTACTATACTGCTCTCGACCTGTACTACATGTACTGTACTACTCTCTACCTGTACTACATGTACTATACTGATCTCCACTTGTACTACATGTACTATACTGGTCTCTACCTAAACTACATGTACTATACTACTATCTACCTCTACAAATGTACTGTACTGCTCTCTACCTGTACTACATATACAGTAATGCTCTCTACCGGTAATATTTGTACAGTAATGCTCTCTACCTGTACTACATGTATTTTACTGTTCTCTACCTGTACTACATGTACTGTTCTCCACCTGTACTATATATACTGTACTGCTCACTACCTGTACTACATATACTGTACTGCTCTCCACCTGTACTAAATGTATTGTACTGCTCCCTACCTGTACTACATGTACTGTACTGCTCCCTACATGTACTGTACTGATCTCTACCTGTACTACATGTCATATACTGTTCTCTACCTATACTACGTGTACTGTACTGTTCTCTACCTGTACTACATGTACTATACTGCTCTCTACCTGTACTATATGTACTATACTGCTCCCTACCTTACTACATATACTGTACTACTATCTACCTGCACTTCATGTACTGTACTACTCTCTACCTGTAGTACGTGTACTGTACTGCTCTCTACCTGTACTACATGTATTGTACTGCTCTCTATCTGTAATACATGTATTGTACTGCTCTCTACCTGTACTACAGGTACTGTACTGCTCTATTTCTGTAATTTATGTACTGTACTGCTCTCTACCTGTACTACATGTACTGTACTGCTCTCTACCTGTACTACATGTATTGCACTGCTCTCTACCTCTACTGCGTGTACTGTACTGTTCTCTACCAGTACAGCATGTACTTTACTGCTCTCTACCTATACTTCATATGCTGTACGGCTCTTTACCTGCATTACATGTTCTGTACTGCTCTCTACCTTCACAATATGTTCTGTACTGCTCTCACTACCTATGCTACAGGTACTGTACTTCTCTCCACCCTTACTACATGTACTGTACTGCTCAATACCTGTACTACATGTACTATACTCCTCTGCACCTGTACTACATGTACTATACTGCTCTGCACCTGTACTACATGTACTATACTGCTCTCCACCTGTACTACATGTACTATACTGCTCTCCACCTGTACTACATGTACTGTACTGCTCTCTAAATGTACTACATGTCCAGTAAGCCCAGCGTAATGTAGGCGCAGCCGTAATGAAGGAAGCGCATGACTAGGTGTTTGGGAGTTTTAGGCTATTAAGTTTTAGGCTACATGTATAAGGATTGGAGGGTTATGTGAAAGGGGCATGGGGCAAAAATGTATCTATATGTGGTGGGTGGAGAGTAAAGTATATAAGTCCATGCGGGGAAGAGGCAGCCCTCTTTCCCGCTGGACAACAGGAGAAATATTTGTCCTGTTATTACATTTAAAAATAAAATAAAATATATTCATATTTTTTCACTTACCTGATGGACGCGGCGATGGAGACGACGATGGCCAGGATCCGGGATGCAGCGATGCAGCACAGCGTGGGAGGGCTGGATGCGCTGTTTGCCGGGGCTCTTCCTCCGGTTCCAGCGGCTGGAGAGGAGAGTGAGGGACGCAGCAGCGGGCGTTCCAGACCTCAGGAGATGCCTTCATCAGCAGAAACACCTCGGTCTGGTCGGCGCCGAGGGAGCCCCTCCAGGGACTCTCCTCCTCCTGCTGGTCCGGAGCTGCACCCTGGCGACGGGCTGCGGAGGTCTGGGAGGAATCCCATCAGGCGGGCAAGACCGGAGGTGACAGGTGGGGGGGGGGCCGCGGCGGCCATCTTCCACCCTCCTGTCTGCAACGAAAAGACCGGAAGTGGAGGCGGGACCGAAAGTGCACGCTGGACCGGAAGTGCACGCTGGACCGGAAGTGCACGCTGGACCGGAAGTGACGGCTTTCTCCGGCGCCGATGTTCCTGGTGCCGGAGGAGCTCTTCAGAAGGACGTCCGGACATCAGACCCGATCCGGAGGAAGAGGCGGGCGGCCTCCAGATGGGGAGCGAGATCGCCTCCTGCTGGAGCAGGGAGGCGTGTGGCGGCGGCAGCGACCGGAAGGACTTGGGCAGCTTCGGTGAGCGACGCCGGGCCCCATCCGGACAAGGGGAGGCAGCGGTCTGCGAGGCAAGCGACGAGCAGAAGATTTATTTTTGACAGCCCTGCAGATGGACTGGATCGGCAGGGCTGTCAGTCTGAATATGTCGCGTCACCAGCGGGTGGCAGGACCGTGGACGGGCCGCGTTCCGCTGGGCCTAGAGCTTCACCGACCAGAAGTGCGCGGAGCTACGGGGAGCGTGGGGTGCAGGAGCACCACTCCCCAGGATCGTCACGACCGACGCCGGGCTCATCAGGAGTGGTGGACGCGTCCGCTGGGAGGTCACCTCAGGGACGACCGGGTGAGTCTACCACGGATGTGGTGCCGGGGATGTGTGGGGGGGATGTTGTCAATGTCTCAAATGCATTTGATGTTTAGAGGGATGCAGGAGTATTTTATGAGAATTGTGCCAGGCGTAGATTAGTCGCCAGCGAGGGTATGGGGCGCTGCTAGTGAGGCGTCTGCTAGTGCGGCAGGGAGTGCGGTTCCTAGCAAGGCGATTTCTAGTACAGCTGCGGCAGGGATTGCGGGCGTTAGTGAAGTGGCGCCGGTTGTGGGTGACGTAGTGCCGGTGGAAAAATCGGTTGATGCGGCGGCTGGTACAGCTAAGAAAGTGGTGGAGGATGTGCGTTTGGCTGACGCGGCTAAAGGCGAGGTTTATGTGTGCTTTGAGGGCCCGCTGGGGGCGCATTTGAAGGTGGAGATTAGGGAAAAGATCTGGGAAGATGAATATGTTGAGATTTTTTCTTTGCTGCCGTTAGAGAAGTTTAATTTGGACCGGTGGAAACCAGATGAAAGTAAGAAGGAGGAGGAGGAGCGGCGGCGTTATCGCTTGATTCCTCGGACTTTTGCGAATTGGCTGCAGGCCTTCGCTATCTTGGCTAGTGTGGTGGGTGAGAAGGCGCCGGAGAACTGTTTGGCGCTATTCTGTTATATGGATTCGGTAGGGGAGGTGTATCGTGTATACGGTGGTAATGCATGGTTGCGGTATGACGAATAGTTTCATCAGCGGAAGTCGGTGCGCCCGTCGTTGCGATGGGACCACAAAGAAATCAGTTTGTGGATGCGTCTGATGTCTGCGCCAAAACAGGGGCAGCAGCCCTTTCGGGATGCGGCCGGCGGTCAGGGGTCAGCAGCGGGTCGGTCAGGATCCTCAGGAAAGGGGTGTTGCTGGCAGTATAATGAGGGGCATTGCAAGTTCGGCCCAGACTGCAGGTACAAGCACGAGTGCGGAGGCGCCCATGGTTTGTCCGGATGCTTCAAGAAGCATAAGGGCAGGCAGGGAGATGCTGAGCAGAAGAGGGGCGACGCCGGTGAGGGTGGAAAGGATGCTCCCGTTTTTAAGGGGCTATCCAAATAGGAAAGTAGCGGAGTTGTTGTGGTTAGGTTTTTCAGAAGGTTTTCGGATTCCGTGTACGTCGGTTGGACGTGATGGGGTAGTCCGTAATTTGTCGTCTGCTTTGGCGCGGCCTGATCTGGGTACGGATAAGCTGCTGAAGGAGGTTGCTTTGGGCCGCATGGCGGGGCCGTTTTCCTTCCCGCCTGTTCAGAGTTTGCGGGTTTCCTCGTTAGGTTTGGTTCCAAAAAAGGAGGTGAATAAATTCCGCCTTATTCATCACTTGTCTTATCCGGAAGGCGAGTCGGTGAATGACGGCATTGATCCGGCATTGTGCGCGGTCAGTTACACTTCCTTTGATGCGGCGGTTGTTTGGGTTCGGAAATGCGGGAAGGGCTCTCTGTTAGCGAAAACTGACATTGAGGCTGCTTTTCGTTTATTGCCGGTGCATCCGGATAGTTTTTGTTTGCTGGGATGTTATTGGCAGGAGGAATATTTTGTGGATTGTTGCCTCCCGATGGGCTGCTCCATTTCATGCGCTTATTTTGAGATGTTTAGCACGTTTTTGGAGTGGGTGGTCCGTCGGGAGGCGCAGGTGCAATCTGCCCTGCATTATCTGGATGATTTCCTGTTTATCGGGCCGCCGGGTACCTATGTGTGTGCAGGATTGCTACACACTATGGAGAGAGTGGCAAAGGATTTTGGGGTACCTCTGGCGCCTGAAAAAACCGAGGGACCCACGACGGTCATTAAGTTTTTGGGAATCATGATTGATTCAGATAATATGGAGTGTCGCTTGCCTGATGATAAGTTGCTGGAGATGAGAGAGTTGGTGGCGAGTGCGCTGCGCAGGAAGAAGATACAATTGCGGGACTTGCAATCCTTGTTGGGGCATTTGAATTTTGCTTGTAGGATTATGCCCATGGGGCGGGTATTTTGCAGGCGATTGGCAAGTGCTACCGCAGGGGTGCATTCCCCTCATCATTTTATTAGGTTGTCGGCGGAGTTGAAAGCTAATTTGTTGGTGTGGGGGGAGTTTTTGCAGAGCTACAATGGGCGGTCGGTGCTCATGTATCAGCCGGTGTCTAGTGTGGACTTGGAGCTGTATACTGATGCATCAGGTGCATGCGGATTTGGGGCTTATTTCCAGTGGCAGTGGTGTGCAGGAGTTTGGCCAGATGCTTGGCATGATTGTGGTTTTGTCCGTAACTTGGCTCTGCTGGAACTGTTCCCGATTGTGGTGGCTGCGGAGTTGTGGGGGGATTGTCTGCGGGACCGGAGAGTGCGTTTCGTATGTGACAATCTGGGTGTGGTTCAGGCTGTTAATGCTCAGACAGCTAATTCTCCGCCAGTCGTGCGACTATTGCGACATTTAGTTTTGAGAGGTTTGATGTTGAATGCGCATTTTTTGGCAGTGCATATTCCTGGGGTGCTTAATTCAGTGGCTGATTCCCTTTCTCGTCAACAGTGGGACAGGTTTCGTCTGCTGGCGCCGGGGGCGGAGTCTCATGGCCTGCCTTGTCCAGAGCATCTGTGGAAGGTGGTGTGACAATGGCGATGTCGCTCGTGGAAAGGTCGGTTAGTGCGGTCACGTGGCAGAGGTACAGTGCGGTATGGCAGGTATGGGAGGCTTTGTTGGAAAATGCGCAGGCAGGTATTGCAGATCGGCCGGCGTGTTTGCTGTATTTTATAGGAAATGCGTACAGTGAGGGAGCGTCTGCAGCAACGGTTGCGCGGAGTTTGTCGGCCTTGGCTTTTTGGTTTAAGAAGAAAGGTGAGGAGGACGTGACTAAGTCCTTTCTGGTCCAGCAGGCAATGAAGGGTTTCAGGAGGGGTTCCGCAGTTAGGGACCACAGGAAGCCGGTGTCATTTGAGCTGTTGGTAGCGATTTGTAATTTGTTGAGGGATGTTTGTGTTTCGGCGTTTGAAGCGCGGCTATTTACACTGGCCTTTTCTTTGGCGTTCTTTGGGGCGTTCCGGATATCGGAGTTGGTGTCGGCCAGTAAGAGTGTGCCAGGGGGTTTATTGTACGCGGATGTGGATTTGGATGGCTCCTGCCTTTCTTGTTTGCTTCGTAGATCTAAGACAGATCAGGAGGGGAGAGGTTTTGTGGTGCGTTTGTATGAGTTACCAGGGTCGCGGGTGTGCCCGGTCCACTGTTTTCGGGAGTTTGTTGCGGTGAGGCCTGAGGGGCCGGAGTCCTTGTTGGTTCATGCAGACGGGTTGTCTTTGTCAAAATTCCAGTTTTCACAGGTGTTAAAAAAATGCATCCTGTTGTCTGGCAGGGGTGGAGCAGGTTTTAGCTCTCACTCTTTTAGAATTGGTGCAGCTACGGAAGCAGCTCGGTGGGGTTTATCCCCGGCGATGGTTAAGAAGATCGGTAGGTGGGAGTCAGACCGATATAGGTTGTATGTGCGGCCTCACTTGCTTTGATGTGGTGGTGATAAGATGTGCTGGAGGTGGATATGGAGTTGTTACATCGCTGTTTGTGTTGTTTTAGGTGCAGGTCCCTGCTTGATTTGAATTATTGGGCACTCCTACGTGCACTGGGGAGGTGTGCGTGCAGATGTTCGTCCGGCCGGACGGCAGTTGGGCCTGGATCACTCAGGGGTTCAGGTCAGATGGTTGGGTCTGCGGGGCATGCTGTGGTGTAGGTTGTTACCGGAGGTACATTTCTATGCAGGTTTGGACAGGGCGTCGGATATTTTGGTGGTGCACCTTGGTGGCAACGATTTGGGCATTCGGTCGTCCAGGGATTTGGTGAGGGATGTTAAGATCGATCTGTTGCGGTTATGGTCGTCTTTTCCAGGAGTGGTGATCGTATGGTCGGATATTGTGGCTCGCAAGGTGTGGCGGCAGGCACGTTCCGTCCATAGTTTGAATAAAGCGCGAGCATAGGTGAACAAGGTGGTTGGCAGGTTTGTGGCACGCAATGGCGGTGTTGTGGTGCGGCATAAGGAGTTGGAGGGCAGAGAGGTAGGTTTCCTCAAGGCGGATGGTGTTCATTTAAACGAGGTGGGTCTTGATATGTGGACCCTGGACATCAAGGAGGGCATGGAGAAAGCCCTGAAGTTGTGGAGGGACAATCATGTGTAAGGGGTCACACATGATTGTCGTGGCGGTAGGAGGAGGGGTCTTTGGAGGCACGTAATGGTAAGAAGGAGAAGCAACAATGGAGATTGTTGGAAGAGAACTCGGGGCGTTTAACCCTGGATAGTATTGGAGGGGCTGGGGAGTGGTTACCCAGCTGATATGGCATATATTCCTGATGGGCAGGGTCCCCAGGAAGGGAGAGAGAGGTCTTGGACATGGTTGGTGCCCTCGGGTCAGGTGCAGAACGGCTGTAGGGTAAGAGGTCCAGACCTAATAAGGAAACGATGGAGTTTGTTATTTAATGATTGAAGTGCCTTCAAGGATCCTTTATCTGGAGTTGGGAAATAGAGCAGGATGTTATTATGGAGTGTTATGATGTGTTTTATGGTTATGCTCTTTTATCAGAAAAAGGTGTGTGTTTAATAAATGGCTGCTGTGGCCTTTACACCAAAATTCATGTGTGGTCTCTTATTGGGGTTTGGGGGGTGTAAGGCCGTAGATAGCGAAAGTCATCAAACATACCTTAAGTCATGCACTGCTCTCTACCTCTACTATATGTACTGTACTGCTCTCTACCTGTACTACTTGTACTGTACTGCTCTCCACGTGTAACTTGTACTATACTGCTATCTACCTGTACTACATATACTGTACTGCTCTCTACCTGTACTACATGTACTGTACAGCTCTCTACCTGAACTACATATACGGTACTGTTCTCTACCTGTACTACATGTACTGTACTACTCTCTACCTGTACTACATGTACTGTACTGCTCTCTACCTGCACTACATGCACTGTACTACTATCTACCTGCACATAATGTACTGTAATGCTCTCTACCTGTAATATATGTACTGTAATGCTCTCTACCTGTACTACATGTATTGTACTGCTATCTACATGTACTACATGTTCTGTACGTCTCTCCACCTGCACTACATGTTCTGTACTGCTCTCCATCTGTACTACATGTACTTTACTGCTATATATCTGTACTACACGTACTTTACTTCTTTCTACCTGTACTACATGTTCTGTAATGCACTCCATCTGTACTACATGTACTCTGCTGCTGCCTGTCTGCACTACATGTACTGTACTGCTCTCTACGTGTACTACATCTACTGTACTGCTCTCTACCTCTAGTACATGTACTGTACTGCTCTCTACCTGTACTATATGTACTGTACTGCTCTCTACGTGTACTACATGTTCTGTACTGCTCTCTACCTGTACTACAAGTATTGCACTGCTCTCTACCTGTACTATATGCACTCTAATGCTCTCTACCTGTACTACATGTACTGTACTACTCTCTAGCTGTACTACATGTACTATAATTCTCTCTACCTTTACGACATGTACTTTACTACTCCCTACCTATACTACATGTACTGTACTGCTCTCCACCTGTACTACATGTACTGTACTGCTCCCTACCTGCACTACATGTAATCTACTGCTATCTACCTGTACTACATGTACTGTACTGCTTTATACCTGTACTACATGTACTGTACTGCTATCTACATGTACCACATGTACCGCACTGTTCTGTACCTGTACCATATGTACTGCACTGCTCTCTACCTGTACTACGTGTACTGTACTCTACCTGTACTTCATGTACTGTACCGCTCTCTACCTGTACTACATGTCCTGTATTGCTCTATACCTGTACTACATGTTCTGTACTGCTCTCTACCTGTACTACATGTACTATACTGCTATCTACCTGTACACATGTACTGTACTTCTTTTTAATACTATTACTTGTACAGTACTGCACTCTACCTGTACTACATGTACTAAACTTCTTTCTACCTGTACTACATGTAATGTACAATTCTCTACCTGAACTACATGTGCTGTACTGCATTCCATCTGTGCTGCATGTACTGTACTGCTCTCTATCTGTATTTCATATACTGTACTGCTCTTTACCTGTACCACATGTACTGTACTGCTCTCTAACTGTACTACATGTCCTCCACTGCTCTCTACCTGTACTATATGTACTGTACGGCTCTTACCTGAACTTCATGTACATACTGCTCTCTAACTGTGATACATGTCCTGCACTGCTCCCTACCTGTACTATATGTACTGTACTGCTCTCTACCTGTGCTACTTGTACTGTACTGCTTTCCACCTGTAATACATGCGCTATAACTCTATCTACTTGTTCTACATCTACTGTACTTCTCTCTACCTGTCCTACATGTATTGTACTGCTCTCTACGTGTACTACATGTTCTGTACTGCTCTCTACCTGTACTACAAGTATTGCACTGCTCTCTACCTGTACTATATGCACTCTAATGCTCTCTACCTGTACTACATGTACTGTACTACTCTCTAGCTGTACTACATGTACTATAATTCTCTCTACCTTTACTACATGTACTTTACTACTCCCTACCTATACTACATGTACTGTACTGCTCTCCACCTGTACTACATGTACTGTACTGCTCCCTACCTGCACTACATGTAATCTACTGCTATCTACCTGTACTACATGTACTGTACTGCTTTATACCTGTACTACATGTACTGTACTGCTATCTACATGTACCACATGTACCGCACTGTTCTGTACCTGTACCATATGTACTGCACTGCTCTCTACCTGTACTACGTGTACTGTACTCTACCTGTACTTCATGTACTGTACCGCTCTCTACCTGTACTACATGTCCTGTATTGCTCTATACCTGTACTACATGTTCTGTACTGCTCTCTACCTGTACTACATGTACTATACTGCTATCTACCTGTACACATGTACTGTACTTCTTTTTAATACTATTACGTGTACAGTACTGCACTCTACCTGTACTACATGTACTAAACTTCTTTCTACCTGTACTACATGTAATGTACAATTCTCTACCTGAACTACATGTGCTGTACTGCTCTCTAACTGTACTACATGTCCTCCACTGCTCTCTACCTGTACTATATGTACTGTATGGCTCTTACCTGAACTTCATGTACATACTGCTCTCTAATTGTGATACATGTCCTGCACTGCTCCCTACCTGTACTATATGTACTGTACTGCTCTCTACCTGTGCTACTTGTACTGTACTGCTTTCCACCTGTAATACATGCGCTATAACTCTATCTACCTGTTCTACATCTACTGTACTTCTCTCTACCTGTCCTACATGTATTGTACTGCTCTCTACCTGAACTACATGCAATGTACTGCTCTCTACCGGAACTACATGTACTGTATTGCTCTCTACCTGTACTACATGTACTATACTACTATCTACCTCTACAAAAGTACTGTACTGCTCTCTACCTGTACTACATGTACAGTAATGCTCTCTACCTATAATATATGTACAGTAATATTCTCTACCTGTACTATATGTATTTTACTGGTCTCTACCTGTACTATATGTACTGTACTACTCTCCACCTGTACTACATGTACTGTACTGCTCACTACCTGTACTACATGTAATCTACTGCTATCTGCCTGTACTACATGTACTGTACCGCGTTCTACCTGTACTACATGTACTGTACTGCTATCTACTTGTACCACATGTATCGTACTGTTCTCTACCTGTACTATATGTACTGCACAGCTCTCTACCTGTACTACGTGTACTGTATGCTCCCTCCCTGTACTACATGAAATCTACTGCAATCTACTTGTACTACATGTACTGTACTGTACTGCTTTCTACCTGTAATACATGTACTGTACTGCTATCTACCTGTACCACATGTACCGTACTGTTCTCTACCTGTACTATATGTACTGAACTGCTCTCTACCTGTACTACATGTACTGTATTACTCTCTACCTGTACTACGTGTACTGTACTGCTCGCTACCTGTTCTACATGTACTATACTGCTATCTAACTGTACACATGTACTGTACTTCTTTTTACTACTATTAAATGTGCTGTACTGCTCTCTACCTGTACTATAAGTACTGCACTGCTCTCTACCTGTACTACATGTACTGTACTGCTCTCTACCTGTACTTTGTGTACTGTACTGCTCTCTACCTGTACTTTGTGTACTGTACTGCTTTCTAACTGTACTGCATGTAATGTACTGCTCTCTATCGGTTCTACATTTCCTGTACTGCCCTCTACCTGTACTACATGTACTATACTGCTCTCTAACTGTACTATATATACTGTAATGCTCTCTACCTGTACTATATGTACTTTACTGCTCTCTACCTGTATTACATGTATTGTACTGCTCTCTACATGTACTACATGTATTGTACTTCTCCCTACCTCTACTACATGTAATTTACTGCTCCCTACCTGTACTACATGTACTGACCTGCTCCCTACCTGTACTACATGTACTGTACTGCTCTCTACCTGTACTACATATACTGTACTTCTCTCTACCTGTACTACATGTACTGTACTACTCTCCACCTGTACTAAATGTACTATACTGCTATATACCTGCACTACATGACCTGTACTGTTCTCTACCTCTACTACATGTACTATACTGCTCTCTACCTGTACACATGTACTGTACTTCTCTCTACTTGTTCTAGATGTACTATACTGCTCTCCACCTGTACTACATGTCCTGTACTGCTCTCTACCTGTACTAAATTATTTTACTGCTCTCTACCTCTACTACATGTACTGTACTGCTCTCTAAATTTAATACATGTACTGTACTACTCTTTACCTGTACTACATGTTCTGTACTGTTCTCTACCTATATTACATGTACAATACTTCTCTCTAATTGTTCTGCATGTACTGTACTGCTCTTTACCTGAACTACATGTACTGTACTGCTCTCTAACTGTACTACATGTCCTGTACTGCTCTCTGCCTGTACTATATGTACTGTACTGCTCTCTACCTGTACTACATGTATTGTACTGCTCTCTACCTGTACTACTTGTACTGTACGGCTCTCCACTCTTAATACATGGACTATACAGCAATCTACCTGTATTACATGTAGTGTACTGCTCTCTACCTGTACTACATATACTGTACTTCTCTCTACCTGTACTACATGTATTATACTGCTATCTACATGTACACATGTACTGTACTTCTTTTTACTTGTATTACATGTATTGTACTGCTCTCTGCCTGTACTACTTGTACTGTACTGCTCGCCACCTGTAATATATGTACTGTACTACTCTCTACCTGAACTACATGTACTGTACTGCTCTCTACCTGTACTAGATGTACTGTACTGCTCTCTACCTGTACTAGATGTACTGTACTACAATCTACCTGCACTTCATGTACTGTAATGCTCTCTACCTGTACTATATGTACTGTAATGCTCTTTACCTGTACTACATATATTGTACTGCTATCTACATGTACTGCATGTTCTGTACTGCTCTCTACCTGCACTACATGTACTGTGCTTCTCTCTACCTTTACTCCTCTCCACCTGTACTACATGTTATGTACTGCTTTCTACTTGTACTACATGTACTGTACAGCTCTCTACCTGTAATACATGTACTTTACTGCTATCTATCTGTACATGTACTCTACTGTTCTCTACATGTACTCCATGTACTGTACTACTCTACCTGTACTCCATGTACTGTACTACTCTACCTATACTACATGTACTGTACTGCTCCTTACCTGTACAACATGTACTGCTCTCTACCTGTACTAACTGTACTGCTCCCTACCTGTACTATATGTACCATACTGCTCTCTACCTGTACGACATGTACTGTACTGCTATATATCTGTACATGTCCTGTAATGCTCTCTACCTGTACTACATGTCCTGTACTGCTCTCTACCTGTACTACATGTCCTGTACTGCTCTCTACCTGTACTACATGTATTGTACTGCTCTCTACCTGTACTACATGTACTGTACTGCTCTCTACCTGTACTATATGTACTATACTGCTCTCTACCTGTACTACATGTACTGTACTTCTTTTTACTTGTATTACATGTACTGTACTGCTCTCTACCTGTACTATATGTACTAGATTTGCCTAAGTAGAGTCGTTTGCTGTTGAACCTTTTATTCTCCTTTTTTCTCACCCCCCCCCCCCCCCCCGACCAAAGAAGACACGTGACAACCGAGGTTGGATGTGAAATGGCCACAGCAGCCGTTTATTAATTTACATTGGTTAGAAAAATGCAATTTAATCCAAAACATTCGCATAAGTACTTAGGAATTCAACCTGGGAATTCCTCCTATAATTCACAAGACCCAACATGGGTCAGTATCAGTAATAACAACAACATTAACACTAATTAGAGCAGAGTAAGTCCTTGAAGCCATTTTTCTATTTTTTTTACCTTGATTTAGCCATCTGCAAACCACCACCAACTATTTACCTCCAGCCGTAAACCAGCTCGGAGGCTCACCGCTAACCTCTGCAGATGGCTCCAACCACCAGAAGACCACTTCAAAGGGATAACACCCTATGAAGTCTTCCAAATAATATAGCTTTCCGGGGGACGCATACCCCCGATGCGACCCCCCCCCACCAGTTCGTATTGACCAACCTCAAGGACTCCCCCAGGCACAGCGAAACAGGCCTTGACAACCTTAAGTCTATGAGTCCCTCCAAACCACCACCGCCCTTTCAATTTCTTCTGCTAGGGCCAGGCTCCACAAATCCATCCCAACCTCGGTCAGATGCACTCTATCACTCCTCCAGTAATTACCTTCTCCTGACTCCAAATCTCTGTGCCACACACAAATGCCCCCATTCTTGACCATGAAACGTGACACCGCCTGGTTCACTTTAATGCAGGCTTTGTTAACCCTCTCCACCGACCAAACGCCAATGCCTCCTCGGGACTATGTCAGACCAAACTATGACTAAGCATGGATAAGATGCCCATAAACACAACATATTGTGTTTGATATCCCATACCAACTTCCAAAAGGGGTGCAGCCCCAAATCATTCCCGCCCACGTGTAACACCAGGACCTCCGGAACTCTATCCAACTGAGAGAGTATGTCTGAATCTCGGTCAATACCCTGCTCCATAACATACCTCTGAATCCCAGCCAATGTAAGACTGCGTCATGCCGTGGAATGACGGCCATCGGGGCGGACATCCGCCCTCAGAGCCCCCCAATGCACATAAGAGTGTCATAACAGCCATACCAAGCAAGGGCGCTGATCTGAAATGAAAAAGGACAAGCATGCACACACGTGATCCGATCCACCACGATCCACCACGACCACAACAGCACAACCCACCTCCAAACAAACAAATTAACAGTACAATCTTATAACAAATGAGGGCGAACATAAGTGCGAAACCTGTTGGACTCCCAACGCCCAATGCGACGCACGCCCTCATCATCAAGCCCCCAACGCCCAGCCTCAGTTGCCGCGCCGATCCGAAACAAGTGAGAAGAGTAAGAGCCAGAACCGACTCCGACCTCAGCTAAGCATTTTTTAAATACCGCACAAAATTGATATCTAGACAAAAACGATCCATTTTCATGACGGAGCAATGGCAACTCAGGCCCCCCTACCCGTGGCTTAAAAGAAAACATGCAATCGACCGGACACATCGCCGACCCCGGGAGGGCAAACAAAACGATGCGCTTCCCCCGTCCCAATTGATCTGTCTTGGACCGCCACAGAAACAATTCGAGTCTGTCCCCGTCCAGACCCACATCTTCCTGTCTCAATCCCCCTGCCCGCGCTGTACTAGGAAAAACCAAGTCACCAATTCGAAGTTCTCCAAAGAACGCTAGAGAAAAAGCTAAACGAAACAGCTTAACTTCAAAAGGCAAATTACAAACAGACACCACAGATGTGCCCAAGGAACAGAGGAGAGTAAAAGACACGGGTCACCTCTGATCTGCTTCAGCCCTGCCCCGACGCAAACCTTTCAAAGCTTGCCCTACCAAAAAATCCTTGGACACATCCAGTAAACACCGCAATTTAAAACCAAAAGCCAAGGCAGAGACAAAACGATTGACCTTAGCCAGGGAAAACCCCGCCTCCGAAGTGTCCCCCAGCCAATACAATAATGCCACCAACCTGTCTTGATCCGTGCTGACGTTACCCAAACCTCTTACCCACTCCTCCCACTGCCTCCAACAAGCAGAATAAGCACTCCACGTCGCACTCGCCAACGACCTTTGAATCAATCGTTCTGCGGAACCGAAACCAGATCCCAGAGATGTTCCGGACAAGCCAAACCGACCAGATCCGCTCCAGGCGTGAATTGACGGAAACAATCCCACTGCGAGCGAGAAAGAGCATCAGCGATACAATTGTGAACACCCGGCACATGCACTGCAACCACCCACATATTTAAGGACAAGCAAACCAGCATTAAGTGTCGCAACAACTGAACCACAGGTGGAGAAGATGCCGATATGTTATTAATCGCTGACACCACCCCCATGTTAACACAGTGGAAACGAACCTTTTTATCCTTGAGCCTGTCCCCCCAAATGGTTACCGCAACCACGATAGGGAACAGCTCGAGCTGGGCCAGATTGCGCGTAAGACCACTGACCACCCAGCTAGACGGCCAACTCCCCGCACACCATTGACCTCCTCCATACGCGCCAAAACCGCCTGACCCTACCGCGTCAGTAAAAAGGTCCAGCTCGCTCGTATCCTGCACCGGAGACATCAATAGAGATCTACCACTATATTGACCGAGGAAATCATCCAATACCTGAGGATCGGCCCAATGTTCCACCCCTATCCGCACAAAATGATGTGGTGCACGTACACCCGCTGTCGCTGCTGCCAAACGCCTACTAAAAACTCTACCCATTGGCATAATCCGACATGCAAAGTTCAGCTTTCCCAGCAGAGACTGCAGATCGCACAAAATGATTTTCTTTAAATGACAGGCCCGCCGCACCTCCTGACGCAACAACGTTAATTTATCCTCGGGCAGTCTACACTCCATAGCAACAGAATCAATCTTTATCCCTAAAAAACAGATATTAGTGACAGGGACCTCCGTTTTTTCAGGCGCTAATGGAATCCCAAATTCCCACGCAACTTTTTGCAATGAATACAATAAATTACCACAAATAGGCGAACCCATGGGGCCAACACACAAAAAGTCATCGAGGTAATGTATCAAAGAACCAACCGCGGCTACACCCTTCGTTACCCATTCCACGAAGCTACTAAACGCCTCGAAATATGCGCAAGAAAGAGATCACCCCACAGGCAGGCACCGATCTACGTAAAACCCCCCATTCCAGAAACATCCCAACAATCGTTGACTCTCGGGATGAACTGGCAGCAATCGGAAAGCCGCCTCGATGTCAGTTTTTGCAAACAACACACCAGGCCCCGCCTTCCTAAATAACACCACTGCTTTATCAAAGGACGTGTAAACTACCGAGCATAAATCATGATCAATCCCGTCATTTACCGACGAACCCCTGGGAAAAGACAAATGCTGAATCAAACGAAATTTTAGGGGCTCACGCTTTGGCACTATTCCCAAGGGGGATACAATTAAATTCTCAATCGGCGGATCAACGAAAGGGCCCGCCATGCGACCTAACAAAACTTCTTTAAAAAGTTTTTCCGAAACGACCTCAGAGTGCAGATATGCCGACTTAAGATTGCGCCGTGTAACCGGAACCTCATGAGAAGGAGGGGGAATAACAAAACCAAAACAAAATCCCACATAAATTAACTGCTGGGTATTCATTTAGATACGGGGTCATCTTTTCCACCCTCACCGGCGACACCCCCTTGACTAATCGAGGTGGACTGATTAGCCGACCGCTTCCCTTTCCGCATACATTTTGCAGCCACGTGCAAGGATCCGTTGCATTCCGAACACATGTGCTTAAATTTACAGGTAGCCCCGAACTTACACTGGCCATCATTGAATTGCCAGCAAAAACAAAGTTTTGACCCAGAGCCCTGGCTAGACTGACCTCCATGCCCGACGCATCCGGGAAAGGACTGCTTAACTGGAGCTGTCACCCTTAACCACAATGCAATATCCTTTTGATCCCACCGAATAGCCGGCCGAACCGCCTTGCGCTGGCGAAACTGCTCGCCGTAACGAAACCACACCTGACCACCATACGCCCTACGAGCTTCACCTATGGCATCTAAATAGCAGAATAACGCCGAGCAATTTTCAGGCGCCTTTTCCCCGATCACACTGGCCAAAATTGCAAAAGCTTGCAACCAATTGACGAACGTCTGCGGGATAAGCCTATACCGCCGACGTTCCTTCTCCTCCTTCTTACTCTCGTCCCGCTTGCCCTTATCCAAATTGAACTTTGCAAGCGGCAGAAGAGAAAAAATGTCAACATACTCATCTTTCCAAATCCGCTCGCGTACCTCCTGTTTAAGGTGAGCCCCTAACGGGCCCTCAAAACAAACGTAAACCTCACCACGAGCACCATCATCAAGACAAATTCTATCCCCGTCCTTCAGCGCCTCGGTTTGTAGAGACACCGCAACCGCCTCCCTGGACGCCCCCAAACCTTCCCTGACAATAGGACGTGACTGTATCGCCCCCCCAACTTCACGAGAACCTTCCCATACTACAACCGGGGACCCCGCCGGGATTACTGATGCCGTCACCCTATCTAAGCGCCCGACTAACTCCCGCAAACAACACACTAAATCCGATAAACCGTCACGCCCGGCAGTGCCACTAACGATGGCCGATGCATCCACACTTGCTGACCCCCCACCCCCGACATAAAAATTACTGGATACGGCAAAGAAGGAGTTACATACTCACCAGGCTGCCCAGGCGCTGTGTTCCTGCCAGCCAGAAAATCCTAACCACGCTGAAACACGTCCAACTCGCCATCTTCCAAGTCCTCTATCACTGACGACTGACAATCCTACTGACATCTACGACACGGGGACCCCGGCGTGCTGACAGATGGGTCGGCGACCTGCCGCCCAACAGAAGGGACCCAGACTTCTGACCGGACCTGTTGCCTCACCGCTGCTGATGATCTTCCCTGAAGACCTTGAGGAAGCCAGCCCCCTGGCCGGAGCATCACCATGCGGGGCGGCCGTGGACATCCCCCTGGAAATGGCCTCTGAAGGAGGTGGCGTGACTGGGAGCCCGGCCTGCGACTCTCTATTGACCGCCGAGCCCCGTCGCGGCTGAGGATTCCTGCCAGGCCGCAGGACCTGAGATGAGACAGCCATCCCAGGAGCCTGGCCTGCAGCGTCCTTAGAAGGGCTCCTCCTGTGACGCCTGACCCGCGGGACTACCTCCGGGCTAAGCGCCTCTGGTGGGCGAGAACGCCGGGAGCGGCGGGGTGACCGTGCCTGAGCAGCCGCCGCTCTCCCGACGGTGCACGCTCCTCCATTATAGCAGGAGCGTCATTTAATGATTTTGCCATGCCACCGGAAATAGAGAGGGGGCCGGGGGAGGGGAGCATGTCTGGCCCAGCAGTGGACACAGAGAACCGGGCTCGGCGTGAAGAGGGGCCAGCATGCGGTATTCTGGCCAGCGCCGCAACAGTCTCCTCTAGCCACCCCGGACCGTGGAACACAGCTGCAGCACGGAGCTTCTCCAGCATCAGGTAAGAGCAGGGGCAGTGGGAGCTTAATACTTTACTTGTTGTTCTTCCCGCTGCTTCCGGCTCAATGCCGAAAACAGCGGGAAGAACCGTTATCCAACCCCCGACTCCTCCCTTCCCCAACTCCTCCTTGCCCTCCCCTGCACTAACACCTTCCTGACAAAATTAATTAACCCCTTCCCTCCTATAGCAGTCATGGAGGTTTCCTCTTAAACCCTCCGTGCTGCAGTTCAGCCTCTCCTGTACTGCTTTCTACATTCTACTACATTTATTGTACTTCTCTCTACCACTACTACATGTAATTGACTGCTCCCTACCAGTACTACATGTACTGTCCTTCTCTCTACCTGTACTACATGTACTGTACTGCTCTCTACCTGTACTACATGTAATTTACTGCTCCCTACCTGTACTACATGTACTGTACTGCTCTCTACTTGTACTACATGTACTGTACTGCTCTCTACCTGCACTACATGTACTGTACTGCTCTCTACCTGTACTACATGTAATTTACTGCTCCCTACCTGTACTACATGTACTGTACTGCTCTCTACTTGCATTACATGTACTGTACTGCTCTCTATCTGTAATACATGTATATGTACTATAATGCTCTCTACCTGTACAATACATATTGTACTGTTCAATACATGTACTACATGTACAGCACTGCTATCTACCTATACTACATGTACTGTACTGCTCTCTACCTGTACTACATGTATTGTACTGCTCTCTACATGTACTACATGTACAACACTGCTCCCTACCTGTACTACATGTATTGTAGTGTTCTCTACCTGTACTACATGTACAGCTCTGCTATCTACTTGTTCTACATGTAGTTTTACTGCGCTCTACCTACACTTCATGTTCTGTACTGCTCTTTATACCTATGCTACAGGTACTGTACTGCTCTCCACCTGTACTACATGTACTATACTGCCCTCCACATGTACTACATGTATTGTACTGCTCTCTACCTGTACCACATATTCTGTACTGCTCTCTACCTGTAAAACATGTACTGTACTACTCCCTACCTGTACTTCCCATACTGTACTGCTCTTTACCTCTATTACGTGTACTGTTCAGCTCTCTACCTGTATTACATGTACAAAACTGCTCTCTACCTGTACTACATGTACTGTTCTGCTCTCTACCTGTACTACAGGTACTGTACTGCTCCCTACCTATACTATAGGTACTGTACTGCTCTCTACCTGTACCACATGTACTGTACTTCTCTTGACTTTACTATATGTACTATACCGAACTTTACCTGTACCACATATCCTGTACTGCTCCCTACCTATTCTACAGGTACTGTACTGTTCTCCACCTGTACTATATGTACTATACTGCTTTCTACCTGTACAATATGTTATATTCTTCTCTCTACCTGTACTACACTGCTATCTACCTGCACTACATGTACTGTACTTCTCTTTACCTGTACTACATGTTATGTACTTCTCTCTACCTATATTACATGTACTGTACTGCTCTTTACCTGCACTACATGTCCTGTACTGCTCTCTACCTGTACTGCATGTCCTTTACTGCTTTCTACCTCTACTACATGTACTGTACTTCTCTCTACTTGTTCTACATGTACTGAACTGCTCTCTACCTCTACTACATGTACTGTACTGCTCTCTACCAGTACTACATGTACTGAACTGCTCTCTACCTGTACTACCTGTACTATACTGTTCTCTACTTGTACTGCATCTATTGATTTGCTCTCTACCTGTAGTACCTGTACTGTTCTCTACCTGTAGTACATGTACAGTCCTGCTCTCTACCTGTACTGTATGTACAGCACTGGTGTCTACACATACTACATATCCTGTACTGCTTTCTACCTATACTACATGTACTGTACTGCTTTCTACCTGTACTACATGTACTGTACTGCTCTATACCTGTACTACATGTACTTTACTGCTCTCTACCTGTACTGCATCTATTATTATTCTCTCTACCTGTAGTACATGTACTGTACTGTACTGTACTGTACTGCTCAATACCTGTAGTACATGTATCGAACTGCTCTCTATCTGTACAAAATGAACTCTGCTACTCTCTACTTGTTCTACATGTACTCTACTGCTCTCCCCCTGTACTACATGTCTTGTACTGCTCTCTACCTGTACTACATGTCCTGTACTGCTCTAGCAGTACTACATGTACAGAACTGCTATCTACCTAAACTACATGTACTGTACTGCTCTTTACCTGTACTACATGTACTGTACTGCTCTTTACCTCTATTACGTGTACTGTACTGCTCCCTACCTGTATTACATGTAAAAAACTGCTCCCTACCTGTACTATGTGTACTCTACTGCTCTCTACCTGTACTACATATAGGGTACTGCTCTTTACCTGTACTACAGATACTGTACTGCTCTCCATCTGTACTACAGGTACTGTACTTCTCTCTGCCTTTGCTATATGTACTATACTGCACTCTTCCTTACTACATGTACTGTACTGCTCCCTACATGTACTACATGTACAGTACTGCTCTCCACCTGTACTACATGAACTGTAATGTTCCCTACCTGTACTACATGTACTGTTCTGCTATCTACTTGTTACCCTTTGTACTATACTGCTCTCTACCTGTACTACATGTCCTGTACTGCTCTCTACCTGTACTATATGAACTATACTGCTCTCTATCTATACTTCGTGTACTATACTGCTCTCTACCTGTACTACATGTTATGTACTTCTTTCTATCTGTATTACATGTACTGTACTGCTCTTCACCTGTACTACATGTACTGTACTGGTCTCTACCTGTACTACATATACTGTACTGCTCTCTACCTGTACTACATGTACTGTACTTCACTCTACCTGTACTACGTGTACTGTACTGCTCTCAACCTATACTACATAAACTATACTGCTCTCTACCTGTACTACATGAACTATACAGCTCTCTACCTCTACTGCATGTATTGTACTGTTCTCTACCTGTACTACATATGCTGTACTATTTTCTACCTGTACTACATGTATTTTACTGCTCTCTACCTGTACTACTTGTACTATACTGCTGTCTACCTGTACTGTGCCTTTCCCTTCCTGTACTATATGTACTGTACTGCTTTCTTCCTGTGCTGCAGGTATTGTATTGCTCTTTTTCTGTACTACCTGTACTGTATACTGCTCTCTTTCTCTCTCTCTCTCTTTACTGCAAGTAAGGTACTGTGCTTAACCTTTACTATATATTTATTACTGCTATTTGCCTTTGCCTTGTTTATTTGTGCACAAAGTAAGAGCACCTCCTTTTATTACTGTACAATGTCTGTATTGAACAGGACTCTGAGGAAGTTCCCGTTCTCACCATATAATGTTATTCACCGGTTTCAATCAGCTCTTTCTGTCTTTTGTGTGTATGAACAATATTGCACGTATCTTAAGGCAGTACTACTGTGTATAAGTATATATATATATATATATATATATATATATATATATATATATATATATATATATATATATATATATATATATAGTGAAGGAAATAAGTATTTGATCCCCTGCTGATTTTGTAAGCTTGCCCACTGTCAAAGACATGAACAGTCTAGAATTTTTAGGCTAGGTTAATTTTACCAGTGAGAGATAGATTATATTTTAAAAAAAACAGAACATCACATTGTCAAAATTCTATATATTTATTTGCATTGTGCACAGAGAAATAAGTATTTGATCCCCTACCAACCATTAAAAGTTCAGCCTCCTCCAGAGCAGTTACACGCTCCAAATCAACTTGGTGCCTGCATTAAAGACAGCTGTCTTACATGGTCACCTGTATAAAAGACTCCTGTCCACAGACTCAATTAATCAATCTGACTCTAACCTCTACAACATGGGCAAGACCAAAGAGCTTTCTAAGGATGTCAGGGACAAGATCATAGACCTGCACAAGGCTGGAATGGGCTACAAAACCATAAGTAAGACGCTGGGTGAGAAGGAGACAACTGTTGTTGCAATAGTAAGAAAATGGAAGACATACAAAATGACTGTCAATCGACATCGATCTGGGGCTCCATGCAAAATCTCACCTCGTGGGGTATCCTTGATCCTGAGGAAGGTGAGAGCTCAGCCGAAAAACTACACGGGGGGAACTTGTTAATGATCTCAAGGCAGCTGGGACCACAGTCACCAAGAAAACCATTGGTAACACATTACGCCGTAATGGATTCAAATCCTGCAGTGCCCGCAAGGTCTCCCTGCTCAAGAAGGCACATGTGCAGGCCCGTCTGAAGTTTGCAAATGAACATCTGGATGATTCTGAGAGTGATTGGGAGAAGGTGCTGTGGTCAGATGAGACTAAAATTGAGCTCTTTGGCATTAACTCAACTCGCCGTGTTTGGAGGAAGAGAAATGCTGCCTATGACCCAAAGAACACCGTCCCCACTGTCAAGCATGGAGGTGGAAACATTATGTTTTGGGGGTGTTTCTCTGCTAAGGGCACAGGACTACTTCACCGCATCAATGGGAGAATGGATGGAGTCATGTACCGTCAAATCCTGAGTGACAACCTCCTTCCCTCCACCAGGACATTAAAAATGGCTCGTGGCTGGGTCTTCCAGCATGACAATGACCCAAAACATACAGCCAAGGCAACAAAGGAGTGGCTCAAAAAGAAGCACATTAAGGTCATGGAGTGGCCTAGCCAGTCTCCAGACCTTAATCCCATCGAAAATTTATGGAGGGAGCTGAAGATCCGAGTTGCCAAGTGACAGCCTCGAAATCTTATTGATTTACAGATGATCTGCAAAGAGGAGTGGGCCAAAATTCAATCTAACATGTGTGCAAACCTCATCATCAACTACAAAAAACGTCTGACTGCTGTGCTTGCTAACAAGGGTTTTGCCACCAAGTATTAAGTCTTGTTTGCCAAAGGGATCAAATACTTATTTCTCTGTGCACAATGCAAATAAATATATCTAATTTTGACTATGTGATTTTCAGTTTTTTTTTTAATATAATCTATCTCTCACTGGTAAAATTAACCTAGCCTAAAAATTCTAGACTGTTCATGTCTTTGACAGTGGGCAAACGTACAAAATCAGCAAGGGATCAAATACTTATTTCCTTCACCGTATATATATATATATATATATATATATATATATATATATATATATAAAAAGATGCAATATTTTAGTATTTATATACATAACAGGCACCAACTCCCATTAAATGTAGCTTGTTATGTAGTTCCCCTGGGAGCTGAGAGTTGACAATATCTAATAAAATAAGTTGTGAATGACTGTCACATTGCCATGATTAGTCTTCTCTTGTTATAGAGCTATTTGAACTATGACCTCAGTATATATAATAAAACTTTTATGAGAACACAGCATTTGAAAGGCCAGGGAGAGTATTACGTTAAATTACTCGACCTTACAATTGCACTGGGTGTGGGTGAATAATGAAAACTGTATTCTTATAGAACATGTCAGTCAATTATGCATCTGTAACAAGTAAGTTTGAAATGAGCCTAAGGACACTTTTCCGAATTATTTGACAGTAGCTCATGTAAGAGAACTACAGTAGGTGTATTTCAGGTAGTTCAGCGTAGTTCAGGTACATTTTTTGGTAATTGCTTTTTGCAATTTCATAGTTTTATATAATTGTAGATTTTAATACTTCTGTATTTACTTTGTAGAGGCTGTCCTTAAGGCAACTTGCCCACCCACTGTTTTTACAGCAAGAAAGAAAGATGTTGTAAAGTTGTGTCACTTAACCTATAAAGTTTTCGACTCTGCTGACATCATCAGCACTTATGATGTAACACTGCCCCTTAACTTTACTCTCTGTCAGCAGTCCACACTCTTCCTCTTGTGTCTTATCCCAGCCATACCCATATTTTCCCCATAAACAGCCAAATGTGCTTGTTTATAAAGACAAGTAACTGCCAATCATCTCAGGCAGCACAAAGGAGGTCAACATCTGCCGTCGGGAAACAGTCGAGATGCCCCCGTACACACCAGATTTGTCATCATGCCACTGACATTGTGTGGGCAGCTTTAGCTAAAGTAGTGCTACAGACCTGTCATTAATCCTCTTCCTACTAGTGATAATAAGGTGGTAACATTCAATGTTACTGTAGGCAGTAAATATAAGAAGCTTCTGCAGTGCAGTACACAATGTAGGCTGTTTGGCCACTAGATGTCAGCAATACTGAAAAATACAATATTTCATCATGTATTTTTTACATTATTAGACATGACAAAATAAGCAGTTCTAAAAATGTAAAAAAAATAAATAAAAAAAAAATATTTTTTTCTAAGGCCTATATGGACTTTCAATACAGATTTCCAAATGGCAAAAAAATATATATATATCATCATTTCCACTCTACTAAATGTTGTGCTATATTAATTTATAAAATATAACTTTTACTAGAATTAGCCTTGAAATCTAAAAGTCTGACATAGATCCTACCTAAAGCCTAGAGAGCTATAATGATGGTTGACTATATCATACCTCCCAACTTTCATGTATCACAAAGAGGAACAACCGATGCGGCGCGCGTAGAAATTGTTTTTTTTTAAGCCATGCCTCTAATCCCACCCAATCTGTGCCCATACTCACCCGGTTCAGCCCAGACAGTATCATGCTCCCATAGTGCCTCCCACACAGTATAATGCCAACACAGATGCCCCCATACAGTATAATCCCTCATACAGTATAATGCCCACACAGATGCCCCCATACAGTATAATGCCCACACAGATGCCCCATACAGTATAATGCCCACATAGCTGCCTATATAATATAATGCCCCATAGCTTCCCCCATACAGCTTAATGCCTTCATACAGCATACTGCCCCATAGCTGCCCCCATACAGTATAATGCCACCTAGCTGCCCCTAGTGCCATTGCCCACATATAAAGTGTCAGTGCCCTTGTAGATAGTGCCACAGTGCCAATAAAGATAGTGCCCCTATATAGTGCCACAGTGTCCATGTTGATTGTGCCACAACCCCCTTGAAGATAGTGCCACCCCCCCCCCCCCGTAGATAGCGCTACACCCCCAGTAGATAGCGCCATTGGGACTCCCTCTGGGAATGGAATCCCCAGTCAGAGCATAGGCACGGGATTCTGAACCTAGAGGGAAGTTCTGATAACACTGTCCATATATGGACAGCAACATCAGTGGCTACTCCTTAAGCGGATTTCCTGTTGCCGACTCTGGCCGGAGATTCCGCTCCAGGAGGTGCCCCTGCCGTCAATGTCCCTATATGGACAGTGACCTTAGGGGTTACCTCTAGGAGCACAATTTGTGGCCAGATCATCGGCAACGGGGATTCCGCTCAATCAGTAGCCACTAACGTCACTGTCCATATCACAGCGCTTAAAGTGGTGCTGTGCCCGGGGGGGGGCCTCGGCGGGCGAAGGAGCTCCCTCTGCACCTCCGCTCTGAACTAACTCTGAAGCAGGGAGCTGATGGTTCCCTGCTTCAGCATTGGGTTCAAATGTATCTGAGTCCTGAGTACGCAGATACAGTTGACAGCGGGACATACCCCTGGCCGCCCAGGACATTGGGAAACAGCCTGGAATCCGGAACTGTCCCGCTGAATCCGGGATGGTTGGGAGGTATGACTATATGTCCCTGCTGGCCGGCAGTGGTATCAATGGGAGGTTAATTTGTTATGGAAGTGACTGCAATTCACATTCTGCTTTGCTATTACTAAGATACTAATACATCTATTTAAAAACATAAAAATCAATGCCCCCTGACATGTTTTGCTGAGGACTGGCATCTTCAGGGGCTACGGGGCAATGGCGACAGAAACGCTGTGCCAGAGGCTTGTCACAGTAATTTTTCTGTACAACCGGCCAATCAGATGAAAGAACAAAAACACGCATTCCAAATCCTTTTCTAGCTGGGCATGATGGGATAAATGTGAGTAAAATAGAAGTATACATGTAAGCATACTACAGCTCTAGCAGATTTGAACTTGTTTGTGCACAGTCAGTGATTGCGGACGACCCACGGATGACACTCCGTGGCCGTCAGTGCCGTAATCACGGACCGTGCACACGGCTACGGTCGTGTGCATGAGGCCTTAGGGATGCAGACGTAGCAGTCGCACAAGTGCCCTGGTGCCTGAAGATGTCCAATGGCTACACTCAGGGTCGTACTGGGATACCTTGGACCCACCAGAGGGAATGATTATGAGAGGCCACCCACCTTCTCTACAGAATACGTGCACATCCACTTCTTGTTATCATTGTACAAACAGAACATATTATCAATAAGGTCTAAAAGGATATTTGTAAATCACCCATAGAAATAGACCCTAGTGGCAAGTGCTTTGCTCCCAAGTCCGGTTGTCTTCTGCTAGACATTTTGGGACCCAATATACGGTCAGAGTCTGGGCCCACCGGAGGATCCTCTGGTACTCATGGTGGGCCAGTCCCACCCTGGCTGCGCTGCTACATAAGAAGATACCAGTATTATAAATGTACCATGGCAGATATAGGGCAGTGTTACAGATTTTATAATGGGGGCCGAGAGCTTCTGATTTAATAAATCACAATGAGTTGTACAAACCTATCACTACTACATATGAAAAACTCAGATCTGCTACATCTGTAGGTGCTCAAACACTGTAGTATATCAACAGACTATTCTACATAGTGTGAATACTTTGCGAGTTTATTTCAATACACTTTATTATTCCTATAGAATATTTTGCTATGCAGTGTCAGCGTTTTGTAGGCTCTTTGTGAGTGTTTTTTTTTTCTTTTAAATACAGTATTAAAGGGGAATTCACACCCTCTCTCCTGACAATCAAATACAAATTCCTTGAAGCCTCTGGCCCTTAAAGGGAACCTGTCACCAGCATTTCACCTATTGAACTTTACTCATCCCTCACTGGCCGCTGCTATCAAAAGTTTATTGCCGTTATCCCCTCTCCTAAACTCCTCCTCCTACTGTAAATAACGGTCTGCAAACATTTTGCGCCTTTTATCGTAATAATCCGGTGTCCCTTTGTGCGCACACCCCAGTAGAGGACATCAATGCACAAGCGCAGGATTTTGTGTGCTGGGGGAAGGCGAGGAGCTGTCAATCAAAAGTAAGGAGGCGGGGTCAACTCGGAAAGGCTTGAGGAATGAAGATATGACTCTTTTCAAACGAAGATTTGACTCTTTTCATATGCAGATATGACTCTTTTATGCTCATTAGCATACGGTACCGGAACACTAAAAATCGGAATACTAAAGCTACAGCCGACAGAAGACAATTATAGGTTATATAGAAATGATTTCTCACCCACTACCACCAGGTATTGCTGGTTTAACCCCTACCCACACGAGGAAGTAACTGTACATCGTCGCGGGAGGTTACTTCCCGCACGAGGACGTACAGTTACTGAGTTTTTCCCGGTGCACACTGTCGGCGACAGTGTGCACCGGGAACCGGGAGGTCAGCTGTTGCCGACAGCTGACACTCCACTCTCGCCGATCAGCGGTCCTTTGCCGCTGATTTCGGCGAATTAACCCCTTAAATTTGGCGATCGGTTGCAATCGCTGAATTTTGGGGGTTTCTGACATATCGGCAGACCCCGGTCCGAAATCGCGGGGTTTGCCGATAGTTAGTATGGCAAACGGAAGCCAAACAATGGCTTTCGTGTCTGCCATGGACGGAAGCCCATCTGGACCAACCTTCGGCTGGTCCTGATAGGCTTCCTGTCAGAGTGACAGGAAGTCACTGTGTTGTTCCCGATGCACACTGTCGGCGACAAGGTGTGCATCGGGAACTTGGAGATCAGCTGTCCCCGATTTCAGCAATTAACCCGTTACATGCGGGGCTCGATTGCGATCTCCGCATGTAGCGGGTTTGTAGCGCATCAGCAGCCCCCATGCTTGTGATGGCACCCAGGGGCCAGACAACAGCCCCCAAGTCTGCCATGTATGTCAGCCTATGAGGATCAGCCTCTGCTGATCCTCGCAGACCAACTGTCAGAGTGACTGTGACGTCACACTGACAGTTGGAATACGTTACACTACCTAGGTAGTGTAATGTATTCTAGCAGCGATCAGAGCTGCAGGTCAAAAAAATAAAGTGTAAAAAGTAAAAGAGAAGTTAATAAACAAAAAAATAAAGTTTAAAAAGTAAAAAAAAGTTAATAAAAATGTTTTATAAAAGTGTAAAAATAATTTTTTGTTTTCCTATAATAAGTCATTTATTATAGGTAAAAAATGAAACCGTTAAAAAAAAAAAGTACACATATTTGGTATCACCGTGTTCGTAATGACCCAAACTATGAAACTATAATGTTAATTTTTCCGCATGGTGAACTCCACAAACAAAATAAACGGAAAACTATGTCAGCATCGCTATTTTTTGGTCACCACCCCTCCCAAGATATAGAATAAAAAGTGATCAAAAAGTCCCATTTACCCCAAAATAGTAGCAATAAAAACTACAACCCATACCGCAAAAAACAATACCTCCCACAGCTTTTTTGACGAAAAAATAAAAAAGTTACACCTCAAAATAGCGTGTCACAGAAAATATATTATTTTATAGAAACGTAATTTTATTGTGCAAACGCTGCAAAACGTAAAAAAATACTATACACATATGGTATCAGCGTAATCGTACCGACCCTCAGAATAAAGTAAAACATAATTTATTGCGCACGGTGAATGCTGTAAGGAATAAAGAATTTAAAGCGCCAAAATCGTTGTTTTTTGGTCACATTAGCTCTAAAAAAGATCCTGTGGGGTCAAAATGCTCACTATACCCCTAGAAAAATTCCTTGAGGGGTGTAGTTTCCAAAATAGGGTAAATTTTGGGGGGTTTCCACTGTTTTGGTCCCTCCGGGGCGTTGCAAACCCGACACGGCACTGAAAACCAATCCAGCAAAATCTGCGCTCCAAAATCCAAAAGGCGCTCCTTCTCTCCTGAGCCCTGCTGTGGGTCCAAACATCAGTTTATGACCACATATGGGGTATTGCTGTAATCGGGAGAAATTGCTTTACAAATGTTGGGGTGCTTTTTCTCCTTTATTCCTTGTAAAAATAAAAAATTCTATGTTTCCACAGAAAAATAGGTGATTTTCATCTTCACAGACTAATTCCACTAAATTCTGCAAAAAAACTGTGGGGTCAAAATGCTAACTATACTCCTAGAAAAATGCCTTGAGGGGTGTAGTTTCCAAAATGGGGTCACTCCTCAAACCTGACATGGTGCCTAAAATATATTCCTAAAAAAAGGAAGCCCCAAAATCCACTGGGTGCTCCTTTGCTTCTGAGACCTGTGCTTCAGTCCATTAGGACACTAGGGCCACATGTTGGATATTTCTAAAATCTGCAGAATCTGGGCAATAAATATTGAGTTGTGTTTCCCTGGTAAAACCTTCTGTGTTACAGATTTTCTTTTATTACAAATGAATTTCGGCAAAAAAAATGAAATTTGTAAATTTCACCTCTACTTTGCCTTAACTCCTGTGAAACGCCTAAAGGGTTCAAATACTTTCTGAATGCTGTTTTGAATACTTTGAGGGGTGCAGTTTTCAAAATGGGGTGATTTATGGGGACTTTCTAATATAGAAGGCCCTCAAAACCACTTCAGAACTGAACTGGTCCCTGAAAAAATGGCCTATTGAAATTTTCTTGAAAATATGAGAAATTGCTGCTAAAGTTCTAAGCCTTGTAACGTCCTAGAAAAATAAAAGTACGTGAAAAAAAAAATGATGCAAACATAAAGTAGACATATGGGGGATGTTAACTAGTAACTATTTTGTGTGGTATTACTATCTGTTTTAAAAGCAAACACATTTAAATTTAGAAAAATGGTAATTTTTGCTAAAATTTTTGCTAAAATTTGACGTTTTTCACATATAAATATTGAATTTATCGACCAAATTTTTTCACTAACATAAAGTACAATATGTCACGAGAAAACAATCTCAGAATCGCTTGGATAGGTAAAAGCATTCCGGAGTTATTACCACATAAAGTGACACATGTCAGATTTGAAAAAATAATTTGTGTCCACAAGGCCAAAACAGGCTGTGTCCTAAAGGGGTTAATAGGTGAAATGCTGGTGACAGGTTCCCTTTAAGATATGGAGGGTCAAGTTTCCCTCACTCACCCTCCTCATGTTCTCCAGGGTTTGCTTCAACATGCTTAAAACCTACTGGTAAGCCAATTGTCTAGGGATATGGTACTGATTTTCGATTACGCCTCAAAAGTCGCAACACTTGGCTTTCTGTTGGGGTTTTGCATCTCCTGAATTCAATGGGGAAAACCCGCAACAGAAAATTAACAAAAACACAACATAAATTGACATCCTGCGGAATTAAATTCCGCGCCACAGTTCAATTGGTTTTTGTCTGGCAGCGTGGGCATGAGATTTAAAATCAAAATTTTAAATTCTAAATCTCATCCACTTTGCTGCCACTGTAAATGCTGCAGAATTTTCGCACACAATTCCAAAGCGGATGTTCCGCAGCGTTTACGCTATGTGGATACCCGGCCTAACTGTAATCAGCTTCTCCAACCCCCGGAGTTTCCTTGTAAAAGTAGTAAAACATTTTTAAAAAAATGAAATTGCTTGGTTTTTTTTCCGTTTCCCTGTAAATTTTATGTTACAATAAATGGTGCTGTGAAAAACGACAACTTGTCCATCAAAAATTGAGCCCATCAAGGAAATTTTTTTATGTCTTTTAGAATGCGTGAAGAAAATAAGAAAACAAGAAAACCAAAATGGCTGCGGCAGCGGCAAAGCATAATAATTTAGCCAATGTACCGTATATAGTAATAGCGGAGGATTGCATTTCTGAAGTTAAGTGTACACATGTATACATAATCTGAATATATAGAAGTTGCACCCAACGAATCATTATCATACAGATGTAGCCATCTTTATCTTGACTTTTAACGCATTAAATAAACAGTGGCAAGAGATTTAACTTTACGTTTTCAATGTCTTTTGCTGTGTGGTATCACGCTGGTGCAAGTTTGACAGTCAAGATAAATTTGACTACATCTGTACACTAGTCCAACACTAATAATAAGAATCACTCCCTTCCACAAGGGCAATGTATTCTCCACGACAAAGTTTTAAAAGCCGCTATATTATTTCACCATGACTTGCGGATGAGAATAAACCATCGGACAACCGCCACGTTGTTGTAGACTCAAGACTGCAAGGAAAATTTGTTTACCCCATAGAAAATTCTGCACTAAAATATCTCTAGATCCATCCCGAGTGCAACTCTTTCAAACTGTTCTTTAATTTTCAAGCAACTTCTCTTTGTCATTTTTATAAGACGTGATTCATCTCTCCTGACGTTTTTAATAATTTTATTTTTAACACATTTTTAGAATCTCATAAATCTCGACTATTTCGAACAGTTTTGTTTTCTTCGCATCTTTAACAAACAACATGAAACAATTTATATTGGAACATGATCTATAAATATACACACTCAGTCACTGTCTGCCAAGAAGATCCTGGTTAGAATATTGAGATGACTTCAATGTGGTGCTCGCAGGAGGACTTCATAAGCAATAAAATAATAAACTTCAACTTTCTGCCAGGTTTCCATCGGCTTATTTTTTCATTAAATCCACAAATGCAGGTGCAAGTTTTTGTCTTCTTTTTTTTTTTTTTTTTATCAACCAGTGAATTAATATAATTTAAATGGTAAGAAAACATATTCCACTCTTGTATATGAATGGAAAACTCCAGTAGTTGATGCTTCTGTCTCAAGTCATGTTATACAGTGTCGGACTGGGATTCCTTCGGCCCACCAGAGGAGATAATTCTGAGGGCCACCCTCCATCTATACAGAACTCATGCACGTCCACTTTTATTTGAATTGTAATCTTTGGTGTTGTCATTGTACACACAGGACATACCATCATTAATAGGGTCTTATAAGTTATTTGTCAATTATCCCATAAGTCAAACACCCTAGTGGCAAGTGACTCCAGTCACCTCCAAAAATGGAGTTGTCTTCTGCAGGAACTTATATTCTGGACACACTTTAGGATCCTCTGGTTCTCTGGTGGGCCAGTTCTTGCCTTTATAAGATCTAAAGTAAGACTGAATGCACATTGCATTTGCAGTGTCCAATTGGCGTATCAAACATATCCATAGGCCTCCATTCACCCAATGGTGGCCAAAAAAGTGTCCTTATGGCCACCGTCAAGCTGGTATACGTCAGTATACCTTTTTTTGTCAACACTATGGAATAGCACAGTATGGGCCTATTCACATCAGCATTGCCTTTACGTTGAGGGATTCAGTCGAAGGTTTCAGTCGGGTTAACACCTTATCTCAATGGTGATGGAAACGTCGCTAAAGGTTTTCGTTTGTTACCGTTGTGACAGGGTTCTGTTGTTTTGACGGAATCAATAGCGCAGTCAACTACAGTATTCAATCCGTCAAAATGGTGGAACCCCTGCACAACAGAGACAAACGCAAACCATAGGCACCGGATCTGTCACCATGAAATCAATGGTGATGAAAACGGAAGCCTATGGTTTCCGTTTGTTTCAGTCAGGGCTCCGTTCCCACAGAAAGCTCAGTCTGAACGGAGCCTTGATGCAGATGTGAACGAAGCCTAACTTGAAGCTCCTTGGTTCGGAATCTGAAATAGGGTCCACCTACTGTGTGCCATTTATAATACCGGTGTCTTCTTATGTGACAGAGGGGTCGACCCGCTCAAGTACCTGGGCCTGGGTACGACTGCTGCTTTTGCACCCCCTATAGCTACGTCCCTTCTTTCTACCCTGCTTTTTGCTTAAAAACACCG
The DNA here is from genome assembly GCF_050947455.1 of Rhinoderma darwinii. NCBI lineage: Eukaryota > Metazoa > Chordata > Amphibia > Anura > Rhinodermatidae > Rhinoderma > Rhinoderma darwinii. The sequence goes on from NC_134688.1 coordinate 29,017,634, forward strand.
AAAAAGGCCATACTTACAAATGGACACAGCCAGGTCTGAAACGCTGATGAAGGCGAGTGAGCAGGTGCTTTAAATAATAATAGCCACTCCCACTAGTCTTGAGGGGAGTGGTATGTGGTGCATGGGATGTGTAGTAAGAAATAATAAATGAATAGTGTATGTGCAAGTGTAATAATGTGAGTGAAATATAGGGGGCAGTAATGAGTGAAGTGCCTAAAAAATAAATGAATAATGGGATACAAGTGTGTGAAACATGGAGGAATAGTGTGTAAGTCATGAGGCGCAACGTCACTAGCCAGGTAGAAGCCTATTTGTGACGCCTTGATAATTCATAGAGCGGGCTACCCTGCTTGCTAGGCCAAACAACAACACACCATGCTCTCCCAGCATCAAAGACCTGGCTGTGTCCAAAAGAAGCGAATATAAGTAATAATGAAAAATACCTGGGGTATTAGTGATCATTTTGGCCAAAAGGACGCAAGCTCGCAATCCACGACAAGGATCCCCAGACTTGCGAGTCCCTAACTGGAGCGAAAAGCTCCTGATGTACAGACAAAACAGATAAAAACAAGGACATTTATTCAAAAACACCGAAAAAGGCCATACTTACAAATGGACACAGCCAGGTCTGAAACGCTGATGAAGGCGAGTGAGCAGGTGCTTTAAATAATAATAGCCACTCCCACTAGTCTTGAGGGGAGTGGTATGTGGTGCATGGGATGTGTAGTAAGAAATAATAAATGAATAGTGTATGTGCAAGTGTAATAATGTGAGTGAAATATAGGGGGCAGTAATGAGTGAAGTGCCTAAAAAATAAATGAATAATGGGATACAAGTGTGTGAAACATGGAGGAATAGTGTGTAAGTCATGAGGCGCAACGTCACTAGCCAGGTAGAAGCCTATTTGTGACGCCTTGATAATTCATAGAGCGGGCTACCCTGCTTGCTAGGCCAAACAACAACACACCATGCTCTCCCAGCATCAAAGACCTGGCTGTGTCCAAAAGAAGCGAATATAAGTAATAATGAAAAATACCTGGGGTATTAGTGATCATTTTGGCCAAAAGGACGCAGGCTCGCAATCCACGACAAGGATCCCCAGACTTGCGAGTCCCTAACTGGAGCGAAAAGCTCCTGATGTACAGACAAAACAGATAAAAACAAGGACATTTATTCAAAAACACCGAAAAAGGCCATACTTACAAATGGACACAGCCAGGTCTGAAACGCTGATGAAGGCGAGTGAGCAGGTGCTTTAAATAATAATAGCCACTCCCACTAGTCTTGAGGGGAGTGGTATGTGGTGCATGGGATGTGTAGTAAGAAATAATAAATGAATAGTGTATGTGCAAGTGTAATAATGTGAGTGAAATATAGGGGGCAGTAATGAGTGAAGTGCCTAAAAAATAAATGAATAATGGGATACAAGTGTGTGAAACATGGAGGAATAGTGTGTAAGTCATGAGGCGCAACGTCACTAGCCAGGTAGAAGCCTATTTGTGACGCCTTGATAATTCATAGAGCGGGCTACCCTGCTTGCTAGGCCAAACAACAACACACCATGCTCTCCCAGCATCAAAGACCTGGCTGTGTCCAAAAGAAGCGAATATAAGTAATAATGAAAAATACCTGGGGTATTAGTGATCATTTTGGCCAAAAGGACGCAAGCTCGCAATCCACGACAAGGATCCCCAGACTTGCGAGTCCCTAACTGGAGCGAAAAGCTCCTGATGTACAGACAAAACAGATAAAAACAAGGACATTTATTCAAAAACACCGAAAAAGGCCATACTTACAAATGGACACAGCCAGGTCTGAAACGCTGATGAAGGCGAGTGAGCAGGTGCTTTAAATAATAATAGCCACTCCCACTAGTCTTGAGGGGAGTGGTATGTGGTGCATGGGATGTGTAGTAAGAAATAATAAATTATTATTACTGCCCCCTATATTTCACTCACATTATTACACTTGCACATACACTATTCATTTATTATTTCTTACTACACATCCCATGCACCACATACCACTCCCCTCAAGACTAGTGGGAGTGGCTATTATTATTTAAAGCACCTGCTCACTCGCCTTCATCAGCGTTTCAGACCTGGCTGTGTCCATTTGTAAGTATGGCCTTTTTCGGTGTTTTTGAATAAATGTCCTTGTTTTTATCTGTTTTGTCTGTACATCAGGAGCTTTTCGCTCCAGTTAGGGACTCGCAAGTCTGGGGATCCTTGTCGTGGATTGCGAGCTTGCGTCCTTTTGGCCAAAATGATCACTAATACCCCAGGTATTTTTCATTATTACTTATATTCGCTTCTTTTGGACACAGCCAGGTCTTTGATGCTGGGAGAGCATGGTGTGTTGTTGTTTGGCCTAGCAAGCAGGGTAGCCCGCTCTATGAATTATCAAGGCGTCACAAATAGGCTTCTACCTGGCTAGTGACGTTGCACCTCATGACTTACACACTATTCCTCCATGTTTCACACACTTGTATCCCATTATTCATTTATTTTTTAGGCACTTCACTCATTACTGCCCCCTATATTTCACTCACATTATTACACTTGCACATACACTATTCATTTATTATTTCTTACTACACATCCCATGCACCACATACCACTCCCCTCAAGACTAGTGGGAGTGGCTATTATTATTTAAAGCACCTGCTCACTCGCCTTCATCAGCGTTTCAGACCTGGCTGTGTCCATTTGTAAGTATGGCCTTTTTCGGTGTTTTTGAATAAATGTCCTTGTTTTTATCTGTTTTGCCTGCTTTTTGCTTCCCATTGGGACCTAGGGAAAGTTCCCCTACATGATTCAATAGACCAAGAAATTTGTATATCCCATCACAGACACCACATGAGTGGATGGCGGGGGTTCTGGACTGTCTTTTTTTAACTTTTTCTTGTGTAGAAAACTAGAAGTTCCTTAGTGCAGCAGGGGCTGTTTTTAGCGAATTTCAATAAAATGCTTTACTTTTTAAAGGCTTTGGAAAACTTTGAAGCCTTTTTTTTTTTTTACTAAAACAATGTATTATAGTTTTAAAGCAACTTTGCAATTGGTATTAAAAAAAAAATTACTTTATGAGATACAGCTACTATATATCCTGGATACATCAAAGCTGTATATTGCGCTGAAACCCCAATACGTCAGGTCAGCGGAACTGACGGTTTCAGTAACACAGGTCAGGGATCCACCTGTTATCGATCACATCTGAGTTGATGAACTTGGATGTGATCGATAATAGCGGTATCCTGCGTGTCACAGACCAGCTGTCACCAAAGCCGTCAGTCCCGCTGACATGACGTATTGGGGTTTCAGCGCAAGATACAGCTTCTATGTATCCAGGATACATTGAAGCTGTATCTCAAAAAGTTCATTTTTTTTTTTTTTTAATAAAAAACAATTACAAAGTTGCATTAAACACTATAATAAATTGTTTTAGTAAAAAAAAAAAAAAAAAAAGTTTAACGTTTTCATAGCCTTTAAATAACTTTTTCTCGGATAATCAGTGGAATTATTGTAGGTCTATTAGTGGATCAAACCTTTAATTAGTTAAAGTTGATATTATTAGAAATTCATGCATTTGAAGAAAAAACTATTCCTACTGTGTGTAAATATTATTATACATTTATAATCTATAGAATTGTGTATAGTGCCACACTGTGGTAGCAATCTAAAGACCTGCCGCTATACACATTACAGCCGGCTCATATTCACAGTATCAGAGTATTGTCGTATTATCGCTGTGTGCAGGAAAGTAATAATCCCACAATATTAGATAACAGAATTAATCCAATCTACTTACAAGTTATAATAACACTGACAATTATACTAACCCCATTTGCTTGCAAAACTCTTAAGGGTTTTCCAACAAAGAACATTTATCACCTATACACAGGATAGGTGAAAAATGCATTATTGCTGGGGGCCCCACCATTAGGACCCCCACTGATCACTAGAACGGGGGTCCCGAGTTTCCCATTCCTCCTCACTGTACGTTAGCAGTGAAGAGGACGTGAAATAAACCGTCAGTCGCTCATGTGCCCTGCCGCTCAATTCAATGTCTATGGGGCCGACGGGGAGAGCCGAGAAAAGTGCTTTGCTGTTTCCGTCGGCCGCATAGACATTGGATGGAGCGGAAGGACACATGCGTGATTACAGCTCCAATTAAATGTGCTCCTCTCTGTGATCATGTAGTGAGGAGGAACGGGGGTCTTCTAGCGATCAGTGTGGATGGGAAAAACCCTTTAAAACAGGTTGTCTAATCACAGATAACCCATTTAATAAGAACCACCATGGCAAACAGCTGATTTACCATGGGAAGATGTAACCAGTATTGGCCACTGTAATATTACATGCAGCCATTCAAATGAATGCCGGGGTCCGCCAGAGAAAGAGCCGCTGCTTTTTAGCGGATCTCCATTCTGTCATATAGAGGGGAATGCGAATGAGGGGTCCCCCCTTTTGTGTAGTGTTCTGAATATGGCTTGCAAAAGAGGACTATATTTGCAAAAATCTATCAAGGGCTTAAAGGGATTGTCTCATCTTAACAACCCCTTTCAATAACTAAATATGCGCTAATTCTACACTAATTAAATTCAGCTTGAATTTTACAAATGATTCAGATTTTGTAAATACCTCAATTTTGGGGTTTCGCGGCACATAAATCGATGCAAAATGATGACCGCTGACGAGTGCCGGCCGCTATTTTACAGATTACAAAAAGGAACACATGATGTCGTGCAGACCTCCCCATAGTGCCTTGCAGGCAACCTTCCCAAAGTGCACTGCAGTTATCCCTCCCTCTAGCACAGCCAATAATGAGGGGTTTAAGTGGATGACATTACTAATGCTGGGCTCTTTAGTCTTTACAAAATGACGGAGACCATGACAAAAACGCAATGGAACCTATTAACGTTAATATTTTCCTTCGGAGCGCCATTGGTATTCATCGTGTGACTGGTCCTACACTTCCATTTTCCTGTTATTTCCTCTAAAGGAACAGAATAACGGAAAATTTAGCGTAGATGAAAACATTACCTTAGAGGCGCCTCTCATGGTACAGATGTAGCAATCTTTAACTTGACACCTAGGCTCTAGGGTCGGAAGCTCCATTAACGCCTTTACAACGAAAGACGGATATATCCATCCTATGAGCTAGTTCCCGCATAAGGACTGATATATAAATCGTCTGATCGCGTAGGTACCGCCACTGTACCCACGCGATCAGCGGCAGGAGCACAGCTTTTATATACAGCCTGGCTCCTGCCCCAACTACTGGAATCGAAGCGTGCTCCGATTTCTGCAGTTTAACCCATTAGATGCCGTTGTCAATAGCGACAGCGGCATCTAATGTGTTTGACAGAGGGAAGGAGCTCTCTCAGTCACCCCATCGACACAACCGCAAACAAATCGCGAGGCGCCATTGGGTTTCCATGGCAGACAGGGGTCTAATAAAGGCCCCCAGTTCTGCCTTCAGCAACTGCCTATTAGACCATGCCAGACAGGCAATAATGCATTGGTATACTAAGTATACCAAAGCATTATATCTGCGGTCAAAAGATCGCAAAGTGAAGTTCCCTAGTGGGACAAAAACTAAAAGTAAAATAGCTAAATAAACTTTATCAAAAAATCAATAAAAAGATTACAGTAAAAATAAAATAAAACCCCTTTTTTTCCCATTCCTACAATGAAAAAATAAATAAAAGTTAGTCAATAAAATAGAACTAATGAAAATCACACCTTGCCCCGCAAAAATCAAGCCCACACACGGCCACATATGGAGGAAAAATGTAAAAAGTTACAGTTCTTGGAATGCGGCGATGCAAAAACAGGTAATTTTTTGTAAAAGGTTTTTTATTTTGCAAACTTAGGAAAACATAAAACCTTTACATATTTGGTATCCCAGTAGTCGTCCCGACTCATAGAATAAAGGTAACATGTTATTTAGGCTGCATAGTAAATTTATAACGTGAAAATCAATGCTGGAATAGCTGCTTATTTACAATTCTCTCCTAAAATAAACCTAATAAAAGTTAATTGATATATTATATGCATCCAAAAATGGTGCAACTGAAAAATACAATTCGTCCCGCAAAAAATCAAACCCTTATACGGCTATGTGGACGGAATAAAAAAAAACTTATGAATGTGGAATGTGAAAAAACAAAGAATAATCCTTGGTCATTAACCCCTCCAGGACGCAGCCCTTTTTCAAATTTTCACTTTTGTTTTTTTCTCCCCACCTTTCAAAAGCTATAATTTTTTTATTTTTCCGTCTATATCGCCATACGAGGGCTTGTTTTTTTCCAGGACAAGTTGTAGTTTTTCATAAAACCATTTATTGTACTGCATAATGTACTGGGAAGCTGAAAAAAAAAATATTTGTGGGGTGAAATGGGCAAAAAACTGCGATTACGTCATATTTTGCGGGGTTTTGTTTTTACGGCGTCCGTCAGGCAGTGAAAACGACATATTCACCTTATTCTACAGGTTGATACGATTACAGCGATACCAAATTGATATGTTTTGTTTTATGTTTTACCACTTTTTAACCCCTTAATGACACGGCCAATTTTGGCCTTGAGGACAGAGCAATTTTTTTACATTTCCCTCTTTGCATCCCGACGCTCATAACGCTTTTATTTTTTGTACGACGTAGTTGTATGAGATTTTGTGTTTTGCGGGACGAGTTGTACTTGTATGTGTGTACCATTTTTTGGTACAAATACATTATCGTTTCATTTCTATAAATTTTTATTTTGGCGAAATTGCAGAAAAAAAGCAGTTCCGCAGCAGTTTTAATATATTTTTTTCTACACCATACACCGATCATCATAAATAATGTTATACATTTGTTGTTTAGGTTGTTACGGTCAGGGCGATATCAAATATGTCTATATTATTTCATGTTTTGGGACTTATATTTTAAAAAGTTTATTTATTATAAAAAATGTGTGTTTCTGTGTATTTTTTTAACTTTTTATTTATTTATTTATCATCAAAATTTTTTTACATTCATTTAACTTTTTTTTTAAATCCCATAAAGGGATTTATCATCTTGATTTTGTAACTGTAATGTACTGGCATAGATCTATATGCCAGTACATTAGCCTGTGTACTGATTGTACACAGGCAGTTGTTAGGGCAGACCTCAGTATGCCCTAACAACAGGAAATATGTTCAGACAGCCCTGGGGTCCTTCAATGGACCCTGGGCTGTCTGGCCATACGAGTTGTGGGCTTTGATCGCGTCAGTTATTTTCTGTGACGCGATCAATGTGCAGTCCCCCCTCTTTGAACGGCGCGATCTGTTTCATCGCGGCGTTCAAAGGGTTAACGGCGGAGAGAAGATGTTTCTCTCCTCTCCGCTGTCAGAGCGGGGCCGTGGCTGTGTATTACAGCCGTTGCCCCGCTCTCGATCGCCCGCACAGACGGCTGTCACACAGGACGAGAATGCTCATCCTAATGCGCGAAGTACTCGCCGCTCATGACGAGCATTCTCGTCCTGTGTCGGCAACCAGTTAAAAAAAATAAAACCATTTGCTAAGTTTAAAAAAAACGTTTGTGTCGTCGTATTCTGAGAGCCATAACTTTTTTATTTTTGAATTAATTTAGTGATGTGAGGGCTTAAGTTTTGTGGGGCGAGCTGTAGTTTTCACTGATATCATTTTGGGGTATATGCGACTTTTTGATTATTTTCTATTTAATTTTTTTGGAGCGCTAAGGTGACCAAAAAACAGCAATTTGCGTGTTTTATATATATATTTTTTACAGCATTCACTGAGCGGGTTAAACAATGCTATATTGTGATAGTTTGGACTTTTACAAACGCGGCGATACCAGTTATGTTAACTTTTATTTTTTTTATTATTGATTTAGGGGAAAAATGTGAAAAGGTTTTTTTTTTTAACTTTTAATACTTTATTGTTTTTGGAGCAAAAAAAACTTAATTTAACAGTTTTTTACTTTTTTTTATTAGCCCCCTAGGAGACTTGAAGCAGCGATCGTTGGATCGCTTGGATGATATATTGCAATACGAATGTATTGCAGTATATCGTGATTCTGACAGTCTCCTATGAAGTCCAGAGGCAGGGCTTCAAAGGAGTACAAAGATGGCGGACCTGGGGGCTTTTGTTCGGCCCCCAATAGCAACCGTTGTAACCGGCCGATCATGCGGCCCGGGGGGGGCGCAATCGCGTGTTCGAGGGGGCGCTCCCCTGATTCTAACACTTTAAATGCCACGGTCGCAATCGATCGCGGCATTTAAGGTGTTAAACAGGCGGAATCAAAGTGAACTGCATGGGAGGTGTCGGCTGCGTGTAACAGCCGTCACCCGCTGTGTATGGAGCGAGCTCAGCCCATGAGCTTGCACCATACTTCCCCTTAACCCTCATCACATACAGTTACGTGATTTTGCGTGAAGACGGGACGCTTACATAGGCCAGCGTGATCCAGTTACATCTATCTATCTATCTATCTATCTATCTATCTATCTATCTATCTATCTATCTATCTATCTATCTCCCACGAACCTATGCATTTCAATGGGACCAATCAGATAGTCAGTGTTTTTCATACAGTGTGTGTCCGCTGCGTGAAACTCACTGCATGTCCAATACTTGTGCGTTTTTTGTGCACTAAGCACCCATTGTTGTCAATGGGTGCGTGAAAATCACGGACAGCACACGGATGTCATCAATGTGCTGTCCGTGATTCACGCAACAAAGAAAGACACCTTCAGTTTTTTGTGCTGACGTAAAAAACGCGTGATATACGGATGACATACACGCGTAAAAAACGCAGACGTGCAACGTACACGGATGTCACACAGAACTGCAACGTGCGCAAAATGTTTGTGATTTTTACGCGCGCAAAACGGACACGTTCGCGGAGGGGCGATGAGCTGTTAGAGGGAGTCGCTATTGACATTTAATGGGTTAAACGACATTTAATGCGTTAAACGAGTGGGATCGCGCATGAGCTCGTTACTGTAAAGTGTCAGCTATTGCATACAGCCAACACCCACATTGTATGGAGCGAGCTAAGCCCGTGAGCCCAGCCCATACTTCCCCTACCCGGCTATGACGTACGTATACGTCATACTGTACGTCGGGAAGGGGTTAATGGGACCTCATAAAATAGGGAGGTAGAGAGGAGGGGATGCATGCAGGGATAGAAATAACATAATAAAAGAGGCTATACTCACCCCTCCCCTTCACACTTTCAGGCTGGGTTCACACGACCACATTAACGTCCGTAAGGGACGGACGTATTTCGGCCGGAAGTCCCGGACCGAACTCAGTGCAGGGAGCCGGGCTCCTAGCATCATAGTTATGTACGATGCTAGGAGTCCCTGTCTCTCCGTGGAACTACTGTCCTGTACTGAAAACATGATTACAGTACGGGACCGTTGTCCTGCAGAGAGGCAGGGACTCCTAGCGTCATACATAACTATGATGCTAGGAGCCCGGCTCCCTGCACTGAGTTCGGTCCGGGACTTCCGGCCGAAATACGTCCGTCCATTACGGACGTTAATGTGGTCGTGTGAACCCAGCCTAAAGGTTAGCAAGAAAATGCTTTGGGTTTTAGATAAGTTTTTTTAGATGATAGATGATAGATAGATAGATAGATATGAGATAGATATTAGATAGATATTAGATAGATATGAGATAGATAGTTAGATAGATATGAGATAGATAGATAGATAGATAGATAGATAGATAGACAGACAGACAGACAGACAGACAGACAGACAGACAGACAGACAGACAGACAGATAGATAGATAGATAGATAGATAGATAGATAGATAGATAGATAGATAGATAGATAGATAGATAGATAGATAGATAGATATGCTTACTTTTATTGACACGCGCCTATGACAAGGGGAATGTTAACACCCAGTTTTTAAATTATTCATAAATTTCAAGGAGGAATAACAGAGGAACGGCACAACGCAGAGCTCTAAAAAAAGCTGCTCCAGAATTGTGATTTCATGGGGAAGACAAGTATTTACTAAAACAGACATGTCAGGAGAGGTGACGGGTCCTATTAAAGGTTGTGCTCGTTGTCTTTTAACCTTTGAAATTCCCACAATGTCTTTATACAATGCAGTTGTTTTTTTTAAACAATACTCTATAAATAATGTTCGCTATGTAAGGAGTTTACAAGAAATATGTATAATTACTTCTTTACTGAAGGCTCCGAATTGAAATCTATCTCAGCCATGACAGAGATGGATAAAGCAATGAAATATTTTTTCTTTTAAAAATGTGTCAAATGTGGCTGATTTAGAAAAATGAGCAGAGCGGATGAGCAAACATTGCGTTTACCTTTTGACAATCTTGGTGTATAAAGAATGGAAACATTCAAGTTCTTCTAAAAAGTTATTTTGTCAGAACAATTGTTTGCACTTTCACATGTGCCCTGAATAGAAATGATAATATTTGAAACATGATGAGTAAGAACGTCAAAGTTTTCAATGTCTTAAAAAAAGCCGGAGAGAGCGCTTCATAGGGCAGAGATGTTGGTTCAGCAGTGCACCTATTGGACAGAATAGCGGTGAGGACTTGAGATGGTGTCCACTCCGTCAGTTGTGCTCACCAGGGGATGTTGTGCAAAGGTGGGGGGCCGTTGTGTCAGATTTATCAAAGCGAGGAAAATGGGGTGTATACTGCGCTGCAGCTTATCAGTATGATCGATGTCCAGACAGGTGAGTTTATCTTTAAAACGTTTATTAAAGAAGACCTCCGGTGGAAACACAACTTTCCATGTCTGCATTCCCCACCTGACTGTATATCACACTCTACACTTCTTTCATGTATACTGTACTTACCTTATGATCTGCTGCCTTGTCTGTGCTTTAAAAAAAGTCCCCAACTTAAAACTAAGATTTCCCCAGCTTTCTCTTCCTCTCTGCTTTGCTATCAATCACATCATGCTTCAGCACAGCATCACATGACCAGCTAAAGACCAAACCATTTCTGCATGCTGGGGGACACTGTGATTATCATTGTCTCTATATTCTCCTAAATAAGCTGAAAAACCATAAGTATACAGACACGGAGGCTTCGCTATATTCTTCTACACTTGTGTGACAGGAACCTGTCTAAGTATCAGTGGTAGCCTGTGATGGGTGTCATGCCCATGGCCGCGGGCCGTCAGGCTCACTCTCCTCCTGACACCCGCAGCCATGGAACTGTGAGCGCTGGTCCCCATCTCCTCCTCAGGAGACACCAGCGCTCACTTCCGCTTCTCTCGGCCGGGTCCCGCACCTGAAATTAGTACTAAAATTAGCACATGAGCCCCTGGACTATAAGAAGGGCCCAGCCCCTTCTAAGCAAATGGTCTCCTAAGTGTTTTCCAGTTCCCAGTGTTTACCGTTCCTGCTACCTGTAACCTGTATCCCGTGCTATCCTGGTCAAGTGCCGTGTGGAGCCGAAGTCGTGCTGTGCTGTGTACCATGCCTGTCCTGCTACGCCACGCTTGGCACCTGCCTGCAGTCTAGTCCCAGCTGAGCCTGCCTTACTACTGTCTGAGCTACCACAGGTAAACTATACGAACTATAGACTGTGACCTGTGTCCTGTTGACCAGCTGCCACACTGTCAGGGTGGTACAGCCCAGTGGGTCCACGTACCCAATGTGACAATGGGCGACAAATGGAGCTCCATAGACTCAAGTAGAGAAAGCGTGTCACCGAGCCGGATTCACACTGCTGCTAAGCAACCATCCCAGCCTGATATATAGAGATAGAAGCAGCAAAAAAATAACAGATGAGAAACTGACACATGGAATACCAGAATGGTGCACATGGAAATGTTTAGTTTTGGCCGGAGTGTCGTTTTAAGTGTCAGGTTAATTCTAAGTGTTTCAGGACCTGACCGGCCCTTCTTCAGGAACAATAAAAAACAGCTTTCTGAATTTTATATATTTTTATGCTCTATCCAATCCCAAAACGCGTGGAATTGATCTGACACCTAATAAAAGTTTTAATGATATACTCATCTGTGTGGACATCGATCATACTGATAAACAGCAGCACCATATGTACCTCATTTTCCTCGCTTTGAAGGACATCAATGTTCATTTTCCATAGATGTCCACCCGGGGTCCCTCCTCTAGAACGCATTACTTGCCAGGCTAAGATATCAGACCAGTAGCCCAAGGTGTAATAATGTACATAAAGATGGTCAGCAGGGGGTCCCCTAATGACAAGGTTGCTTCCACTTAGTGGCCTTCTTTTGTGAGAAGCAGTATATATTTATGGCCATCGGAGCTCTATTTTTCTGATTTTACATTTTTTTATTTTCAGCTTTTCCTCAAAGCCTTCCAAAAGCCATAACTTTTTTTTATTTTTCATTCGTATAAGGGCATGACCACACGTGGCGGATTTCCTCCGCAACTGTCCGCATCAATGCCGCACAGAATCATTCTGATGCGGATCTGCACAAAATGTGCAGTAAATTGATGCGGACTAGCTGCTGCGGACTGCGGTAAAAGTACTTCCCTTCTCCCTATTCAGTGCAGGATAGAGAGAAGGGACAGCACTTTCCCTTGTGAAAGTCAAAGAAATTCATACTTACCGCCCGTTGTCTTGGTGACGCGTCCCTCCTTCGGCATCCAGCCCGACCTCCCTGGATGACGCGCCATTCCATGTGACCGCTGCAGCCTGTTATTAGCCTGTGATTGGCTGCAGCCGTCACTTAGACTGAAACGTCATCCTGGGAGGCCGGACTGGAGACAGAAGCAGGGAGTTCTCGGTAAGTATGAACTTCATTTTTTTTTACAGATACATGTATATTGGGATCGGTAGTCACTGTCCCGGGTGCAGAAACAGTTACTGCCGATCGCTTAACTCTTTCAGCACCCTGGACAGTGACTATTTACTGACGTCTCCTAGCAACGCTCCCGTCATTACGGGAGCCCCATTGACTTCCTCAGTCTGGCTGTAGACCTAGAAATACATAGGTCCAGCCAGAATGAAGAAATGTCAAGTTAAAAAAGCAAGACGGATCCGCAGCACACATAACATGTGCATGACAGCTGCGGACTTCATTGCGGAAATTAGAATCTCCATTGAAGTCAATGGAGAAATTCCGCCATGAGTCCGCCACTGCTCCGCAACAGACAGAGCATGCTGCGGACACCAAATTCCGCTCCGCAGCCTATGCTCCGCAGCGGAATTTTACGCCTCGTCTAAACAAACACTGCTAAATTAAAGTGTAAGTCAATGGACAAACGGCTCCGCTGCGGATTAACGCTGCGGAGTTTCCGCAGCGGAATTTAAGTGAAATTCCGCCACGTGTGAACCCAGCCTAAGGGTTTTTTTTGTTTTTTTGTGGGATGAATTGTAGTTTTTGATGGCACCATTTAATGTACTATATAATGTACTGGAAACTTTTTTAACAAAAATAATTTGAGGTGGAATGAAAAAAAAATGTCCTTTTTGTGTTTTGTCTCTGCGGTGTTTACCGAGTGGTAAAAATGAAATGTTAACTTCATCCTCCGGGTCAATACAACTACGGTGATACCAAGTTTATATCGATTTTTTAAAGGTTTTACTTCTTCTACGCAAGGAAAACTATGTGTTAAAAAAATGTTGCTTTGTATTGCCATATTCTGAGAGCCATAACTTTCTTATTTTTCTCTTGATAAAGCAGTGTGAGGGCTTGTTTTTGTTTTTTTATCAATACCATATTGGAGTAAAATCGAAATTTTGACCACTTTTATTACATTTTTGGTAGACAAAATGGCTAAAAAAAAACAGCAATTCTGGTGTTTTTTGTTATGGCGTTCAACATGCAGGTTAAATAATGTTATATTGTAATAGTTCGGCAGAATTTTATGGACACGGTGATACCAATTCTGAAGATTGTTTAATTGTTTATATTACTTTAGAGAGAAAATGGGGAACAGTTTTTCTTTCTTTCTTTTAATATTTTTTCCATGTATAAGATTGCTTGCACAATACACTGCAATACTTAGAAATTGCATTGTATTGTGCCTTTTTGCCAACCTCCTTTTAAAGGGGTTATGTAGGGACCAAAACGTATTAGCAGTTTAGTCACTGCAGTATGTGAGTACACTCGCTAATATACATTCCGGTCCCTTGTCGTGTTGATTATGAGATTTTCATGGACTTTTATAGCGCTGCCAGGGGATCGGTAGTCTAGTTGCACAGTTTTCTTTGATGATGATACGACTCTTCGTCGTGTGACCGTGCCCGCTGTACTCCATGTACAAGCAGGAGTAGTAGTGCACCAAGTACATAGAGTACAGCAGGGTCGGTCACGTGACGAGGAGTGATGTCATCAAAGAAGGCCGTGCAACTACAGTAGTTGCACGGTCTTCTTTGATGACATCACTCCTCGTCACGTGACCGACCCTGCTGTACTCTATGTACTTGGTGCACTACTACTCCTGCTTGTACATGAAGTACAGCGGGGACGGTCACATGACGAAGAGTCGTATCATCATCAAAGAAAACTGTGCAACTAGACTACCGATCCCCCGGCAGCGCTATAAAAGTCCATGAAAATCTCATAATCAGCACGACAAGGGACCGGAATGTATATTAGCGAGTGTACTCACATACTGCAGCGACTACACTGCTAATCATTTTTGGACCCCGCATAACTCCTTTAAGCCTTGCCTTTAACCCCTTAAGGACGCAGCCTTGTTTTGGCCTTAAGGCTCAGAGCCCATTTTTCAAATCTGACATATTTCATATTTATGTGGTAATAACGTCGGAATGATTAAACCTATCCAAGCGATTCTGAGATTGCTTTCTCGTGACACATTGGGCTTTATGTTAGTGGTAAAATTTGGTCTATGTATTCAGTGTTTATTTGTGAAAAATTGCAACATTTTGAGAAAATTTTGAAAAAATAGCATTTTTCTGAATTTAAATGCATCTGCTTGTAAAACAGATGGTTATACCACCCAAAATAGTTACTAGTTCACATTTCCCATATGTCTACTTTAGATTGGCATTGTTTTTTGAACATTCTTTTATTTTTCTTGGACGTTACAAGGCTTAGAACATAAACAGAAATTTCTCATATTTTTAAGAAAATTTCAAAAGCCTTTTTTTTAAGGTACCTGTTCAATTCTGAAGTGGCTTTGAGGGGCCTATGTGTTAGAAACCCCAATAAAACACCCTATTTTGAAAACTAGACCCCTCAAAGTATTCAAAACAGCATTTAGAAAGTTTATTTAACCCTTTAGGCATTTCACAGAAATTAAAGCAAAGTAGAGGTGAAATTTGCAAATTTAATTTTTCTTGCTGAATTTCAATTGTAGTCAATTTTTTTTCTGTAACACAGAAGTTTTTACCAGAGAATCACAGCTAAATATGTATTGTCCAGATTCTGCAGTTTTTAGAAATGTCCCACATGTGGCTTTAGTGCGCTCGTGGACTAAAACTCAGGCCTTAGAAGCAAAGAAGCACCTAGTGCATTTTGAGGCCTCTTTTTTATTAGAATATATTTTAGGCAGCATGCCAGGTTTGAAGAGGTGTTGAGGTGCCAAAACAGTAGGAATCCCCCAATAGTGACCCCATTTCGGAAACTACACCCCTCAAGGAATTAATTTATGGTTGTTGTTACCATTTTGACCCCACAGTTTTTACACAGCACATATTTGAATTGGGCTGTGAAATTAAAAAAATGACATTTTTTCCAATAAAATGTCATTTTTGATAAACATTTCTTATGTTCACAGGGAACAAAATACCCCATTTTGTTGCCCAATTTGTCCTGAGTGCAGCAATACCCCATTTGTGGCGATAAACTGCCGTTTGGCCCCATGGGAGGCCTCAGAATGGAAGGAGCGCTGTGTGTTCTTTGGAGTACAGATTTTGCTGGTTTGGTTTTCGGGTGCCATGTCGCATTTGCAGAACCCCAGAGGTTTCAAAGCAATGGAAACCCACCAGAAGTGACCCCATTTTGGAAACTACACCCCTCAAGGAATTCATTTCTTGGTGTTGTGACCATTTTGACCCCATAGTTTTTTCACATAACTTATTTGAATTGGGCTGGGAATTCAAACAAAATTATTTTTTTCCAACAATATGTAGTTTTGGCTGAAAATGTCTTATTTTCACAAGAAATAAAATACCCCATTTTGTTGCCCAATTTGTCCTGAGTGCGGCAATGACCAATGTGTGGTGATAAACTGACGTTTGGGCCCATGAGAGGGCTCAGAAGGAAAGGACCACCATTTGGCCTACTGGGGATTTTCTGGTGCTAAGTCATGTATTCAGAAGCCCCTGAGGTACCAGTACAGTTGAAACCCCCAAGAAGTGACCCCGTTTTAAAAACGACACCCCTTAAAGAGGCTCTGTCGCCAGATTCTCAAATCCCTATCTCCTATTGCATGTGATCTGCTCTGCAATGTAGATAACAGTAACGTTTTTTGTTTTTTTTTAAAACGTTCATTTTTGGCCAAGTTATGAGCAATTTTATATATATATGCAAATGAGCTTTGAAATGGACAACTGGGAGTGTTTTTTTTCATATGTCCGACTGGGCGTGTATTGTGTTTTTAACTGGGCGTGTTTACTTGTTTTACTAACTGGGCGTTGTGAATAGAAGTGTATGATGCTGACGAATCAGTGACCGATCAGCATCATGCACTCCTCTCCATTCATTTACACAGCAGCATCACGTTCTTACTAGAACGATGTGCAGCCACATACACAAGTGTCCTGATAATGAATACACATGACCTCCAGCCTGGACGTCATGTGTATTCAGAATCCTGACACTTCTGAATCTTTTCTGTGAGATTCCAGCAAGGGAAAAGAAATCTCGTTTACCTCGTAATCTCGCGAGATTTCGTTTCCCTTGCTGGAATCTCACAGAAAAGAGTCAGAAGTGTCAGGATTCTGAATACACATGACGTCCAGGCTGGAGGTCATGTATATTCATTATCAGGACACTTGTGTATGTGGCTGCACATCGTTCTAGTAAAAACACTATGTGCTGTGTAAATGAATGGAGAGGAGTGCATGATGCTGATCGGTCACTGATTCGTCAGCATCATACACTTCTATTCACAACGCCCAGTTAGTAAAACAAGTAAACACGCCAAGTTAAAAACACAATACACGCCCAGTTGGACATACAAAAAAAAAACCACACCCAGTTGTCCATTTCAAACCTCATTTGCATGTATATAAAATTGCTCATAACTTGGCCAAAAATGAACATTTTAAAAAAAAACAAAAAAAACGTTACTGTTATCTACATTGCAGCGCCGATCACATGCAATAGGAGATAGGGGTTTGAGAATCTGGTGACAGAGCCTCTTTAAGGCATTGATCTAGAGGTGTAGTGAGCATTTTGACCGGAGACATACACCCCATAAACTGTAATGTGGGTTCTCCCGGGTATGGCAATACCCTACATGTGGCTGTTATCAGCTGCCTGGGCACACAGCAGGGCCCAGAGGGTAAAGATGAGGGAGATAAGCTGTGCGGAGTGCGTCAGGGTAGATTAAAAATCTAAGGGCTGTATGATAAATTTTAAAACACTTTCATACACAGCCCTGGTTTTTCGGGACACGTGTCACATTGATATATTGTGTCATCCCTTATCCCCCTCTTATAGCAGACTTTGCACCTCTTTTGACTTTTTCCCTTCTTGCCAGTTTGGGGAACTTCTCCTGGAAAGTGTTGCCCTGGTACGATGCGTGTGGCCTCGCTTCCAGAAGTACCTGACTAAAAATTAGTATCTTGATAACCACCTCTTGAAATTCCAGGAAAGTTCCCGTCTGGCCTGCACATCGGCGTAGCACGTACGCGTTGTACAATGCCATCTGTTTGATGTGCCCGGCCAGCTTCTTATACCACACCGCATGGCGCTGTAGGGCTTCAGGGCTTGATCTGACAAGTCAACCCCTCCCATGTACCTATTGTAGTCCAGGATGCAGTCTGGTTTGGGGGTGTCTGTACTGGTACCTCGTACAGGTACATGGACACTGGTGTGGGCATGTATTGTTGTCAAATTCCCAAAAATCTGTGTAAATAGTAAACGTTAATTAATAAATGTATAGTCCTGCCTAGAAAAACGTTATCAGTGTCTCATTGCACGCCGGAGTATACAAAACAAACAGCAGAAAATGTGCTGTTCGGCAGTTCATTAATAATAAGCAAATTTAACCCCTGAGGACGCTGCCCTGTAGTTACAGGGCTGCAGAAACGCGTTGGGACGTTGCTTTACTGTGGTAACCAGACCACATCTTTATTTGCTTAGGTCCCCTGTGCATGTCCAGAGTGTGGCACGTCTGTTTCTATGTGTATACAGGATATTTCAAGGAGGCTTGTTTACCTTTGCATCGCTATGGCAAGTGGTTGAGGAGCACTACTGCTACCCCTGTCTTGTGTCATATCGATCAAAAGGTTTTTCAATATCACCTGTTTCCTGACATTTATCAGGGACCGTGGATCTGTGTGCCTATGCCTACACTCAGTACTTTTGGCATTTAGTGCCCTATTTTTAATACTATACGAATAAAACTACTTTTAACGTTTTTCTAGGCAGGACTATACATTTATTGTTGTCAATACAAGGATATCTCTCTTGTCCTTGTACTTGACACACAATATGTTGCTGCTAGATTGTGCCCTGCTCTCACCCCTTCTGAGTGTTTGCCCAAGCAGAGTCTTAGGGAGGCCTCTCAGGTTTTTTTCTAGCAGTGCGGCATGCCGCAGGACTTCTGGAAGTGAGGCAGTTGAAGAGTGGGATGCTGGTATAAAAATTATCCAGGTAGAGGTGGTAACCCTGGTCCAGCAGTGGGTGCACCAAATCCCACACAATTTTTGCATCAACTCCCAGCAAGGGGGGGGGCATTCTGGGGGCTGAATACTGCTGTCCTTCCCTTCATACATCCTAAATTTGTAGGTATACCCTGATGCACTCTCGCACAGCTTATACATCTTCACGCCATACCTTGCCCTCTTACTCGGCAGGTACTGGCGGAATTGAAGCCTCCCTTTAAAATGTACCAAGGACTCATCAATAGAAATACACATCTCGGTGGTGTATGCTTGGGCAAACCGGGCACTGAAACGGTCTAATAGGGGTCTCCGTTTATACAAACGGTCAAAACTGGGGTCGTCTTGGAGTAGGCAATGCTCATTAGGAGAAGCGAAGTATTGCCTCATTTTTATTTATTTTTAGGTTCCAGTTCAGTTCTGAAGTTGCTTTGAGGGGCCCATATATTAGAAATCCCTATGAAACACCCCATTTTAGAAACTAGACCCCTCAAAGTATTCACAACAGCATTTAGAAAGTTTATGAACCCTTTAGGTGTTTCACAGAAATTTAGAGCAGAGTAGAGGTGAAATTTAAATATTTTTTTGTCCGAAAATCCTTTTTATACTATTTTTTTTTATAACACAAAAGGATTTATCAGAGAAACGCAACTTAATACTTATTGCCCAGATTCTGCAGTTTAGAGAAATATCCCACATGTGACCCTAGTGCGGTAATGGACTGAAGCGCCGGCCTCCGAAGCAAAGGAGCACCTAGTGGATTTTGAGGCCTCCTTTTTATTAGGCACCATGTCCGGTTTGAAGAGGTCTTGTGGTGCCAAAACATTGGAAACCCCCCAAAAGTGACCCTTTTTTGAAACTAGACCCCTTGAGGAATCCATTGTAGTTTTCTTGGGGCGCATGCAGCTTTTTGATCAGTTTTTATTCTATTTTTAAGTGGCGTGGTGACTAAAAAACAGCAATTCTACTATTGTTTTTTTATTCTATTTTTTTTACAGCGTTCACCGTGCGCTATAACTGACATATTCACTTTATTCTGCGGGGCGATACGATTACGGCGATACCAGATGTTTATAGTTTTTTTTATGTCTTATGGCGTTTGCACAATAAAATACGTTTTGTAAACAATCACTCACTTTTTGTGTTACCTTATTCTAAGAGCCATCAATAAAGCCGTGCGAGGACTTATTTTTTGCGTAATGAACTGTATTTTCTATCAGTACCATTTTTCGGTACATGCGACTTTTTGATCTCTTTTTATTCCATTTTTTGGGAGGTGAAGTGACCAAAGAATTGTGATTTTGGTACGGTTTATTATTATTTTCTTCTACGGCGTTCACCGTGCGGGATAAATAATGAAATAATTTTGTAGTTCAGGCCGTTACGGACGCGGCGATACCAATTATGTATAGTTTATTTGTTTGTTTATATATTTTTATTAATAATAAATGACTGATAAGGGAAAAAGGGGGACTTTTACTTTTATTACTTTTAAAACTTTTATTTTCTTATTTTTACACTGTATTACTTTGTCCCACTAGGGGACTTGAGGGCAGGAGGCCCTGATCGCAACTCTAATACACTGCACTACATGCGTAGTGCAGTGTATTAGAGCTGTCAGCTACTCACTGACAGCAAGCATAGTGGGTCCTGACTTTGTCAGGACCCACTAGGCTTCCGTCGATGGCATAGCCGGACGCCATTGTTTGGTGTCCGGTTGCCATAGCCACCATCGCCGGCTGCTATCGTGTAGCAGGCCGGCGATTGTAGCTTAACCCCTAAAAAGCCGCGATCTCTATTGAACGCGGCTTTTAAGGAGTTAATCAGCGGGGACACAGCGATCGGTCCCCGCTGTAGGAGCTGTGACAGCTGCTGTACGAGACAGCTCCTGTATGTGTCGGGAGGACGGTTGAAATGGCCGTTACTCCCGAGACGTACTATTAGGTCATGGAGCGCGAACGATACAGTTACCATTACCTAAAAGTACGTCCAGGAGCGGGAAGGGGTTAAAGGAGGACCAACATTTCTGAATACATTTTGAGTGTTACCACTTGGGGGTGTGTCCCTATACAGACTGACAATGTCCAATCAGTGCTGACAGAGTGAGACAGTGTAGGGACACACCCCTTTGACAAGGGGAATGATAGCACCCAGTTGTTAAATTATTCATAACTATTCAGGAAGAATAATAGAGGAACGGCTCCAGAATTTTTATATTACGCAGAATTCAGGTATTTACTAAAAGAGATGTGTCAGGGGAGGTGGCAGGTCCTCTATAAACAGCCTCATAGGGTGCATGTACGACACTGGATCCCAACTGCCCAGAATGTCCACTGACAAAAACTGAAGCATTTGCCTGGCCGGCTAGCTGGCTGGACTCCTGGGATGATATTTCATCCTGGGATGACGTTTCATCCCAGGAGACAGTTGCAGCCCGGGATTGGCTGCAGCAGCGGTCACATGGGATAAAACATCATCCTAGGAGGCCGGCCCATCCAACTTCATCCAATTTCGCCAACAACTGCTATTTGTTGAGTTTTACATTCCCCATCGAACCCGCAACAAATAAGCAGCGTTGACGCAAATAGAATGGACTGTAGATGAGATTTGATTCTATCTTATCCACTTTGCTGCTACTGTATTATGCTTCGGATTTTTCGCAACAAATTCTGTTGCGTAAAATCCACAGTATTTACGCGACATGTGAACTGGCCCTAAAAACGTTTTCAATTTTATTTCCATTTAATTGCAGTCTGCAGGGTGTTTTGTAATGGGCGTGATTCCAACGCCCCCCACGACGGTCCGTGGAAAAATTGTCTCTGCATGACAGTGGTCCTTGGTGCAAAAAAGGTAGGGGACGCTGATGTACGGTCTGGATGCCTTATCAATTCATTTCTGTCTGTAGTTGGTTGGCTGGTACCAACTTCATACATGGGACAACTTCAAATCTTGTAAATCTCCAAGTGGGAGATTGATGGGACCCCCTTATTCTACTGATCAGTTGGAGTCATGGATAATTTCTAGTACACATTGCACTAACTATAACAATGTAGTGCTGCAAATATTGTGATATGAATGTAAGAAAGGGATCAATTACATGTCTAGTATAATAATATACTACATAGCATATCAGGTCGACACTTTATCATCCTGTGACATCACTAAGTAGATACACAATCTGCCACATTACATATAGAGGGTATTCATTAGTGATCCCCTCCCCCTTCCCTGCAGAATGGATCAGGTATACCATTAATAAAGTACATCTCCAGGATGGGAATTTCTCATCACATCTGACAATGAATATATAATTATATATCAACAGAAACCGCTCTTCATGTATATTATAATTTTTTCCAGACATTTCGGAGAAGCAGATGAATTACTCCAGGCAAATACTGAAAACCTATCTTCTGTCAGGGCTAGATCAAGGTTGGTAGAGACCCCTGAGAATTCTTTTTTAGTGGGGCCTAGTAAAAGTGTCAAATAATGCATGGCTAATTTAACCCGTCTCTACCACAGACATTTTTTGCTTTTTCATTTTTGTTTTTTCCACCCCCCCCCCCCCCATTATAAGAGCCATTACTTTTTTATTTTCCTGACGACATAGTCATATGAGGGCTTTTTTTTGGGGGGGGAACAACTTGTAGTTTTTAGTGGTACCATTTAATATGCCATATAATGTACAGAGAATTTTTTAAAATTAATTTTGGGTAGAAGAAAAAAAAAGTTTTTAGATTTCATTTTTACAGCGTTCATCTTGCGGCAATAATGACATTTTAACTTTATCTATACAATTATGGCAATACCAAATTTATATAATTTTTTTTAATGTTTTACTACTTTTGCTCAATAAAAATACGGTTTCATCTGTTGGAGTGGGGTGTCGTC
This sequence comes from Rhinoderma darwinii, assembly GCF_050947455.1. Taxonomy (NCBI): domain Eukaryota; kingdom Metazoa; phylum Chordata; class Amphibia; order Anura; family Rhinodermatidae; genus Rhinoderma; species Rhinoderma darwinii. The sequence continues at coordinate 29,040,307 of NC_134688.1, forward strand.
TGTATACAGGGGCGTAACTAGGAAAGACTGGGCCCCATAGCAAACTTTTGACTGGGGCCCCCCCTCCCCTGGGTGTCACACAACCCCCCCCCCTTGTAGATAGTGCCTTTTTTACAAACCCCCCCTTTTGATAACGCCATACAACCCCCCTGTAGACAACGCCATACAGCCCCCCTGTAGATAACGCCATACAGCCCCCCTGTAGATAACGCCATACAGCCCCCCTGTAGATAACGCCATACAGCCCCCCTGTAGATAACGCCATACAGCCCCCCTGTAGATAACGCCATACAGCCCCCCTGTAGATAACGCCATACAGCCCCACTGTAGATAACGCCATACAGCCCCCCTGTAGATAACACCATACAACCCCCCTGTAGATAACGCCATACAGCCCCACTGTAGATAACGCCATACAGCCCCCCTGTAGATAACGCCATACAACCCCCCTGTAGATAACGCCATACAGCCCCCCTGTAGATAACGCCATACAGCCCCCCTGTAGATAACGCCATACAGCCCCCCTGTAGATAACGCCATACAGCCCCCTGTAGATAACGCCATACAGCCCCCCTGTAGATAACGCCATACAGCCCCACTGTAGATAACGCCATACAACCCCCCTGTAGATAACGCCATACAGCCCCCCCTGTAGATAACGCCATACAGCCCTTTGTAGATATCTACAGAGGGGGCTGTATGGTGCTATCTACAGAGGGGGCTGTATGGCGTTATCTACGGGGGGACTGTATGGCGTTATCTACGGGGGGTCTGTATGGCGTTATCTACGGGGGGACTGTATGGCGTTATCTACGGGGGGACTGTATGGCGTTATCTACGGGGGGACTGTATGGCGTTATCTACGGGGGGACTGTATGGCGTTATCTACGGGGGGACTGTATGGCGTTATCTACGGGGGGACTGTATGGCGTTATCTACGGGGGGACTGTATGGCGTTATCTACGGGGGGACTGTATGGCGTTATCTACGGGGGACTGTATGGCGTTATCTACGGGGGGACTGTATGGCGTTATCTACGGGGGGACTGTATGGCGTTATCTACGGGGGGACTGTATGGCGTTATCTATGGGGGGACTGTATGGCGTTATCTACGGGGGGACTGTATGGCGTTATCTACGGGGGGACTGTATGGCGTTATCTACGGGGGGACTGTATGGCGTTCCCTACAGGGGGGGACTGTATGGCGTTCCCTACAGGGGGGGACTGTATGGCGTTCCCTACAGGGGGGGGCTGTATGGCGCTATCTACAGGGGGGGCTGTATGGCGCTATCTACAGGGGGGGGCTGTATGGCGCTATCTACAGGGGGGGCTGTATGGCGCTATCTACAGGGGGCTGTATGGCGCTATCTACAGGGGGGCTGTATGGCGCTATCTACAGGGGGGCTGTATGGCGCTATCTACAGGGGGGCTGTATGGCGCTATCTACAGGGGGACTGAAAGGCGCTATCTACAGGGGGACTGAAAGGCGCTATCTACAGGGGGAACTGTATGGCGCTATCTACAGAGGGGGCTGTATGGCGTTATCTAGAGGGGGGACTGTATGGCGTTTTCTACGGGGGGGCTGTATGTCGTTCCCTACAGAGGGGGCTGTCTGGCGTTATCTACAGGGGGGACTGTATGGCGTTACCTACAGGGAGTCTGTATGGCGTTCCCTACAGGGGGGTCTGTAGGGAACGCCATACAGCCCCCCCTGTAGGGAACGCCATACAGCCCCCCCTGTAGGGAACGCCATACAGCCCCCCTGTAGGGAACGCCATACAGCCCCCCCTGTAGGGAACGCCATACAGCCCCCCCTGTAGGGAACGCCATACAGCGCCCCCCCTGTAGGGAACGCCATACAGCGCCCCCCTGTAGGGAACGCCATACAGCATCCCCCCTCCAAAAAAAATGTGACCTACAGTGTGTCCTAATAAAAGACATGTATCCCCTAGCCACAGGATAGGGGAGACATGTGTGATCGCTGGCAGCGATAGGGAGAACGGGGGACCGAAAGTCCCCCTGAAGTTCTCCATGACTAACCTCTGACTTCCGGCGTCTGCGCAGCTCTGTAGAAATGAATGGAGCGCTGGTCACGCATGCGCACAAGCGGGACTGGCGCTCCATTCATTTCTACGGAGCTGCCGACACAGACCCCGGATGTCCGAGGTTTGTGATGGAGAAATTCAGGGGACTTTCAGTCCCCCGTTCTCCCTATCGCTGCCAGTGATCATACATGTATCCCCTATCCTGTGGATAGGGGATACATGTCTTTTGCTTAATGGCAGAGCAGGGAGATACCTCCCTGCTCTGCCGTACTGTTCAGTGGCGTCCCGCTGTAGCAGCCATAGCGGCTGCTAGCGGAGCCTCCGGCCATGGTGGGGGCCCGTGCCGGCGGGCGACACGGGCCCCCTCATGCCGCGGGCCCCGTAGCAGCCGCTACTGCTGCTACGGCGGTAGTTACGCCACTGTCTGTATATTACAAATATGCTGCTCAGGTCAGTACAAAGAAAAAACTATTTGTAGAAAGAAAATTTTGCTTTGTGTCACAATATTCTGAGACCCATAACTTTTTTGTTTTTCCGTCGATGGAGCTGTGTGGTAGGGCTTGACATTTGTGGGCAAGCTATTGGTACAGTTGTGGGTACCATGTTTGGGGTACATAAGACTTCTTGATCACTTTTGTTCCATTATTTTGGGTGGCAAGGTGACCAAGAACAGCAATTCTGGAGTTTTATTTATTTATGGGATTCACCGTGCAAAATAAATATTTTAATAGTTCAGACTTTTACGGCAATACCACTTGTTATTTTTTATTTTTATCATTTACATAGTTACATAGGTTGAAAAATGACAAAGATCGATCAAGTTCAACAATTCTCAATAAATTACCCATCATTCATTGTTTGATTACTTATAACCCTCAATGCCATTTGTCAGTAAAGAAACTTGCCTTCTTTAAAATGCTGATATAGTATCTGCCATCACTACCTCTTGGGGAAGGGCATTCCATAGTTTGACTACTCTAACTGTAAATAACCCTTTCCTATATTGATGTCTGAAATGTCTTTCTTCCACACACAGTGAATGTACCCTGGTACTTTTTAGAGACCCCTGGAGTCCATGTGCTAGTTCTCTGTATTGGCCACACATATACTTATACATATTAATAAGAGCACCACTAAGGCGTCTTTTTTCCATGTTGAACAAGCCCAATTTCTCTAGGCTTTCATTGTAAGCGACACCTCCCATCCCATTTAATAATCTAGTCGCCCGCCTTTGAACCCTCTCCAGTTCTTCTACATCCTTTTTGCAATGTGGAGCCCAAAACTGAATTCCAGATGTGGCCTCACAAGGGATTTATAGAGTGGTAATATTACTATATTGGATCACAGGTTTTCATCTCTCTTTTTATACATCCTAAAATCCTATTTGCTTTTGCAGCTGCTGCTTGACATTGAGTGCTGATGCTTAGATTATTTGTAACCAGAATACCCAGGTCCTTCTCTTTTTCCGTTATCCCCAGTTTTATTCCATTTAACGTACCGCATTTTCGGACTATAAGACGCTCTTTTTGTCCTAGAGTCTGTGCCGAAATGTTGTGCTGTGTCCTATAGCCTGAAGCCGGACAACTAAGGGGGAGTTCACACTGAGTTTTTTTACTAGTTTTTTTATGTGGAAACTGCGCCGCATAACGCGCCAAAAAACGGCCGAAAATGCCTCTCGGAGGCGGAGGCGTTTTTTTCCCACGAGCGAAAAAAACGGCTCACAGGAAAAAGAAGGGACATGCCCTATCTTCGGGCGTTTACGCCTCTGACCTCCCATTGACAATGTCAATGGGAGGCAGAATAAGTGTATTTTGCAGCGTTTTATGCCTGAAGCTCTCAATGGCCGCAGGCGAAAAACGCTGCGAAAATCGGCGTGCAGGCAGAGGAGAATCTGCCTCAAAATTCCAAACGGAATTTTGAGGTAGATTTTCCTCCTGCAAAAAACTCAGTGTAAACCCGGCCTAACAGTGTATGAAGGAGATGGCGACTCAGCTCAGAGCATCAAAGGTCCTTGCAGTGCAGAGTAATGGCAGCAGCATGTCCTGTGCTGTGTGTAAAAAAATCTCTGTGTTATCTGCTCACTGAACAGTCACATCTTACACACAGAATTCTGTCATCTGACTGTTCAGTGAGCAAAATATCACAGACATTCGTACACACAGCACAGTAAATCTGTGCAGGTATTGATCTGCGAGGACCTTCTAGCCACACCCCCTCCTATGTACAGAGCCGCAGGGAGACAGATTCATCACTATTAAGCCCTACCTCTCCACATCTCTGATGTCTGGAAAGTTTAGGGGAGGGTGAGAGCACTATAGCTGGCAATATCTTGTATTTCTGTGGCTGGCATTGTATTGAGGCACTGTGGCTGGCAATGGAGCACTGTGGCTGGCGTTGCTATGGGATACTGTGGCTGGCATTGCTATGGGGTACTGTTGCTGGTATTGTTATGGGGCACTGTGGCTGACATTGGAGCACTGTGGTTGGCATTGTATTGGGACACTGTGGCTGGCATTATATTGGGGCACTGTGGCTGGCATTGTATTGGGGCACTGTGGCTGGCATTGTATTGGGGGACTGGCTGGCATTGTATTGGGGCAGTGGCTGGCACTGTATTGGGGCACTGGCTGGCATTGTATTGGGGCACTGTGGTACCCTATTGTCTGAATTACCCAGGAAATGTACCGTTAAAGGCAAAATCTTTTTCTCCTCTTTTATGCTACAAACTATGGGTGCGTCTTATGGTCCAGTGCGTCCTATAGTCCAAAAAATACGGTATATGCATTAATACTATTCCTGCATTACTGTTACTATTCGTGCATTACTTTACATTTATCGACATTAAATTTCACCTGCCATGATTTTTCCCGTGCTGCCAGCTTATCTAGATCTTTCTGTAATATTTTATAATCAAATTGAGTTTTAAGTATCCTACAAAGTTTTGTATCGTCAGCAAAAACGGACACCTTGCTATCAATCCCATCCACAAGGTCATTAATAAAGAGATTAAAAAGAATTGAGATTAAAAATAATTGAGATTAAAACGACGTGGGGGTCCCCCCCACTTTTATAACCAGCCAGATACAACACAGCAGCAGCAGCCTAGCATTACAAGGGTGGGAAGGTCCACTGTTTTTGGCCCTTCCCAGCCTCATAATACCAGCCTGTGGCCGCCCCAGAGCCCGACCATCACAACAGATGGTCGGGTACTGGATCGTACCTGGCTCTTCCCGACACCCCTGGTGGTGGTGGGTACCGGGGTAATAATGGTGGTTAGTGTTAGCCTCTGCACCGGCTAACACTAAGCCTCGCCTTAGTAATGGATGTTGTCACTCAGACAGCGGCCATTACTAAAGTGGTAGTAATAAAATTTGAAAAGAAAAGACAAAGATATAGATAAAATATTTTATTGAAATAAAGCACCCCCAACACAACCCTCATTAACCATTTTATTGTAGAAAAAAACCCGTCATCTAAGTAGTCCTCGAAACCGACGTAGTCCAAACACCAAACCTGTAAAAAAATAAATAAAAAAAAATGAAATAAAACATGTCGTAGGCTTAGATTCAGTTTAATGTGTGATACTGACTGTTATACCATGTATAGAAGCCTGCCGCGAAGTTGACTTAGATACAGGGCACCAGCAGACAGTATCATACATGGCCATACAGACATATATACAAACAAACATACATGCAAACATACATACATACATATATACAAACATACATACATACATACAAGCATGCACATATATACATGCAAATATACATACATGCAAACATACACACATATAAACATACATACATACATGCAAACTATCATACATACATACATGCATACACACACACATGAAAACATACATACATACAAACAAACATGCAAAGATACATACATACATATATACAAGAATGCACAAATATACATGCAAACATAAATACATGCAAACATACATGCAAAAATAAAAACATGCAAACATACATACATACATACATGCACATATATACATACATACATGCCAACATACATACATGCCAACATACATACATGCAAACATACATACATACATGCAAATATATACACGCAAATATATACATGCAAACATGCACATATATACATACATACATACATACATACATACATGACAACATACATACATACATGCCAACATACAAACATGCAAATATACAAACATGCAAACATACATGCAAACATACATACATGCAAACATACATACATGCAAACATACATACATACATGCATGCAAATATACATACAAACATGCACATATATACATACATGCCAACATACATGCAAACATACATGCACATATATACATACATACATGACAACATACATACATACATACATACATACATGCATGACAACATACATACATGCAAACATACATACAAACATGCATACATGCAAACATACATACATACATACATGCAAATATATACATGCAAATATACATACAAACATGCACATATATACATACATGCCAACATACATGCAACCATACATGCACATATATACATACATACATACATACATACATGCCAACATACATACATACATACATACATGCCAACATACATACATGCCAACACACATACATGCCAAAATAAATAAATAATACGTTCATGCTTACTTTCCTCCTGTCCGGCCTCCAGCGATGACGTTTCATCCATGTCGCCTGCTGCAGCCTGTGATTGGCTGCAGAGGCGGTCACGTGGGATGAAGCGTCATCCCTGGAGGCCGGCCTTCTGACGTCATCCTGACGTGCGTGACTGCCACTACAGCCTGTGATTGGCTGCAGGGGCGAAAGGGATGAAATGTAATCGCTGGAGGCCGGACAGGAGGAAAGTAAGTACAAACGTATTATAATATTTTTTTTATTACATTAAAAATTTTTATTTTCCGCGCCCCGAGCATGGACTGTCAAGGTTGCTGAAAGAGTTAGTGCAGCCCATTAACTCTTTCAGCACCCTGGACAGTACCATGCTCGGCGCACGGAAATTACAGGTTCGGTCCGAACTAGTTCGGTCCGAATCGAACTTTTTCGTGAAATTCGGCGAACTAGCCGAACCGAACTTTTGATAAGTTCGCTCATCTCTACCCTGAACCCATTCATTTCAATGGGGCCATGCACACTTCAGTTTTTTTGACGGTCCGCTGCTCCTTTCCGATCCAAAGTAGAGCATGTCCTACTTTGGTCCGGGATTCCGTGACCGTGAGGCCCATGCAAGTCAATGGGGCCGTCAAAAAAACTGAAGGCGCACGGAAGGCATCCGTGTGCCGTCCGTGTGTGACGGAGCCGTTGCCTAGCAACCGCCGGGCGGGCAGAAAAACATTAGAAAAAATATTACACTAATCGGCAGCCACTTGTCTCTATCAATAATTGATAGAGAAAAGAGGCTGCTGATTAAAAATAAAATAAAAAGCATTTCATACGTACCCGGTCGTTATCTTGGTGACGAGTCCCTCTTCTTCCTCCAGTCCGACCTTCTTTTGTGATGCGGCAGCCTGTGATTGGCTGCAGAGGCCGCTGCAGCCTGTGATTGGCTGCAGAGGCCGCGTCAGCCTGTAATTGGCTGCAGAGGACGCGGCAGCCTGTGATTGGCTGCAGAGGCCGCGGCTGCCTGTGATTGGCTGCAGCGGCGACATGGATTGAACGTCATCGCTGAAGGCCGGACAGGAGGAATGTAAGTAAGTACTTATTTTTTTTTTTTTTTTTTTTATTACATTAAAATTGTATTTTCCGCTCGCCGAGCATGGTACTGTCCAGGGTGCTGAAAGAGTTACTGCCGATCAGTGCAGCCCATTAACTCTTTCAGCACCCTGGACAGTGCCATGCTCGGTGCACGGAAACGGAAACACGGAGTGCACACGGAAACCACACTGCCGCTAAAACGGGTTCACGTACCCGTCAAAAGCGGCCGTGAAAACGGTGACGTAAGTGTGCACGAGGCCTTAGGCACAAGGTGTTTTTCATGAATCCATGCTGGTTATCAGTTATTAGACTTTTCTCTGCTATATACTTTTGTAGTTCATCTCTTAGAATACCCTCAAATAATTTACATACCACAGATGTCAAACTTACTGGACGGTAGTTACTCGTTCCACCCTTTCACCCTTCTTAAATATTGGTCAACATCAGCCATGCTCCAATCCTGTGGCACTGATCCTAAGAAAGTCTAAGAAGATGAGATACAATGGTCTGTCCATTACTGAGCTCAATTCCCTTAAGGGTATGTTCACACGACCTATTTACGGACGTAATTCGGGCATTTTTGCCCCGAATTACGTCTGAAAATAGCGCCTCAATAGCGCTGACAAACATCTGCCCATTGAAAGCAATGGGCAGACGTTTGTCTGTTCACACGAGGCGTATATTTATGCGCCGCTGTCAAATGACGGCGCGTAAATAGACGCCCGCGTCAAAGAAGTGACCTATCACTTCTTTGGCCGTAATTGGAGCCGTTATTCATTGACTCCAATGAATAGCAGCGCTAATTACGGCCGTAATGGACGCGGCGTTCAAGTGCCTGCACATGCCGGTACGGCTGAAATTACGGGGATGTTTTCAGGCCGAAAAATCCCCGTAATTTCAGCCGTAACGGACGCCCTCGTGTGAACATACCCTAATACTGGTGGATGAATGCTGTCTGGGCCAGGGGCTTTATCAATATTTAATTTGCTCAGACCTAACGGTACTTCCTCCTGTGTTAGGCCCCATGCAAACGACCGTAAAAAATTTCCGGACCCACCCGGTTCTGTTGGCTGCTACGGATAGGTGTGCGTGCCATAGAACCATGCTGGGAATTATGGAGCATGTCCTACTTTTCGTTTTTTACATACCATGGTCCTCTAGCTTGTATGGGAGCACGGCACGAAAAGGCGGCTGTCGGCGGCTGGCCATGCCAGCAATCGCGGGCCATGATTACGGGCACGGCCCTGTGCATGCCTTATACAGGTAATATTGGGTGGGGAACCTTTATTACTGTCCCCCTGAATATCTGGCACTGGCAGCTCATCAGTGAACACAGAGGAAAAGTATGCGTTAAATATCTCAGCCCTCCCTTTGTCCTCTACAATTATATTCCCATGGCCATCTTTAAGACGGCAAATAGTGACAGATTTTTTCTTTATGGCATTTATATATTTATAAAAAAATTGGGATTTATTTTAATGTCCTTAGCGATTTGTTTTTCTGTAGATAACTTTGCTAACTTGTTATCTATGACGCTAGGAGTCCCTGCCTCTCTGCGGAACTAGGGTCCCGTACTGAAAACATGATTACAGTACGGGACAGTTGTCCCGCAGCGAGGCAGTGACACTTAGCGTCATAGATAACTACGATGCTAGGAGCCCGGCTCCCTGCAGTGTGTTCGGTCCGGGAAATGCGGCCGGCATGCGGACCTTATATCACGGACCAAACACGCTCGTGTGTGGGAGGCCTTAGTGTTTCCCTCAGTCGACTGAATTTTTCTCCCCTCAGTCAAGTTTTTGTAGTCCCCCTTCGTACTGTTTTATTGAAAATTATATTAAAACTTACCATATTGTGGTTAATATTCTTAGCAGTGGCGTAGCTATAAGGGTCGCAGCACTCGCAGTTGCGACCTGACCCCTAAGACTGGGGGGCCCACGGGGCCCCCGTTGCCTTACAGCACGCTGATTAAATAATTTTTTTTGTGCCGTGAAGCCAGCACTTCCTGGTTACGGTCACATGGTAGGCATAGTGTACCATGTGACCGTGACGTCACATGGGGGTGTTCCAGCCAGCATGGAAGAGCCGGTGCGTTGGACTCCGGGTCAGCTGCAGAGTCTTTATTGTAATGTATTGTGTTGTCTTGTAATGTATTGTGTTGTCTTGTAATGTATTGTGTTGTCTTGTAATGTATTGTGTTGTCTTTGTAATGTATTGTGTTGTATTGTGCTGTCTGTGTTTGCGGAAGAGAGAAGGAGGGGGCCCGTTAAATTACAGCCCCCCCCCCTCTTCTCCCCACCGCACACTGCACAATGCAACACAATACATTACAAACTGTGAGTCGTGACAGGTAAGTAATTATGTTATTTTTCTATTATGCACATATGGGGGCATTATACTGTATGGGGGGCTGATATGGCGGGGGGTATTATACTGCATGGGGGCTGATATGGCGGGGGGTATTATACTGCATGGGGGCTGATATTGTGGGGGTAATATACTGTATGCGGTGCTGATATGGAGGAGCATTATACTGTATGGGGAGCTGATATGGGGGTTATTATACTGCATGGGGGCTGATATGGGGGGCATTATACTGTATGAGGGCTGATATGGGGGGTATTATACTGCATGGGGGCTGATATGGGGGGCATTATACTGTATGAGGGCTGATATGGGGGGTATTATACTGCATGGGGGCTGATATGGGGGGCATTATACTGTATGGGGGGCTGATATGGGGGCATTATACTGTATGGGGAGCTTATATGGGGAATTATACGATATGGGGGCATTATACAGTATGGGGTGCTGATATTGGGGGCATTATACTGTATGGGGAGCTGATATTGAGGGCATTATACTGTATGGGGGGACATTATACTGTATGGGGAGCTTATATGGGGGGCATTATACTGTATGGGGGGACATTATACTGTATGGGGAGCTTATATGGGGGGCATTATACTGTATGGGGAGCTGATATGGGGGGCATTATACAGTATGGGGAGCTGATATGGGGGGCATTATACTGTATGGGGAGCTGATATGGGGCATTATACAGTATGGGTAGCTGATATGGGGTGCACTATACTGTATGGGGCAGCTATGTGGGGCATTATACTGTGGGGGCTGATATGGGGAGCATTATACTGTGTGGGGATAGCTGTGGGAGCATTATACTGTGTGGGGGCATTATACTGTGTGGGGGCATTATACTATCGGGGCTGTTGGGCAAGGCGGCTGGGCATAGGCGCGCGCAGGGGTCTGGTGGTGGTGGTGTTGGGGAGGGGTAAGGGGACCCAAGCTGAATTATTTCACCAGGACCCATGAGCCTTTAGCTATGCACCTGATTCTTAGGTCCCTATTCATTCCTAGTCACCTCCCTACTCGGCTTGCTAACCCCAGCCCCCACTAAATACCCATTAACCCCCTTCTGTATCCCACTCCCTATCTACTCTATCTAACTACAATTGAGTATCCCCACCCTCCCTCCCCCAGATCCTAGTTTAAAAGCTCCTCCAGGCGTCTAACCATTCTTTCCCTCAGCACAGCTGCACCCTCCCCATAAAGATGCAGCCCGTCCCTACCATAGAGCCTGTAGCCGACAGAGAAGTCGGCCCAGTTCTTCATGAACCCAAACCCTTCCTTCCTGCACCAATTTCTAAGCCACTTATTTAACTCCCTAATCTCCCGCTGTCTTTCTAGTGACGCTCGTGGCACTGGTAGTATTTCTGAAAACACTACCTTGGAGGTCCTAGACTTCAGTTTCTCTCCTTGTTCCCTAAAATAATTATTAAGGACCTTTCATCTCCCACTGACTTTGCCATTGATACCGATGTATACCATGACCACCAGGCCGTCCCCAGCCGCACCCAGCAATCTGTCTATTCGATCTGCAATATGCCAAACCCAAGCACCCGGCAGACAACACACTGTTAACCATTCAAGGTCTCGGTGACAGATTACATTTTTTTTTTGTTCAAAAAGTTAAACATTTATTTTTAGTCCCACTAGCATACTTGAACATGTGAAACAGAGCTATCTCTCCTGATCTAATCTCCAGGACTGTATCTATAAAAGGGGGCATCCTCTACGTCTAGAGGAAAAAAGGTTTCTACACACATATATAAGAGGATTCTTTACTGTAAGAGCAGTGACACTATGGAACTCTCTGCCAGAGGAAGTTGTGATAAGAAATTCACTAAAAGAGTTGATAATGGTTCTTGTTCCCTTATAACTTATGCTTATTAGATTATTGGAATTTATTCTGATTGCTATATTGGAGTCAGGAAGGATTCCCCCCCCCCCCCTAAAATTAGGAAAATTAGCGCTTGCTTCATAGGGCTTTTGCCTTCCTCTGGATTAACACTGCAGAATAATAGGCTGAATTGAATGGACGTATGTTTTTTTTTCCCAGGCTTTCATACTACATGACTGGCCTAAGTAGAGTCATGCCATGTTTTACCTAATGAACCTGTTCCCCTTTTTTCCTGCCCATCTCCCAATAACGACACGTGACAACCGAGGTTGGATATGAAATTGGCCACAGCAGCCGTTTATTTATTTACATTATTTAAATGCAATTTAATCCGAAACATTCGGATAACTCCACTTCCAATTCACATGACCCAACATGGGTCAGAATCAGAATTAACCATAAACATATTTTTATACTTTAACAGAGCAGGGGAAGTCCTTGAAGCCATTTTAAAACCGAATCTTTTTCCTTTTAAATTAGCCATCTGCAAACCACCACCAAACTCTTTACCTCCAGCCGTAAACCAGCTCGGAAGCACCGCTCACCTCTGCAGATGGCTCCAACCACCAGAAGACCACTTCAAAGGGATAACACCCGATGAAGTCTTCAAATGATATACTTTCCACCAGAAGACCACTTCAAAGGGGTAACACCCTATGAAGTCTTCAAATGAACCGTTTTGGGGGACGCATACCCCCGATGCGACCCCCCCACCATTTTGTACTGACCAACCTCAAGGACTCCCCCCGCCAGCTGCCATGACATCCGAACCTGCTCAAAAGAAAATGAGAAACACAAGTTATGAAATTATACAGCATAAATCAATAACAAAACATAACACACCGATCCCCAGGCCAACCCCTACTTAAGGGCGGGAGGGTGGGAGCTCAGCTAACTACCTGTTGTTCCTCCCGCTGCTTCCGGCTCAATGCCGAAACAGCGGGAAGAACAGACAACTCCCCCCCGTCCCCTCCCCTCTCCCAACTACCTCATCCCCTATTGGTTCTCTTCCCTCCTATGGCAGTCATGGAGGCTTCCCCTTAAGCCCTCCGTGCTGCCGTCCAGCCTCTTCTGTATGTTTCTATAATACTTAGAGTGCAATGAATATGAGGGTAGCCCCACTGTCCCCCAAAGTCTGCTGGGGAAAACAAGGATCAACATTTCAACTGGGAAATAAGTGAATGCAGAAATACCTGACAGCTTCTTGTCCCTTTCCCTGTGCCAAAAAAAAATGCATGCTTGATAACGGATTACTACTATTAGCAATGAAGGTAAATGGGGCAACAAAGCTTCATGCCAGAAGAAAAAGATTTTTAACCATTAGTGACACTAGTTAGTAAAAGCTGCTTCATCACCTCTTGTGCCACATTTATTTTGTTGCAGTTTTGCTTTAAAGAGGATTTGTCGCCTCTCCTGACACGTCTGTTTAAGTAAATACTTGTATTCCCCATGAAATAACAATTTTGGAGCATCTTTTCTTAGAACTCTGCATTGTGCCATTCCTCTGTTATTCCTCTTGGAAATGTATTCATAAAAAGACAACTGAGCGTTACTTTTTCCCTTGTCAATACATTATCCTCAGGACAGGTAGTAAACCTTTAGGGCAAGGCTAAACCGAGGGGGCAGAGTCTAAGAAATGTTGCATCTCCACCTTAACACACCCCTCAGTAGGGTATGGATGCTAACGAGGGATTACCCAAATCATGTACCTGGTCTCTGATAGCAACCGCTGGCGACTTGCAGATGGAGATGGATACAGATGTGAGGCACAGAATCGTAGACAAAAGGATACTCCGAGGTTCTGGCTGGCAGAGTTTAATCAGTACGGGTAAACAGACAGTGTCAGACTGTTTAAGAACTCAGTGTATTGACAAGTAGAATAATAATGTCCCGTTGCCAATTTATTCATGCATTTACAGGAGGAATAACAGAGGAACAACACAATGCAGAGTTCTAATATGCTCCAAATTTTTTATTTCATATGAAATTCAAGTATTTGCTAAAACAGATATGTCCGGAGAGCGGACAGATCCTCTATAAATCTTTTTAAACTCATACGTCTTGCAGCAGGCAGTGTCTGTGATGGACTGTAGAGAACTGGATGTTTGAGGTTGGGTGGAGCATTTGACTTTTATGCCCTCTCTTCTGACTACAATAATCATGCCTAGTAAATATGTTATTTCCTAATGACTCTTTATGACTGTCAGGTCATGGATGGTGAGCGATAAGTTACATGACTCCATTGTCGGTCCTCTATCTATAGAAACACAAGCAGTACCTGACGGCTGCGCACAGAGTATTGCATGTGCTACAATGTGACCTCTAGTGGCTAATCATTGCCTGCGTTATGCAATTTGCTACGCTTGAAAAAACTCTTAACAGCACATCTGTCAGAATAGGCATCAATAACTATCAAGACGCTATAAATATTCAATGATTTATATGATGTTTGATATTGGGCTTATTATGGGGCATTATTCTCCGCATTCCTATTGTACATCACAGCATTCTATGTGCGCCGTTCTTATGTTACTTTGTGTATGCAGGACGGTCGGTTCCTACATTATGCGAGATTTCTATCACTTGGATGTTATATGCTATGCAGCGAGACGTTCCAATTCTGTAAAGTGAAGAACACAAAAAACTGCACTGTGGGCAGGAATATGCGCGCTGCCGTGTAGATTAGCATCTACCTATTTTTCTCTTGGAACACAAAATGTTTTATGTATTGAATCACATTTATTTTTATTCTGTGATGTGAAGTGGGTGATGAAATGTCTCCGACAAAGTCATACGTCCCTCAACCTTCACTACATTTGTCTTAGAGAAGAAGACCTACGTGTTTGTAGAAAAAACAAATCACTTCTCAGCTTAACATATACCAAGAGCAGTTGCCCTCGGCCGCCTCTTCCCTGGTGTTTACTAAATTGATTTCTTTTTAGCTTCTGCCACTATAAATGTGGATTTTTATATATATACTTTATTTCTTAACAGACATAAATGTCTGATAGGTGGGGGTCCCACTCCCATGCACTATGCCTCTAAGCAGTAATGCTCGGGAAACAATAAATTTAAATACGTGACCCCGACCCCTGCACCCTCATTCCACCAGGCACTGCCACCTCCTCATTCAGTCTGTGACTGGATGGCGTTGCTGCCAGGCACCTCAAAAGACCCACTTTCTCCCATTAGTTGGGAGTCCCAGAGGTTGGACTAGTGTTCCCTCTTAGCTTTGTGCTCTAGGGGTTATCTCTCGATGGCTCTTTATTCCGAAAGTGGCCAAATCAATATATAGAAATGTACATCGCTTGCAGGTTTATCTATTGAAAAATGATTCACTTTGACCCGTTTGCTCCTTCATCCCTCCCTGTGGCTCCTTTGTGATTGGTGGGAGAGCAATCCCTGTTCATGCTACGACCATGCCGCTTTTCTTGCTGCGTGGCAGAGAACCACATGGCAAAACAACCTGTGATTTTACTGAAAATTCCATCTGTTCGCGCGGCTTGTATAAATGAAACACATGATTCAGTGTGTTTTACATTTACAAGCCGCGTGGCCGAAAACCATAGCATTTCGCAGTAAAATTTGCAGTAACTTCAGCAGCTCGGCTGCATTGTGTACGGTCACACTAAAGTCAAGCACACAGCCATGTAATCTCTATAGACAGACATAGCTAGTAGTATGAGGGTGTGTTCACACGCAGTGTTTTAAGGCGTTTTTTCGGGGAGTAAACAGAAGCTGAACGCCTCCAAACATCTGGCCATTGATTTAACCCCTTCCCGACATATGACGTATCCATACGTCATAGCCGGGTAGGAGAAGTATGGAACGGGCTCACGGAGTGAACCCGCTCCATACTATGCGGCTGTCGGCTGTATGTTACAGCCGACACTTCACAGTAATGAGCAGGATCGCGCTGGAGCACGATCCTGCTCGTTTAACACGTTAAATGCCGTGGTGAATAGTGACCGCAGCATTTAAATCGTTAGAAAGAGGGGGCAACCCCCTCTAGCAGATCATCACGACCCCCACAATGCAATGGCTGCCTGGGGGCCTAATTAAGGCCCCCAGGTCCACCATCTTTGTGCCGGAGGCAGGGCTTAATAGAAGCCTGTCACAAAGACGATATACTGAAATACATTAGTATTGCAGTATATAGTGCAATGATCCAACGATCGCTGGTTGAAGTCCTCTTGGGAGACTAATAAAAAGAGTAAAAATTTGTAAAATAAAGTTGCTTTTTATGTATTAAAAAAAAGTAAAAAATTACCCTTTTCCCATTTTCCCCTTCATAGTAAAAACAATTATTAAATAAACATAATTGGTATCGCCGCATTTTTAAAAGTCTGAACTATTACATAATATCATTATTTAACCCGCACGGTGTATACCGTAAAAAAAAATTGTAATCTCCAGAATTGCTATTTTTTTGGTCACCTCATCTCCCACAAAAAATAGAATAAAAAGTGATCAAAACATTAAATGTACCCCAAAATGGTATCATTAAAAACTACAGCTTATCCCGCAAAAAAATAAGCCCTCATACCACTTAATCGACGGATAAATAAAAAATTATGGCTCTCAGAATTTGGCGACACAAAATAAATTACATTTTTTACACTTAGTTTTTTACCTGTATAAGTAGTAAAATATAGAAAAAAACTATATATATTTGGTATCGCCGTAATTGTATTGACCCGCAGAATAAAGTTAACATGTTCTTTTAATTGCACAGTGAATTCCGTAAAAAACGAAGCGCAAAAAACAATGGAGGAATCGCAGTTTTTTTCATATTTTCATTTTCTACCCCACAAATATTTTTTTTCCCGTTTCCTAGTACATTATATGGCAAAATAAATGATGCTACGAAAAACTACAACTCGTCCCGCAAAAATCAAGCCCTCATAAAACTATATGGAAAAATAAAAAACTTACGGCTTTTGGAAGGTGGGAGGAGAAAACTAAAATTAAAATCTGAAAGTTGTTTACGACGGGAAGGGGTTAAATGGGAAAAACAGAGTTTCGTTTAAACAGGGCGTTTTTTTATGCTCAAAAAAACGCATCAAAAAACGTTTGATGCTTTAAAAACGTCTGAAAGTCAGAGGTTGTTTTCCCTTGAAAACAGCTCCGTATTTTACGGACGTTTTTACTTTATCGTGTGCGAACATACCGTAAATTGTGCCGAAAAGCTCAGCGACTTTAAAGAGGCTCTGTCACCAGATTTTCAAACCCCTATCTCGTATTGCAGCAGATCGGCGCTGCAATGTAGATTACAGTAACTTTTTGTTTTTTTCAAAAACGAGCATTTTTGGCCAAGTTATGACCATTTTTATATTTATGCAAATGAGGCTTGCAAAAGTACAACTAGGCGTGTTTAAAGTTAAGTATAACTGGGCGTGTATTGTGTGTGTAACATCTGGGTGTGTTTACTTGTTTTACTAGCTGGGCGTTGTGACTAGAAGTGTATGATGCTGACGAATCAGCATCATCCACTTCTCTTCATCAACGCCCAGCTTCTGGCAGTGCACAGACACAGCGTGTTCTCGAGAGATCATGCTGTGACGTCACTTCCTGCCCCAGGTCCTGCATCATGTCGGACGAGCGAGAACACATCGGCACCAGGCGACAGAGGCTACATCGACTTACCTGCAAACGCCGATGCTGCTGCAGAATCAACTGTAGCCTTGGTCTGAATGAATCCATCTCCTATGTCCCGTTCCTCTAACCATAAGAGGGTAGATGCTTTTCCCTGATACATCTTTGTGTGAGTGCGACTCTTTTTATTGTCCCCGTTCTCCACCTTGAATTTGGTCTGCGGTTTGTCTGTGCAGTTTAGGTGTATCCATTCTCGGGTATCTATTGCTATGCTCGGTGTGGTTCTGTATGGGTACACTGCTGTTGCTGATCCCTTGCTGATGGCCCCCCCTTTTTTTATTTTTTTTATTTATTTTTTATTGGCGGGGGGGTTTGCTCGCTTTATTGGCCTGATTCGTGCTTTCTCTCTGTGACTCGCCTATGTTACTATGCGGTGTATTTGCTGCATTTTTAATTGGATCCTGATGTGCGTACTTTATGGTATGTTTGTGCCTTGGCGTCGGCGTCGGTGACTGATGCCGGCGTCTATGTCGTCCTGGCTCTCTACTCTGTGCTGTACGCGCATCCATTTACGGCCTTCGGGCTGTCATTTTCCGATTCTGTTTCCCTTGCTGTATCACAGCGTTCAGTTTGGTGCTATCTCGTCTTGCTCGGTTCGGCCGCCTTTGGCTCCCCCCATGTTACTAACGATGCTGTTTGCATCGATCCCTTTGGCTGAGTGGTTACCAGGGGGCCGGCTGATCGAATGGGCGTCTGTTCTGACGTCTTGTGTTTTGATTGGTGCGGCTCGATCACGCCTCCGGCCAGGGAGGTGGGGCTTGATGTGCATAAGATCCCAGTGTTCTGCCGGCGCGTGTTGGGACTGACATCAGATGTCTCATACGTGCCGTAACTGAAATGTAAACAGCATAATACATGCTGACCGGCCCTTTACCAATAAAGATTAATAAGACAAGATATACCCCTGAGGACGCTCCCCTACTTGGTGCAGAAACGCGTTGGGAAGTGGTCTTTTTATATCTGTGGCAGGCAAACCCATTCAAATATTTTGCCAGCACACCTAGCAGCTGTGAATGTGTGGGGTGTTTATTACATCCTAGGCACTTCTATTTTGGTGCTGACTACATGTTCACACCCCGCAAGCTATTGTGTGCAATCCGGATTTGCTTGCACCTGTAGCTGATTTCTTTGGCAACTTTTGCCCTACATTTTTTAATAATGAATTATGTTTAATAAAATTCATCCCACGTGACCGCCTCTGCAGCCAATCACAGGCTGCAGCGGCGACATGGATGAAACGTCATCGCTGGAGGCCAGACAGGAGGAAAGTAAGTATGAACGTATTTTTTTTTTTGGCATGTATGTATGTTGGCATGTATGTATGTTGTCATGTATGTATGTATGTATGTATGTGTGCATGTATGTTGGCATGTATGTATATATGTGCATGTTTGTATGTATATTTGCATGTATGTATGTTTGCATGTATGTATGTATGTTGGCATGTATGTATGTATATATGTGCATGTATGTATGTTTGCGTGTTTTAATTTTTGCATGTATGTTTGCATGTATGTTTATATATATATATATATGTGCATGTATGTAATTATGTTTGCATGTATTTATGTTTGCATGTACATTTGTGCATGCTTGTATATATGTATGTATGTATCTTTGCATGTTTTTTTGTATGTATGTATGTTTTCGTGTGTGTGTGTGTGTGTGTGTATGTATGTATGATAGTTTGCATGTATGTATGTATGTTTGTATGTATGTATGTTTGTTTGTATATATGTCTGTATGGCCATGTATGATACTGTCTGCTGGCGCCCTGTATCTAAGTCAACTTCGCGGCAGGCTTCTATACATGGTATAACAGTCAGTATCACACATTAAACTGAATCTAAGCCTACGACATGTTTTATTTCATTATTTTTTTTTTATTTTT
This sequence comes from Rhinoderma darwinii, assembly GCF_050947455.1. Lineage (NCBI taxonomy): Eukaryota > Metazoa > Chordata > Amphibia > Anura > Rhinodermatidae > Rhinoderma > Rhinoderma darwinii. The sequence continues at coordinate 29,059,872 of NC_134688.1, forward strand.
TTTACAGGTTTGGTGTTTGGACTACGTCGGTTTCGAGGACTACTTAGATGACGGTTTTTTTTCTACAATAAAATGGTTAATGAGGGTTGTGTTGGGGGTGCTTTATTTCAATAAAATATTTTATCTATATCATTGTCTTTTCTTTTCAAATTTTATTACTACCACTTTAGTAATGGCCGCTGTCTGAGTGACAACATCCATTACTAAGGCGAGGCTTAGTGTTAGCCGGTGCAGAGGCTAATACTAACCACCATTATTACTCCGGTACCCACCACCACCAGGTGTGCCGGGAAGAGCCAGGTACGATCCAGTACCCGACCATCTGTTGTGATGGTCGGGCCCTGGGGCGGCCGCAGGCTGGTATTATGAGGCTGGGAAGGGCCAAAAACAGTGGACCTTCCCACCCTTGTAATGCTAGGCTGCTGCTGTGTTGTATCTGGCTGGTTATAAAAGTGGGGGGGACCCCACGTCATTTTTTTAAATTATTTATTAATTTTTTATTTTTAAAAAAAAAAGACATGGGGTTCCACCCAATTTATCATAACCAGCCACATACAACACAGTGTTATTAGCCTGGGAATGGACAAAACCAGTGGCCCTTCCCACCCATGTAATGCCAGACTGCTGCGGCCTTGTATGTGGCTGGTTATTAAAAATGTGGGGGACCCTTCTATTGTTAAATTTGTAAAATTAAAAAAAAAAAAAACGACGTGGGGGCCCCCCCCCATTTTTATAACCAGCCCGATACAACATAGCAGCAGCAGCAGCCGCCTAGCATTACAAGGGTGGGAAGGTCCACTGTTTTTGGCCCTTCCCAGCCTCATAATACCAGCCTACGGCCGCCCCAGTACCCGACCATCACAACAGATGGTTGGGTACTGGATCGTACCAAGCTCTTCCCGGCACCCCTGGTGGTGGTGGGTACCGGGGTAATAATGGGTGGTTAGTGCTAGCCTCTGCACCGGCTAACACTAAGTACCGCCTTAATAATGGACGCTGTCAATCAGCCAACTGCCATTATCTAGGCACTAATAAAGTTTAAAAAAAACCACAAAGACAATTCTTTTTTATTGAAATAAGAAATCCCCAACAAAACCCTCGTTAACCATTTTATTAAAATTTGAAAAAAACGTAGATCTACGCTGTAGTCCAACGAATCGAAGATGTAGTCCAATAGGTACATCAAAATCTGCAACAACATAAAAAAAACAGTTATCAATGTGAACAATAACAATACTTCTACTCACCTACACACATATACTCTCTCCCTCTCCCGCTCTCTCTCTCTCGCTCGCTCTCTCTCTCTCTCTCTCACTCTCTCTCGCTCTCGTCCAGAGGAGAGCACTTGGGTCCCAGTCCGAGATATCCACGCTCGGACCCTTATAAAAAGCTTTCATAAAAAAATTCAGAATAAACCTGGTTCAGGGGTGGAGGGTCCAGTGGCCCCTCATAAAGGGGGGGGGGGTTACTGTCACGTAATCCCTTCCTGCAGCTCCCTCGGTCTCCAGGATGCCGAGAGTTACTCGCTCGGGCGTCGCCCAGCCTGGCAGACTGAGGCAGTCTGCAGCCAATGGGAGCTCAGGAACATCAGGCCAATCAAAGCCTGGCTGATGTTCCTGAGCTCCCACCCTCTCCTTATTTAGTTCTGACTGGGGTAGTAGGCCTTTGCCTGTAATTAGAGTTACCTAGCCTGGTGCTTTCCCTTGTTTCAGACTCCCCAGAGAGACTTGCATTTTGACTCCTTTGTGTACCCTGACCCCGGCTGGACTCCTGACTTTTCTTTGCCTTCTGACTTTTTGTTTTTCCGCACTCTCCCGGTTTGACCCTGCCTGCCTGATTCCGCCTTTTGCGCCCGGACTTGTCCATGGCACAATAGCCCTGCCTCTCCCTCCGTGTACTTCCCACGTGACTCTTTGTTATTTCATACTGTCTCTGTCTTATCCGTTTGTCAGTTCCACTAGTACTAGTATAGGGAACACCGCCCAGTTGTGCGCCGTCGTTTAGGTTGGGTCGTACAAGTAGGTAGGGACAGAAGTTTGGGAAGAACAGGGACCTCACTGTTTACTGTGTATTTGTTCGTGACAACTACTGTTTGCAAAGTCAACGCGAATCAATGTTCACTATGGCCGACTGCTGACTTCTGCTGCTGAAAATGTGATCAGCCAAGTTGGAAAATTTCATCTGTAATCAGCCAACACTAAATTTTTATGGAATGATCGGCCAAATTCGGACGATCATTTGTCTCCTTGCGCTGGCCTCAGGGAGTCAGGTTTCTGGAGTGATCGATTGTACAAACCATCGTACGGACGATTGATCGGCCATATTCTGTTCGATCAAAGTCTTATGTGTATGGCCAACTTTAAAAATGGGCATTCACTTTAAGATGGAGATTAAACTTAGTGTCATATCTTAGTGGTATACCAGATGATTCTGCATCTAAAAGATAATCTGCTAGTACTCAGTGGTGGACATTCACTTGAAGGCTGCATACAGACAACTGTAATACGGCTTGGTACAGAACTCATATATTTAGTGCCAAGAATGGGATTGGATCCTGGCAGGACAAAGCATTGAATCCTTTCCCAAACGGTTTGTGTGAGAAAAGTTTCCCTGCATCTTCCTAACGAAATCCTAGTTGATCTTTCCCTAAATATATGGCTTCCATTAGGAGCCATTTTACGGAAATAAAAGCCTATGGTGGACTCTCAGGTATCCATGAACTGCAGAAGGTCTGGGTGTTGCATTCATATTATGGGCTCGTAAAAGCGAAAGCGACCTAAGGCACCATTTACACGAGCGTAATATACGCACGTGTGACGCGCGTTCTTTTCACGCGTGTCGTACACACCTATATTACTCTATGGGGCAGTGCAGACAGTCCGTGGGTTTTGCGCAGCGTGAGTCCGCTGCGTAAAACTCACGACATGTTCTATATTTCAGCGTTTTTCGCGCATCATGCACCCATTGAAGTCAATGGGTGTGTGAAAACCACGCAGGTCGCACGGAAGCACTTCCGTGCGAACTGCGTGATTCGCGCATCAGCTGTCAAACTCTGAATGCAAACAGAAAAGCACCACGTGCTTTTCTGTTTACAAACATCCAAACGGAGTGTCATAATGATGGCGGCTGCGAGAAAATCTCGCAGCCGCGCATCATACACTGATGACACGCTATTAAAGTGCCTTTTGCGCACGCAAAACGCACACGCTCGTGTAAATCAGGCCTGAGGCTCTGTTTACATTGGTATCAAGGCCTCTGTTCATAACGGTAGCCATGAGGTTTTGATGGATCCATCATTCAACAGTTCCAAATGGCGCTCAACAGACCCTATTGACTTATAACGGAGTCCAATTGGGCTCTGTTGAGGTTCCTGTCATCAAAAGTGACAAAAACCCTTACAGATAGTCGCAACACAAGTGTGAAGATATCCTAGAGGGGAGTAATGCGGTGATGATATTTTGGAAGGGCATTATCAAGAATAAACAAGCAAAAACACATAAAAAGATTTATTTTTTTTAAAAAACCATAAAAAAATCTATATAAGACGTGATTTACCCATATAATGTTTTTATTTATTTTTATTAAACCTAGATCATAGATATGAAAAAATGAAAATGTAACATGGAAAAGTAGCAATGACTTATGCATAAACAGATGACCTAATTACTAGAGAGAATAAAAGGAAAATAAAAAATAAAAGACATGCCGAGCGTAGAAGCATTAAATGTAAAAAAAAAAAAAGTGTTTGGAACAGAGTAACAAACAAAAAGGCAATAAAATCAACCAAATTCCTGAGGGTAGCCATTAAAATCACATAGTGCGTGCATTAGGTATATGGATGGATAGAAGTTAAAGAAGGAACATTTAACGGGAAGCATAAAAAGATCTCATTCGAGTTTGCAGGAATGGAGCAATACAAAACATATCTTGTTGACACCGAAATGCTTCAAGGAAAAAAATCATGCGGCATGATGCTTCCTCTGCCAATTAGACCAAGTCCAAACACCATCTTGAGGATAGCTGAGCCAGAAGTCGCAAGTGCCGTGCCCTCCGAGACAAGATTTAGTCAGCTACCCTGGAAGGGGGGATATAAAATGAGAGAGTGATCAATTCAATGGGATAGTTCCTCCATCAGTAACTCTTTGTTAGTGCCACGGTTATGTCTCTGCAGAATGGGGGTTATAGTTACAAAGTAAGCAGCTTATAATAGTGCAGCGGCTGATATCACTCACTCCTATGTATATACATGTTACTGGAGGTTCTCCGCACCAGAGGTATGGGAGATAAAGCTCTGATAATGGGGGTAGGGACTTCATGGACTTATTGTTGGTCATAACAATCAAGAACTCTACATTTAGATTGTCAGCTTCTCCCTAGCCTGAAATGGCTGATAAAAGGGAACAATAGATTGTGCTGAATTTTAATCACTCCTATGTAACACTCCTATCTATGTTACTGGAGGTTCTCAGCACTGGTAGTAAAGTAAAGCTGTGATCGCAGAGGCAGGGATTTTTCTGGAATTTTTATTGGTAATCCAACACAGTGAGCCTCTCAAGTCTGAACTGGCTGATAACAGGGAACAATACATTTTATTCAATTGCACTGAATTTTTGCCTGAATGTCCCTTTAATTGTACTTTGCGGTTTTCTTCTCTCTAATGCAGGCTATAGATGTGGATTTGTGGATTTATGATTAGCAATCATATTTTTATTTTTGGAGCTATTACTCAAAACTGACTTTCCTTCGAAGGATTGTGCCGACAGGTTGCTTAAAGGGGTTGTCCACCTCTTACAATCACTTTTACTTAGGAAGGTCCCCCAAATACAAGCTGATCACTGGTTGTCCCACTTTTGGGAATCCCAATGATCAGATGTAATCTGTGGGGGAACCAGGCACCAAATGTTAATTTTGCCTGCAGTGCCACCACAGGAGAAATGAAGCATTACACAGTTAAAATGAACAATCAACATGGAAATCCCTCTGCTGTCCGTGTAATGCTTGAGCATGCTGAGTCCTCCATAGAGGGAAAGCAACTGCACTCTATTCTGGCAAATCAATGAGAATCCTGAATGGGCGACCCAAAAATATAAACCCAGCATTCCCCAAAAAGGTATAAGTAAATGGGTTGCTCAAAACTTTTTAAGCTATCCAGTGAGATGGGAAGGTTACAAAAGCAACACTGAATACCAATGCTAATCATATAGTTAAAGGAGTTGTTAAAGTGGTTATTGGATCTCTGCACTGGCTTATAAAGGGAGCCCCCAAGCTATACATTTTTTATTTTACTTTCAAATTAGCCATAAAAGCGCTTGTTTTTTGGCGGCACAAGATGTGTTCCCTAATCTAACCATTTTGGTGTACATATAATGTATTGTATAGCGTTTATTAACTTTTTTGGGGGGTGTTGGGAGAAAATCAGAAATTCTGTCATTTTTTTGTGGGGGTTTTGTTTTTACGCAGTTGTTCCTCATGCAGTATAAATGACATGATAACTTTTTTCTGTGGATCGCAACAATTACTAAATTTATATACTGTATATATTTTTTATGTTTCTCATCTTTTGCTCAATAAAAACACTTTTACAGTAGCAGCAAAGTGAATGAGATTTAAAAAATCTCGTACCCACACTGCGAGAAAAAAACAGCAGCGTAAACGTTAATAAATTGGCCTGCGGTGCGGAATTTATTTCCACAGCATGTCAATTTATGCTGCATTTTTGTTGACTTTCTGTAGCCGTTTTCCTCATTAAATTCAATGGGGATGCAAGACCCGCTACAGAAAGCCAAGTGTTGCGACTTTTGCGGCATAATCACTGCGATTACCCCGCAAAAAATGCAATTACAGGAAAAAATAAATCATACTTACCCAGAATGCTCTCCTCCTTCTTCCTGCAGTCTGGCCTCCTGGGGTGACGTTTCATCCTGTGTGAATGCTTCAGCCAATTACAGGCTTTAGCATTATATGGCCTGCAAAGTCATCGTAGGAGGCTGGACTATGCGCAGAGAATAGGGAGGGGGTAAGTATCGACGTGTTTTCTTTTTTTTCCAAGCGCTGCTTTCCGCAGCAGAAATTCAGTCCGAAAAACCGCACCACAATGTGGTGCGATTTTTTGGACGGAAAGTGCTGCCGGTCCCAGGTCGGATACGCTGAACAGTTTTTGCGCAGCGTATCCGACCGGTGGGAACCCAGCCTTAGAGCGGTTTGTTGGCTGTATATTACAGCGATGGTGCCGGTTCAGCCCTTGAGTCAGCGCCTTCACAGCGACTTGCATTAACTAACTAGGAGATGATTTGAAAACGGCGAGGTATTCACTTTCAAGAGGTAATCCAGGCAAAATGACTCTATGACCTGTGTCATAGAGTCTTGTGAGACCATCACTTTGGTGAGGTTTGTGATCTCAGACCACCACAAAATTTTGGGATCAGTAGAACAATCAAGCCACTTTGGCACTGCTCAGAGATTTCTGTTACTGGAAATCTGACAATATTCTAAATAAATGTTCCATTCATTCAATAACTGTGCTAAGAACGGTAGTTGAGATTTACAGTAACAGAAATCTCTGAGCAGTACATTCTTGAAATTAGTGGCAGGCCTACGAATGTAATGTCTGTGACCTCATTGTTTCCATATAGGGAACAAGATCATTAGTAACCATTGGCAAATACCCTTAGATGTTGGTGACAGTCCTGTGAGGCCATTGTAATGTTTTGAGCCCAGGAACACCTGTGTCCCAGGCAGCAGCTCTGCTCACTGAGCCACTGGGCTGCTAGACAGCTCCAATGCTAAATCTTTTTTCTAAGTTCTCTTGATTTTTTCCACTTGAAATTTCTTGTCTTGATAACCTGATTAGTCTCCCCCTTTTGGCTTCTATATAAGCCTGGCCCTTGCCTTTCCTCCTTTCCAGACTATTGAGCCTCCCGCTTCTACTTTAGTTCATTGCTGCTGTCTATAAACTGCAGTTGCTTATCTGTGTACCGAAGTTGGATTATCTCCTGACCTAGGTCTCTGCCTTACTCTACAACCTGTTGCTGCTTGTCAGGAAACAATCCAAGTTTGGTACATAGATAAGTAACAACAGGTTGTAGCGTGAGGCAGAGACGTGGTCAGGAAATAATCCAAGTTTGGTACACAGATAAGCAACAACAGGTTGTAACATGAGGCAGAGACGTGGTCAGGAAACAATCTAAGTTTGGTACACAGATAAACAACAACAGGTTGTAGCTTGAGGCAGAGATGTGGTAAGGAAACAATCCAAGTTTGGTACATATACCACTTCTCTGCCTCACACTACAACCTGTTGCTGCTTATCTGTATATTGAACATAGATTGGTACTTGACAACTCTTGCTAGTATTACCCTCCTGCCAGATCGCTTTTGACACTGGATTCTGGTAATCCTACAGACCTTGCTAGTAATCTGCAACCTTGTTTCCTATATGGAGACATTGAGGTCACATTTTAGTAATCTCTTAATTTTACTGTGACTTGTGCACAACTAAATGTCACTGTGTAGCTCTAGCTCTCTGACCATCAATGTGTACAAATCACTGATTACCATCCAAACCAATATCTTATTTTTTCAAATCTGACAAAGTTGAGGTTTTGCTACAATTGTATCTAGCCTTGACAATCCTGTGTGATCTGAATACATCAGCATCACAAATCCCTCTCCTGTTCTGATGGTTTGTTACAATGTACCAGTGCAGGTAAAATGTATGAACCTGATGTCACGCTGTTTGCATACAATGTGGGAGATTTATTAATAACAAATTTTATCAAACCGATGCATGTTGCCTGATACGGCAACTCGCTATGTATGTAACTCCCCACCAATGTGGCAAACTCGCAGCTGTGAGAAGCATTAGGGCTCTATAGGTTTTTAGTCTTTGGATGTATACGATAATGTTGCAAAATAAGGCTGGGACTAAGGGCGTATGTACACACAGAGGGAGGCCATGTGGCTACTATGGGGCTCCTGGATAGAGGGGGCCCAGATAAGATTGATTGCTTCTGTTATCCTAATGGGTGGTGGGATCCTCTGCAGGGACCACATCTCTAGAGGCTCTACAAAGAAGATGTGGGTGAGAGAATAGATCATGGAAAGGAGATGGGGCAAACAAGCCTCAAGTCCTCCTCTCCCTGGTGGTTAAGGAAAGCACCGGAAGGGGGAGCCATTTTGAACTTTGCTATGGGTCTCAACAACTTCTGCTGGGACTTGTAGTTCATTATACTTTCTTGATCCCGCAGCACTCCGTGTTTCAAGGGTGCGTCATACAACTTTGTTGGACATGATCTTTAGCCTATCAGAGGACACACTGCAGTCACATCCTGCCCTAACTCTGATGGACATAATCTTTATCCCATCAGAGGATATGCTGCAATCTCATCCTGCCCCAAAAAAATGACGAGTCACACCTGGACTGACGCAATTGACGTCTTAACACCTGCTAGCGGTCACATGACCTGATCTATATATAGCACACTGGTGCATACCTGGACAGCGCCATTACCTAACAGCGACCGAGGTCGCAAGTGCCGCATATCGATGGACTTAATCCGGTAAGCAGCTCCGTAATTTCAGACGTATTTGGCGTTGTCGTGTGCACATACCCTTAGAGTTATCTACTCTTTTTGTGTTTTTTGTTTAGTAGTATTATTCTATTCATTTCAGTAAATACTGACACCATATTGTAGGATATACAGTTCAGTTTTTTACTTAAATCTCATTGCTTTATTACTAGTAACCATTTCAATGTGTGCTCTGTACCAATGTCATATCACAGTTACTCACTTCGTGTCTTCCTCTCCCATAAATGCATTTTTATTCTGCAAAATGAGCCATACACTGTAAAACAGATCTAGCTATAGATAAACTTCTGTATACCAGTATGTGAATTTCGATTTATCTCCACCTAAGCCTAGGGGAGATTAATATTGAATGTATATATGTATATATATTTGTGGATTTGATCTTACTTTTTTTATTTCTATGTATATTAATTTTGTAGTGTCTGAAGAAGGTCGAATGTATAGACCGAAACGTTAAACCTATTTTTGGATTACTTTTTTTTTGCTATATGTGAAATAAAATATAATTTATTGCATAATACCTTTGAGTGCTAGGTTCCCATTTTTTACTTGTGGTTCATTAACATATGATTGATAAATTTGTATAAACATATTAAAATTAGATATGTGGAAGAAAAAAAAACACCTTGGCACTGGAATGACCATCCCTGTGTTCACTGCAAGTGCTATTATGTGCAATTACAGATGTGATTTCTTCGGTTCTGTTTAAAGGGATTGTCTGCTTTGGCTACTCCCTAATAATAAGCTGATCACAGGGTGTACCTCTGCTGAGACACCCAGTAATTAGCTAAAATATGTAGGGGAACCCAGCAGCAAGTATTCACTTCCCTTGCAGCGCCACCACAGGGGAAACTAAGAATAACAAGGTACCTATAAAGATCAATGGGCTGTCTATGTATTGTCGGATATGAGATTCTCTTTGTAGCCTCTACACAGGCTTAGGCTATGTTCACACAGACAGTTTGTAGGAGAAATCCTCCAGCTCACCGTTAGCAGGTCTTCAATGCAGGCTGCGCCCGGATCTTCGTGTCGGCACACGATGGTTAGAACAGAAGAAAAAGCAGTGATCCAACGCAAGGACGTTTTAAAAGGAAATACGGTTCAAATTTTTTTTGAGAAAATTCTTTAAAAGGTGTATATTTCAGATGCAAAAGGGGGTTAGTTTTGTTCAATAATGCCTACGCATGAATACAACGTCCTTACTCATGGCTTGTTGTCAACAAATTAAATTGGAACCGTGTTTCCTTTTAAAACTTCCTTGCGCTAGATCACTGCCTTTTCTTATATTCACACAGGTCGGATACGCTGCGTAAAAGCACACAGCGTATCCCACCTAGAACCCAAAGGGGATTCTGATCAAAAGACCGCCCCAAATTGTTGTACAGATTTTTGGGCAGGAATCGCCGCTGCGGAAAGAAGAGCAAAAAATAAATATATAGTAGCCATCTTCACTGGCGTGGCCATAGCGACGTCTCCATTTGTTCTCCATGCAGCCCGGCCTCCTGTGAAGACGCTGCATTCCATGTGACCGCTGCAGTCTGTGATTGGCTGCAGCGGTCACATGGCATGGAATGTCATCCGAGGATTCGTATTAGGCCTCCCACACATGAGCGTGTTCGCTTGTGATATACAGTCCGTATGTCGGCCGCATTTTCCGAACCGAACACACTGCAGGGAGCCGGGCTCATAGCATCTTAGTTATCTATGACGCTAGGTGTCCCTGCCTCCCACGGGAATACTGTCCCATACTGAAAACATGATTACAATACGGGACAGTTTTCCCGCTGCGTGGCAGGGACTCCTGGCTTCGTACATAACTATGATCCTAGTAGCGTTCCTCCCTGCAATGTGTTCAGTCCAGGAAATACTGCCAACATACGGTTTGTAAATCACGGACCGAACACGCTCGTGTATGGGAGGCCTTATACTGCGGATTTTCCGCAATGAAATCTGTGGCGGAAAATCCACAGCTAATCCGCCCAGTCTGAACATACCCTTAGATTATGTTTACACATAGCGTAAATACTGCAGATTTTTCGCAACGGATTTCATTGCGGAAAATCAAGCACAATACAGTAACAGCAAAGTGGATGAGTCTCGTCCACACGCTGCGGTAGAAATCTACCCAAAAAACTTTCATAAATTGACCTAAATGACCTAATAGGGTACTTTAAGTGTAGGAACACACACGACGTGTTCTGGGCACATACGTTGCGTCAAACTTTGCAGCTTATTCGCCCTAAACACCACAGAGAACGCCATACAAAAACTTGCATCACATCGTGGTGCGCTTCTCCTGCAGAATTTCCGCTGCGTAAAGCAGCGCCAGAAAAATGTCAAAAAATATTCATACTTACCCCCTCCCTCTTCTCTGCGCGCAGTCCGACCTCCTGGGATGACGTTGCAGGCCATGTGACCGCTGCAGCGGTCACATGGGATGAAATGTCATCCCAGGAGGCCGGACTGGAGAAGAAGCAGGGAAATCTGGGTAAGTATAACTTTTAATTTTTATTACTTGCGATTTTTGCGGCGGAATCGCTGTGATTCCTCCGCAAATGTCGCAACACACAATACTTTGTTGCAAGTTTAAGCACCCCATTGAATTCAATGGGGAAAACCCGCAACAGAAGAGCTGCGATTCCGCAGCATTAATTGACATGCTGCGGTTAAGGAAACCGCACCGCAGGTCAATTTCTGTGCGTTTTTTCCGCTGTGTGGGGACGAGATTTGTTGACATGTCACCCACACTGCTGCTACTGTAATATGCTGAGGATTTTCTGCAATGAATCTGTTGTGGAAAATCTGCAGTGTTTATGCCGTGTGTGTTCGTAGCCTAAAATGGGTTTTATAGACCAGACAATCCCTTTTAATTAATCCTAAAAAAAACACTAAAAAGTTGCAATGAAGTTACATCAAACCTCTGACAGCACAAAATAAAATACACAGCCAATAGAAGACAACGCACAGCTCCATCCAACGGATACAATGAGAGATCTAGTCAGACTTCCCAATTCTCCAGTCAAATGATAAATGTTGAGATTGTCGACCTTCATATGTTACGTGCCGGATAGTTTGCTGCTTTGACAGCCGATTACACCTCAGAGAAATCTCTTTCCCCCTCTTACTGCTCCCCCTCCCACTTGTCATGGACTCTCCCAGTCGCTCCCAGACTCCTGGGCTCCCAGTGCAGAGCTGTGGATGGAAAGCATTGATGTCTGTCTGGCTCTGTGTTACCCGCTGCCCTCCTCATTTGTGCACATATGACCAGCCACTAAATGTCACGTCACCAGAACTGCTGCGCGTTTTATTCACTGAGCATCATAGCAGCAGTTTCACGCCTAGGGGATGCCTCGCTGGTGACTAGCAGCTTATGCAGCAGTGATTGGTTGTAGATTAATGAAAAAATAATGAAGCATGATGTGCAAAAAAATAAAAAAAAAGAGACTATCCCGGCATTAAATACACGCCAATTATAATGCAACGGGATTAGATTTGCAACATCAGAGTAGTGGATGCCAACACGGCGGTGGCCGCTATATATTACATTGCAATGTGAGATATGTGATCGCGTGCATGTGAATATGAGTCTGTACTGGCACCTATGCCCAATTGTATCCTTATAAAGAAATTGTTACAATTGCATTAAGATGTTGCGAGTATTAGGAGGATACAATTGTTACAATATTATGATTATATGGCAGCTGGTGATACAATCAGAACATCATGTTGCAGTTAACATCTGGCAATTGCTACAATTGTAACAGCTAATGTTAAATGTGTAACGATATTGTATCCATAGCAATTACAACCATAAATAAATAAATAGATGCCAATCGCCTATTAATCCGCCTAGACATTGTATTTTGGAGCTCTATGGGTAGATACGGGCTGTCATTTCCACCAAGGAACAATGTGATGTGCTATGAGTCAGGAATACAGGTAGAGAAGAGGATGACTGAGCGAAAGAGATGGCAAAAACACAAACATACCGGGAGAGGGAGGTATGAAAAAGGAGAAATTCACTTCCAGCCAGTGTGAAAAGTAATGAGGAAAAGCAGACAGAGAGAGAGAGCGGATTGAGGGAGTATAAGAAGGGAATAAAAAAAAAAAAAAAGGAAAGAATGAGGTAGGGGAGGAGGGAGGAGAGACAGCTCGCAAGAACGACACAGCCAGTGAGAGGCGCCCAGCTGCACAGAAAAGGGAAAGCATTGGATGAAAAATTGTTATACACAAACCACCAACCAGAAAAGGTGCATCACCTATTCCCCAATATACAGAGAGGGTGGCATGGGCACAGATCCTGCTGCTGCTGGCGCTCAGGGTTGGATACCTGGACCTGGAGATACATTAGAGACAGTGGAATGCTGGACAATTCCCTTAGGACAATCTTAGAAACTCCTTCCCTCTGGCTGGAGATCTCCGAGAACTGCTGTGCTTGACTTTACCTGATAGTGGAATGATACAGAGACAAGCAGTGACAGACAGGGATCCTATGGCCGGCCAGGTAAGACATGTCTAGCACATGGGGTGGATTGCTGTGATGAGACTTTGGCATGGGCATTCTGAAGGCTTCTGCATGCTGTCTAATGAGACAGGCTAGGGTGGCAGGTATGGATAGGAAGTTCATGCTAAGTAGAATGTGACTGTCTATGGAGAAAAGGGGTCATCCCAATGGATTTGGGTTCCTACACCTGCTCTGCGGTACACCTAGGAGGGTGGATGTAGGAGTTAGGGATAAGTTGAAGTCTATCATATGGAGTAGTGTTGGTTGTACCCATGAAGTAACCCTAGGATTATACACTTGGTAGTAGGAGATCTGAGACAGGTTACTAGTGTCTTAAATGGTTTAACAGGTGTCTTAACATTCAACAGGGCTGCCTCTCCTAAATCCCATGGACAGAGCAGAGTAACGCAAATTAGGGGTTTTGCTGTAGGGTCTCACTTTATTGCTGGAACCATTATAGATGATTGGGGTAAAGTTTTGCTGGTAGTAATGGGCTGAGTAGAGTGTTACCATAGTTAAAGGAACAGTTACCATTTTTTTGTGATAATGATGATAATATTTGACGTTTGGCTGTGATGTGGACTAGTACAAGGTGATCATCACTAGACCCGATGCAGCTAATTAGGCGTAAGAAGCGCTGAATATTTCCATAGCCTTGTGAGTTGTATCTTTAATTCATGGTGTAATGATGTTTTCTTTAACCTTATCCGAGAGCCACAATATAAACTGTATAATCATCTACAGTAATGATACGTGTATGCGTGCGTGCGTGCGTGTGTGTGAATATTGTAACGTTGTGTTGTTATAAATATGTCACCCTAAAATACACAGATATAGCAGAGATGAATTTGTCACTTGGTTCCACTCATGGAGATATCGCTATGTATTTTCTGTGGCTTTACATAGGACTTCAGGTAAATCTTCTGCATTATCTTAACTCAAAGAAATATTAGGTACAGGTGAAATACAAATTACACATTCAGCTCTGCTGCATCTGTATTTGGTGACATGATAACTTTCCATCCATTACTTTCACTTTAAGTCTTTCTCCTGCCTCTATTGGCTGCTCAGAGCATTCCAACATAGTCAATAATTTTAGAATAGGAATGTGACAGAATTTTGTAATACACATGACTGAGGAAGATGCAATACCTTGTGCTATTCATGACATCAAGTGACTGGTCCAATGATCTGGGGGTATATTAAAGTATAATGTATAAAATAGTGTGCATATATGTATAGTGTGTTTATATATAGTGTGTATTTATGTATAGTGTATATAAATAGTGGTCATATATGTATATAGTGTGTTTGTGTGTGTATATATATATATATATAATATATATGTATATATAAATTGTGAGCGTATAGTATTTGTATAGTGTATATAGTCTGTATATATGTATATAGTCTGTATATATGTATATAGTGTGCATGTATGTATAGTATATAAATAGTGAGCATATAGTACATGCATAGTGTATATATAGTGTGTATGCATAGTATATAGTGAGCATATAGTATATGTATAGTATATATAGTGTGTATGCATAGTATATAGTGAGCATATAGTGTGTATGTATAGTATATAAATAGTGAGCATATAGTACATGTATAGTGTATATATAGTGTGTATGCATAGTATATAGTGAGCATATAGTATATATAGTGTGTATGTATAGTATATAAATAGTGAGCATATAGTACATGCATAGTGTATATATAGTGTGTATGTATAGTATATAAGTAGTGAGCATATAGTACATGTATAGTGTATATATAGTGTGTATGTATAGTATATAGTGAGCATATAGTATATGTATAGTATATATAGTGTGTATGTACAGTATATAAAGAGTTAGCATATAGTATATGTATAGCGTGTATATAGTGTGTATGTATAGTGAGCATATAGAATATGTATGAATATTGTATATAACTAGTGTGTATAATGTATATAAATAGTGAGCGTATAGTGTGTGTGTAAATATATATATATATATATATATATATATATATATATAATATGTATATTGGATAAAAACAGTGAGCATACAGTACATGTATAGCGTATATTGCGTATAAAATGTATAAATGATCAGCACTATAAAAAGTTTCCCCTGACCATATCATAACTGTCATCACATAGAAATACACACGGATAATATATTACATATTCTATACTAAATAACCAGGGGGTCAGGACAGTAGACCCCAAAGTTGGACTCTAAATACAATCTCTTTACAAATTTGCTACAATATATCTACTATTCATATCTATATTCCATATTCTGGGACCACGACATCCCACCCCACAAAACCCTCCTGTCCTAGTGAAGGGACCAGAATACAGATGTATCACCATGTTCCTTGAGCGATCCAACATTTTTAAGGATCTTTGAGGAAGATCTAAAATAGGTTAATGCAGACAAAGAGTTCCCATTTCTTAAAGTATCCATAGACATTAAGTATTGGTAGGGAAATCCTATAAATTATGGTGGACTATCTGAGATCTATAGAAAGTCATAGACATTGGGTAGGTAATAACGCTCTACGGCCACCTCAAGAGTGAGAAGTACCATGACTATGGGGCATCCACAATGCTGATAAGACAATATACAGTAGCAAGTTCTCGTATTTACAGATAATAATGGGTTTCTGAGATGAGAAGTGAATCACTTCTGGCCATGGAATGGTCCACTACTAATATAAAGCCTAAGACCTCCCATTATATATACACAATACCATTAAAAAAAAAGGATCTGCATTTATTTCCAGAAACAGCGCCACTCTCGTCTATGGGCTGTGTCAGGTATTGCAGCTCAGTCCCATTTTATGTGAATAAGACTGAGATGCATTACAGCCTATAGACAAGAGTGGCGCTGTTTTTAAACTTAGACTTTTTTTTTATAATTTCAGATAACCCCTTCAATTCCAGTTCTATCCTACATTCCCTCTCGAGCTTTTCCGGATAGGGGTCTGAAATTGTTTTAGGAGTAAAGTCCTAAGTCATTGTATGAAGTAATCCTCCTCCTCCTCCGCATGTTACATGGTCATTTTTGTGCTGCGTGGCCATAAAATGTAAATGACTTTTTTAATAGTAGCAGCTCATTCATGTTGTTTAGTAATAAGAGATTCCGTTTTGTGAGTCTCCGGGGGCTTTACTGAAGCAAAAGTCAAAACTTGCAATGAAATTTAATAGAGAAATAAAGTTTTCCAATTACATTGAAAGCTTCTAATTTTAACTGGATAAGAAATGATTAATTTTGTATCCGGCGCCAATTTTTTTTTTCTGGATTTCATTGAATAAGAGGTAATGAAAATCACTGCTCTAGAATGCTGGAGATCCATGTTATCTAGCAGCAGGAGGTTTTACATAGGACTGCAGGATAACCTACTACATTATTGTAACTCGTGGTCTCAAGCGTGCAGCTCTCCAGCTATTACCGAACTACAACTTTCAGCATGCCCTGACAAGCGCAGGCTGGGAGTTGTAGTTTTGCAACAGCTAGAAAGCCACAGGTTTGAAAATCCTTGATATGGAGTAATCTCAATGCACAGAAAATGGCAACTCCATAGAAGAAACTGACAATGTCAGCTCTGCTACATCTGTTTGTTTGTTTGTTTGTTTGTTTGTTTGTTTGTTTGTTTGTTTGTTTGTTTGTTTGTTTGTTTGTTTTGGAATGTGGTTCTACATTGTAGACATTTTATATGTTGAAAAACTGATTAATCTTAAACTTTATAGGTCTTTGTAAATATCATCTCACCCCATCAGTGTTCAATATTCCCCATTTAATGGACTGTGTAATACTAATATTAACCACTAGAGGGAGTTTAAAGCTTCCTCTTCTTTTCCTTCCTCAATCACAAGTTTTCCAAGTAAAAAGATGTCATGGAATAATTGACAAGTGAACTCAGAACTGTACTTGTCTTGCTCACTATATTGACCAATATCTATATACATATGCAGCAGAGCTGAGTTTGGTAGTCTAGAAGAGCTGAGTTGTCAATGAGTTACCACAGGACAAAAACTTCACAGTTAAATAACAAATTGAGCTCTGCTACATCTATGTTATGGACTTGGCAGGCTGTTGTTTCCTGGTTTTAATTTATAATTAACACTTATAATTGAGAAGTGCGGTATCCAGAGCTTAAGTGTGATTGTCTCCATCTGTTGTAGATTCAGTTTATTATTATAAAAAACGTATGTAAAAAAATAAATCTGTTTTAAACAATTTGATGAAGTAGACATGATAAAAAAAATTGATTTTCATTTTTTTTTAAAAATTTGTATAATTTCCACTTGTATTGCATTGAGTACCATTTCTTCCGATTTTTGACCTAACCAGAATGCAGATGGAGATGGTTTGAGTGAAGCAAATTTTGCAATTCAGTGTCTACAAACTATGATGGGCTCCCAACTTAATCATCTACCCTTGTAGACGCTGACATCAGGGCAGAGTCAGGCATGGGCAGCATGTGTGGCGGTGCTGGAACTACTGCTCAGGCAATTAACTTGTTTAATTAAATGCACTCAATCTAAATGTTCATTTTTATAACCTTATGGAAGTGTAAAATCAACAATAATCACAATATACAGTTAATTGTTAGCAGTCTACCCTATAAACAGAACTTCTTGTGCATTTAAACGATATAATATGGATTGGAATAGTCAGAATGAGATACATAAAAAAAAGGGCCTAAAATAGTTTTGTTTTTTTCTAGAAACAGCGCCACTCCTGTTCATAGGCTGTGTTTGGTATTGCAAGTCAGCTCAATTTCAGAGAAAAATGGCCAGGCTGATATAGCAACGAGGTTGGCAGTAGCGTAGCTAGCGGCGGGGGGGGGGGGGGGGGCATCCGGAGGTGATGGACCAGGGCCCACTTAGATGGTAGGGCCTGCCATAACCGCCGCCAAAGCCATGACAGCCGCCACGGCCATGCCACTATACTCTTCAATTTAGCAGACGTGGGCATGTCTGCTAGAGCACACCACTGACGCTGACCGCCAGAGAGAAGAGCAGAAGAAGCATGCGTGTGAATAAATGGATGGATGGATACAGGGATGATGGGGCTTGTATACAGGGGTAATGGCTGGTATATACAGGAATGATGGGGTTGATGTAGTGTAGGAATGACGGCTGGACTACCCATCATCCCTGTATATAACAAACATCATCCCTTTAAAACAACCATCATCCCTGTATATAACAACCATCATCCCTGTGTATAAACCCCATCATCCCTGTATATACCAGCTAGGTATACAGGGATGGTGGCTGGTATATACAGGGATGAAGGGGTTAATGTAGGGATGATGGCTGGACTACCCATCATCCCTGTATATAACAACCATCATCCCTGTATATAAACCCCATCATCCCCGTATATACCAGCTAGGTATACAGCGACGATGTCTGGTATATACAGGGATGATGGGAGTTATATACAGTGATCATGGCTGGACCAGCCATCAGCATATACAGAACTCTTACTCATTCAGATTGATGACCATTATAATTAGAATGCGCCTCTTCAGTTGCAAACATGCGTTGGCGGGTGGGGGGCCCGCTCAGATATGTTTCGCCTCCCGTGTGGTAAATCCCTAGCTACGTCTCTGGAGGTTGGGAAGAGATGGGGAGAGGCACAGGAGTATAACTTATGGCTATTTTCCTAGTAACTCGTTGGACCTGAACTTATAGGGTGTATTCACATGGTGTAGTTTTACTGTGTTTTTACTGAGATTTGGTGCGGTTTTGCAAGAATGGGAAAAGGGGCAAATCAAGGTAAAAAAGCATGCATTTTTGCAGTGTGATTTTCGGCCTTGTGGCAAAACTGCACCGTGTGACTCCACCTATAAGATACTGCCCTTAACTAAAGCAACATATACGGAAATATCCGCTTTAAAACCGTACTGCAGTCACAAAATGTCATTACCTCCACAATCCCCTACCCAGTCTGCTATTTATTCTTGAGGAGTTGAGACGGAATCCGTGCCAAATTGACTATTTGAGAATGGGAACTTTGAGTACATAGAATTCTGAATTCACAGGAAATTTAGGGCGGGTTCACACATGGCGGAATTTCACTTAAATTCCGCTGCGGACACTCCGCAGCGTTAATCCGCAGCGGAGCCGTTTCTCCATTGACTTTCACTTTAATTTAGCAGTGTTCGTTTACACGATGCGTACAATTCCGCTGCGGAGCGGAATTTGGTGTCCGCAGCATGCTCTGTCTGTTGCGGAGCAGTGGCGGACTGGTTGCGGACTCATGGCGGAATTTCTCCATTGACTTCAATGGAGAGTCAAAATTCCGCAATGAAGTCCGCAGATCTTATGTGTGCTGCGGAGCGTATTGTTTTTACTACCATGACATTTCTTCATTCTGGCTGGACCTATGTATTTCTAGGTCTACAGCCAGACTGAGGAAGTCAATGGGGCTCCCGTAATGACGGGAGCGTTGCTAGGAGACGTCTGTAAATAGTCACTGTCCAGGGTGCTGAAAGAGTTAAGCGATCGGCAGTAACTGTTTCTGCACCCGGGACAGTGACTACCGATCTCAATATACATGTATCTGTAAAAAAACATATAAGTTCATACTTACCGAGAACTCCCTGCGTCTGTCTCCAGTCCGGCCTCCCAGGATGACGTTTCAGTGTAAGTGACGGCTGCAGCCAATCACAGGCCAAGCACAGGCTGCAGCGGTCACATGGACTGGCGCGTCATCCAGGGAGATCGGGCTGGATGCCGAAAGAGGGACGCGTCACCAAGACAACGGCCGGTAAGTATGAATTTCTTTGACTTTCACTAGGGAAAGTGCTGTCCCTTCTCTCTATCCTGCACTGAATAGGGAGAAGAGAAGCACTTTTCCTGCAGTCCGCAGCGGCCAGTCCGCATCAATTTTCTGCACATTTTGTGCAGATCCGCTGCAGAATCTGCAACGCAGATTCTGTGCGGCATTGATGCGGACAGTTGCGGAGGAATTCCGCCATGTGTGGTCATGCCCTTAGTCTGATGTACAGCAGACTGCCTCTGTATACTGCACAGACTTGTAGATCAAACAGGAAAACTGCACAGGAACTCACAAAGCTTCAGGATATAAAACAAGGAAGACACAGGGGAGAAGTGCAGGAATAGAAGTATCGGGGGAGCTGTATATATGGAGGGATGTATGCAGCAATCACGTCTGCTACTTCAGAACTGGTTTGGAAACACGGATTGTTTTTCCTGTCCCTCCAGAAGAAAAACGTAGAATTCTGCATCCAGGAGAGACGTAAATCTTCTATAAATCCACGAAGAATAAAGTATCCAACTTTACGGCAAGATCTCTTTTTCCTATGCGGTCACTGAAGATTTTCTTTAAAGACTGACTGAAGAAAATGTGAGCGAACGATAAAGTAGACTGTATGAGACCGTGAAAATGGGCCGGGAGGAAAAAAGGATATTGACTAACAAGTGCTCAGTGCCATGCTATGACTGTTTAACAACATAAGAGTCTTCTGAGAGCTCTGTCTAGGCAAGATAAACTATAGCAACAAGAGAATAGCAGAGCTCAGGCAGTGACGGAAGAAAAGTCACGTCTGTGCGATCACAGCTCCTGCTACTCCAGCTGATCGCAGAGAAAGAGTAATGTGGAATCGTGATCAGAATCTCAAGCCCTGATGGTTGTGATGTCAACGAGTGACATCAAGAAATCACAGTGATGTCATCACTGGGATCCTCTGTATAAAGACAATATTTTTTTTTGTTAGAAGGGTCCCCCAGCAATAAGCTAATGATGTAGACTGTACATAGGAAAAAATGGGAACCCCTAGCAAGGATTAAAATGCCCACCCCCACCCCCTTTATGTTACTGGGTTCTACCATCCAGGACATAACAGCCTGGTGGTTGTTTTCCCCTCCACAATGCGACAATCATTCCTGGGCCCCCTCTCTCCTGTGGGGGAGCATAATAGCAAGCCTTTCGTTCTCCTACAGCGCCACCACAGGGAAAATTAGGCATTACACTGTTATCTTGAAAGGAATGGGCAGTCCCTATACCGCTCAGGGTATGTTCACACGCAAACTCAAAAGCATCTGAAAATACGGAGCTGTTTTCAAGGGAAAACAGCTCCTGATTTTCAGATGTTTTTTTTTATGCCACTCGCGATTTTTGCGGCGTTTTATGGGCATGACCACACGTGGCGGATTTCCTCCGCAACTGTCCGCATCAATGCCGCACAGAATCTGCGTTGCAGATTCTGCTGCGGATCTGCACAAAATGTGCAGTACATTGATGCGGACTAGCTGCTGCGGACTGCGGGAAAAGTGCTTCCCTTCTCTGTATCAGTGCAGGATAGAGAGAAGGGACAGCACTTTCCCTAGTGAAAGTAAACGAATTTCATACTTACCGGCCGTTGTCTTGGTGACGCGTCCCTCTTTCGGCATCCAGCCCGACCTCCCTGGATGACGCGCCAGTCCATGTGACCGCTGCAGCCTGTGCTTGGCCTGTGATTGGCTGCAGCCGTCACTTACACTGAAACGTCATCCTGGGAGGCCGGACTGGAGACAGACGCAGGGAGTTCTCGGTAAGTATGAACTTATATGTTTTTTTACAGATACATGTATATTGAGATCGGTAGTCACTGTCCCGGGTGCAGAAACAGTTACTGCCGATCGCTTAACTCTTTCAGCACCCTGGACAGTGACTATTTACAGACGTCTCCTAGCAACGCTCCCGTCATTACGGGAGCCCCATTGACTTCCTCAGTCTGGCTGTAGACCTAGAAATACATAGGTCCAGCCAGAATGAAGAAATGTCATGGCAAAAAAGCAAGACGTATCCGCAGCACACATAACATGTGCATGACAGCTGCGGACTTCATTGCGGAACTTAGAATCTCCATTGAAGTCAATGGAGAAATTCCGCCATGAGTCCGCCACTGCTCCGCAACAGACAGAGCATGCTGCGGACACCAAATTCCGCTCCGCAGCCTATGCTCCGCAGCGGAATGTTACGCATCGTCTAAACGAACACTTCTAAATAGAAGTGGAAGTCAATGCAGAAACGGCTCCGCTGCGGATTAACGCTGCGGAGTGTCCGCAGCGGAATTTAAGTGAAATTCCGCCACGTGTGAACCCAGCCTTTATGGCCGTTTTTGGAGCTGTTTCCTATAGAGTCAATGATAAACAGCTCCAAAAAAGTCCCAAGAAGTGTCCTGCACTTCTTTTTCGCTGCCATTTTTTTATGCGGCCGTTTTTCAAAATGACTGCGTAAAAAAACGGCCCATCAGAACAGAACGCCGTTTTTCCCATTTAAATCAATGGGCAGATGTTTGGAGGCGTTCTGCTCCCGATTTTTCAGGCGTTTACGGCCCGAAAAACGTCCAAAAATAGGCAGTGTGAACATACCCTAATTGTGAAGTTGAATCGACGGGGGTGACATGATGGCTACCTTTAAGGCTAGAGTTCCATAGTGAAATATATCATGCAGTAGATCGCCATTCGATATCGTGCAATATCACATGTAATATAGTCCCAAAGGTCAAATGAAATCACATGGGTACATTAATGCAACCAAGATATTGCAAATGTGCAATTTCCTTACCCATATGGTTATATTAAAATCACATCCAATGTTGTCCAATGTTTTGCGATATTATATCATTCAATTATTTGTTCTTTTCTCCGGGAAGGTCCCACACATATTTTTGTATATATCTAATAGTCATACATTACATCTATTAAAGCAATACTCCAGGCAAAGTGATACACTGGGTCATGTCTAGTGCATATCCTGTGGGGTCCTGAGGGGGCGGAGCATGACACGATTCACTCTTAGGGCTGCTTTGAATCTCTGTGTCATTGACGGCTCGTTCAGGCCCTGGACAAAGAATAATACAACACTGTGTGTACGTTTTGTCTGAAATGTTCCTTATTGTAACTATTGGAAGTTGGACAATGAATGTAACAAAATAAGTTTGAAGGGGTTAATACAGTCCTGAAACCTGTTACAATGTATCATTGATGGCCGCTTATAACGTTACAGGTTTGTAAAATGAATTGAGTGGTTCCATAAATAACGCATGGATTTGCCATCACCTGTTGTATATACAAGCAGCAATAATGTAGATTTCAAGGGGAGGTCCAATTAGCAACATCACCAGAGCGCTTACTGGAGCTGAGAAAAAAAATATTACATTACCAGTTAGGTATTTTTGGGATAAAAACATCAAAGAAGTTTTAAAAGACACAATTGTGAAAGGTTGTATGCAATAATAATAAAAAAAAAAATATTTGTTTAAAAGAAACAGCGCCACTCTAGTACATGGGCTATTCCTGGTATTGCAACTCAGCCCCCTTAACTTTTAACATATGATGCATTCAAATACCTATGTCCGCCAATACATTATTGCCTGTCAGCGTAAAACCTATTAGGCAATTCCAAAGGCATGGCTTAATGGGATTTACATATATGCCATACATATATAACCGTCATCCGATTGATCATTATAAGGGCTTGTCCACACACAACGGAATTGCTGCAGAAAATTTCTGCAGCAATTCCATTGAAAGTAGCAGACCTTCTGCTGCAGCAAAAACGCACCATGTCCTGCGGCTATTATGGCAGAAAATGGTGCGTATTTTGCTGCGTTTTTCACAATGTTAGGAGATGGAGACGTCTCCTCTGAAAAACGCAGCAAATCCGGCCACTTTCCGCAGTAGAAATTGACATGCTGCGGTCCGAAAATACGAACCGCAAGTAAATTTTGCTCAGAATTTTTATGCTGCTACTGTATTCTGCTACGTTTTTTCCGTCCGCAATTTTGGACAGAAGAAACTCAGCGATTCCACAACGTGTGGACGAGTCCTAAGACAAATGGAGCTCCTTCCCTTTATTTACAATTTCTTAGATGCCATAACTTTTGAATGTGGCATCTAAATTTCGGCCATTGCCCAGGATAGAAACTGTCAATGGCAGCCGTCCCCCTGCCAGTAAAAGCGCCGGCACAGCTTCTGTGCCCGTGACATCCCCCTGCAATACAGTAGCTGAGAACTTGCTTCCAGCCTCATAAACGGCAGAAGTCAGGAAGGGGTTAAAGTGGGCGACAGGCTCCCACTTAATTGGGCAATTATCTGATAATCACTGATGTCTGCACGGTTCCCTATAGTAATAAGGGCCTGCATGGGGCCTGCGCATATATGATGTACAGTATATACGTATGACAGATTTTCAGGATTCCCGGATCTTCAGATGTAGAATTAATTGTCTTGTATATCAGTGGTTATATCTATTAAATAGATTTTTCCCATGAAATGTGTTTTCTGACATGATGATGGACATATCATAAGACTGGTGGGGTCTGGAACACACACATGGCCCCAGATGTTTTTTTTCCACTTCACCAGTGGAAATTAAAACCATCGGGTTCTTTAAATTGGTGGGGGTCCAGTTACTGTTAACATGTCTCAAGCCTCTACGATGGGAAAAAATTCTATCTATCTATCTATCTATCTATCTGTGTGTCTATATATTCAGCACATGCGGAAAACGCATGCACCAACCCTAAACCCCCAAAATATGCCGCTGTATACCATATAATGTCGTACGTCAACCTTAGATTCCTTTGCATATAGATGTGTCCATCCTTACCCTATTTGGTTAAGGTCTTCAATTTTTCATAAAACCAAATTCAATACAATATTGAGACATGCTAGCAAAACCCTTGACTGGCTGCAATTCACATCACTACCACTGGGTGGCCACACATAGACACATGCCATAGACATCTCACGACATGACATGAATATCGCGAAATCATGTTTTTTTTTACAAAGCTGTTCATTTCGCACCACACTTCTCCGGATATGTTGAGATATGAGGAAAGAGAAGGATGGACACATCTGTACCTCGTGAAATATTTTATTTGATGGGGGTTAACTGTATAAGAAACTCAGTTCTGCGTTTTTCTAGTTATGCCTACGTATACCTTTGCGGTGGATGCCAAAAGAACACTCTTTTGCCATCCCTCGTGTCCGTACTGGATTCTATGGACCCATTCAGTGTATGTGCCGGGAGTACTTTTTGTCGCATATGCTGAAAGTGCACATGGAACGTGGTGTGAACATAGCCTAACCTTGCTCCCTGGTCACAATATTTCTGTCTCTCCCTCCTTCTTTAACCCTCAAATTGCATTCGGATTTAACCAAAATGTTAGGCAGGAATACGTATAGAAGACGGCAGTTATGGGGATATAATATTATAATTAGTGCCAGTAGTTACAATTCTTGTGTGTGGCAATAGATGTAATGACGGTACCTTGGAAAGTAGTCTCAGAAGAAAGCCAGTAAAATAAAGAAAATAAAGCAACCTGGAGCAAGTAATAAAGTGGTTTATTAAAAATTTAATTTCTTTCAAAACTGAATTTAAAAAGACGCTCACAAAACCCGACAAATAAATCACAGCATTTTGAGGCACTGGAACGTACAAGCTGAACTGTTTCTGTATCTCCAATTTGCTCAAGGCGAGGTCCGATTTCAGCAAATTAATGCAATTTTGTTTTGTATAATAAAAAGTTATACAATTTTCCAATCTACTTTCTGTATTAATTCCTCATGGCTTTCAAGATCTCTGCTTGTTGTTATTCAGCAGGAACATTCATTGTTTACTTCCAGTGGATAAAATTCTGTCCATGATCATGTGATGGACACACAGCTGCACGCCTCGTTACATGATCATGTGATGGACACACAGGTGCTGGAAACGTTACATGATCATGTGATGGACACACAGGTGCTGGAAACGTTACATGATCATGTGATGGACACACAGGTGCTGGGACCGTTACATGGTCATGTGATGGACACACAGGTGCTGGGACCGTTACATGGTCATGTGATGGACACACAGGTGCTGGAAACGTTACATGATCATGTGATGGACACACAGGTGCTGGAAACGTTACATGATCATGTGATGGACACACAGGTGCTGGGACCGTTACATGGTCATGTGATGGACACAGGTGCTGAGACCATAACATGGTCATGTGATGGACACACAGGTGCTGGGGCAGTTACATGGTCATGTGATGGACACACAGGTGCTGGGGCAGTTACATGGTCATGTGATGGACACAGGTGCTGGGACCGTTACATGGTCATGTGATGGACACACAGGTGCACTGCTCGTTACAAGACACAGCTCTGTTACACATACTGTAACTGTAACGAGTCGTACACCTGCTAATAATGAAGACTGAGGTCAAACTAACAGGACTCAAACCAATCACACTTAGGGTATGTTCACACCGATCGGATTTGCTGCAGCAAATCCAACCTAGGTACTGCAGGGAATTCCGGCCAAAAGTCCAGAACAAATCAGGTTTGATGTGGTGCAGAAGTTCGGCCGGATTTTCCGCTGTGAACCCCACATAGGGGGATAAAAGAGAAAAGTTGCTTCTCGCCTCCTTTGCTCTCCCATAGTGATGCGTCACTCATCCCAGGGCTAGTGTCAGTGCTGCCGGCCTCCCGGGAAGAGATTTTCTCCCATGTGATCGTGGCAGCCCGTGATTGGCTGCAGCAGTCACATAAGATGAAACATCATCCCAGGAGGCCGGCAGCACTGAGACCAGAGGGGGAAAAAGCGACACATCACTAGGGGAACGCCAGAGAAGGAGAGTATGAAATGTTCTTTTTTTTTTGCTTGTTTTTTCTCTCTATTTGTAATTTTTGCGGCAAATTTGCAACTACAAAATAAAGATTTGCAATTTATTACAGAATTTCACTTTTCTATTGAATGCAACAAATATGCAACCACTCCGCAGCATAAGGGCAAAGCCCCACGTGGCGGAATTGCTCTTGAATTCCGCTGCGGACACTCCGCAGCGTTAATCCGCAGCGGACCCGTTTCTCCATTGCCTTCCGCTGCTTTTTAGTAGGGTTCGTTTAGACAATGCGGAAAATTCCGCTGCGGAGCATAGGCTGCGGTGCAGAGTTTGGTGTCCGCAGCATACAATGGTTGTTGCGGACGTGTGGCGGACTGGTTGCGGACTCATTGCGGAAGTTCTACATTGACTTCAATGGAGATTCTAAATTCCGCAATGAAGTCCGCAGCTGTCATGTACATGTTATGTGTGCTGCGGACGCGTATTGCTTTTTTGACATGACATTTCTTCATTCTGGCTGGACCTGTGTATTTCTAGGTCTACAGCCAGACTGAGGAAGTCTATGGGGCTCCCGTAATTACGGGCGACTACGTGTGTGCACCCATAATTACGGGAGTGTTGCTAGGCGACGACAGTAAATAGTCACTGTCCAGGGTGCTGAAAGAGTTAAGCGATAGGCAGTAACTGTTTCAGCACCCTGGACAGTGACTACCGATCCCAATATACAGCAACATGTAAAAAAAATAGAAGTTCATACTTACCGAGAACTCCCTGCTTCTTCCTCCAGTCCGGCTTCCCAGGATGACGTTTCAGTCTAAGTGACGGCTGCAGCCAATCACAGGCCAATCACAGGCTGTAGCGGTCACATGGACTGCCGCGTCATCCAGGGAGGTCGGGCTGGATGCCGAAAGAGGGACGCGTCACCAAGACAACGGCCGGTAAGTATGAAATTCTTTTACTTTCACTAGGGAAAGTGCTGGCCCTTCTCTCTATCCTGCACTGATAGAGAGAAGGGAAGTACTTTCACCTCAATACGCAACGGCTAGTCCGCATCAATTTACTGCACATTTTGGGCAGATCCGCAACAGAATCTGCAACGCAGATTCTGTGCGGCATTGATGTGGACAGTTGCGGAAGAAATACGCCACGTGGGGCCATGCCCTAAACTGACCTGCTGCGGATTAAAAAAATTTCACCGCAGGTCAATATTTGCACAGAAATTTTCGGCAACGTATTAATGGGATTTTTTCAAAACTCATCCACTTTGCTGCTATTGTAATATGCTGCAGATTGTCCATCCGAAAATCCCAACAGAAAATCTGCAGCAATACGCTATGTGTGAACATAGCCTTAGATGACAATAAGCCCTAGAAACAACCGGACCTATGAGGAACATCCACAGAATATCATACTGGGGTGCATCAGTTGCTGCGGATTTCTCTTTTTGGGGGATAGTTCACACATTATTTATATGACCTCGTGTACTGGACTCATTTTATTTACTGTTCATAGTAAGGGGGGAAAAAAATAAAGAAGGAAAATAGCAAATATTTAGAGAGGGAAATTATTTTGTTCAGATGCGAAAAGAAGTTGAAGAAGGAGATGCAGAGGACGAGCGTGAACCACAGTTACCGCTTCTACTATTTCAACTTTTCTAAATCAATAAGCCCAGCCATGAAAGTATAATGAGAGAAGAGAACGGGATTGGTTTGTAATGAAATATCAGATGAGCCCTGCCATGTTTGCTATTGATCCTCGGATTGACGGACAGCAGCGGGTAGAGTCAATAGCTGCTAAGAAATCCAGACTTTTCTACAATCAACTTCATCTGCTACAGATTATCTGATCCTTAAGACGGAATTAACCGAAGTCCCACGTAATAAATGGCAATATACCTCCAATTGTACAGATACCGGCCATGGAGACTCAACTGGGACGCCAATTATTTGCACAAATTAAAGGGGTACTACACCAAATGCAAGAGCGGTAACTTAAAGGGAACCTGTCACCAGCATTTCACCTATTAAAGGAGCACTCCACTTTATTTTTTTTATTGCACCCTCCATTTATACATTGGTGTTTTAGTGGGGTGCTATGTGCAAAAATACTTACCTATCCCCGTATCTTGTCGTTTTTCATGCCCAGCGCAGCTTACGTGATCTTTATTCTGACCTGGTCTGGAATTGCTGCTTTTCAGAGAACCGGAAGTAAGCCTCTCAATGCATTGCTGCTCCCATAAGAATGAATTGAGAGCCTGAGTTACGGTTTTAGTCAAAAGTACAGCGACTCCGGACAAGTCAGAGGGAAGATCATGTGAGCGGCGCTGCAACCGAAAAAAGATAAGATACGGGGATCGGTAAGTATTTTTGCACACAGCACCCCACTGAAACACCAATGTATAAATGGAGGGTGTAATAAAAAAATTAAGTGGAGTGCTCCTTTAAACCAGCAAAACCTAATGGTAGTGGGGGAATTTTTTTTTTTTTTTTTATATAACCCACAATTATCTTCTAAGTAGTTCTGTACCTTTAGTGTTCAGTTTTTACGTGTTTCCGCACCGTATTCTAATGAGCATAAAAGAGTCATATCTTCATTCCTCAAGTCTTTCCGAGTTTACCCCGCCTCCTTACTTTTGATTGAGAGCTCCTCGCCTCCCCCAGCACACAAAATCCTGCGCTTGCGCATCGATGTCCTGTTCTGGTGCGTGCGCACAATGGAACACCTCAGCAGAGCATGCGCAGCAACTAGATTTGAGGCCCAGACGAAGCAGGGAAGGGTGTCATACCATACATGACGGGTGCATACGCGCTGTTTCAGACAAGATTTCGTCACTCAGGGTGGGCCAGTTTTCGTCAGTGGGCGGGCATAAGAAGAGGAACGAACGAGACTGCCGGATTATTACCATAAAAGGTGCAAAATGTTTGAAGACCGTTATTTACGGTCGGAGGAGGAGTTTAGGAGACGGGATAACAGCAATGGACTCTTAACAGCAGCGGCCAGCGAGGGGTGAGTAGAGTTCAATAGGTGAAATGTTGGTGACAGGGTCCCTTTAAAGTCCACAATGCAAAATCTAAAGGACCCACCAAACTATTACCGATCATTCATAGTACTGGTATCCTCATATGGGATAGAGGCACATTGTGTGCCCCCACGGGCTTCAGGACCGGGGTGTGACTGCAACCTCTACTCCCCCTATAGTTACTAAACCTGTGTAAAATCCTGTAGGTTTTAAATTTTGCCCCCTGAATATGTGACTGGGTGGAAACGGGAGAGACTGTAAATGTTAACGTGCATGCATCCGCAAAGTGGCCTATATTATATACTTCTATGAATGTGTGGCTTCGGCAGATGTTGCAGAAGTGAACTGAACAATTATCTCATTGGGGCTGTATTGTTCGTGTGTCATGATCACCTTGTGTAAAATCAGAGATATATAACATTGTGATATCTTGGTAATGATGAGCTGAGCTAAATGAGCTCAAACTCAGCTCTGCTACATCTGACGGTTACATCTACAATAGTAAGAATTTTAAAACATTTGTATGGGGGGGGGGCTTTAAAAACAGCGCCACTCGTGTGCATTGGCCATGTCTGGTATTGCAGCTTAGCTTCATTTATTTGGAGGGGAGGACCCCTTTACCAACTTGCCATAAAAGAATGACTAAATGACATATTTAGAAGAATTATTGTTATTTTTTATTTATTGGGAAATGATCTGTAATCATTTCCTTGGAATATCTTTTCATTAAAAGTGTAACGGGATCTGTCTGCTTTGGACAATCACTTTTTGCTAGAAGAGTTTCCTAACGATAATCTGATCGCAGCGTGTCCCCCAGCAATCCTCTGCAATCTGTGGTTGAACTCTGCACTAGGTCTTTATTTTTCCTGCAGCACCACCACTGGAGAATTTAAGCATTACACAGTGCTCATTGTAACCATTGGGCAGTTTGTATAATACACAGGCATTCCGGGTCCCCCAGAGATACTCTTCATAGCCACTCTCTGCACTGACTAATATATAAAGGTCCAAAAAAAGAGTCAATCCCTCCTATCAACTCAAGATTCCCTAATAACCTAAAGTTGGGTTTATATGCACATTGTGTGCAGTACTACTCAGTAGTAAGACTTTAATATTAAATTCTTTCCA
Organism: Rhinoderma darwinii; assembly: GCF_050947455.1. NCBI lineage: Eukaryota > Metazoa > Chordata > Amphibia > Anura > Rhinodermatidae > Rhinoderma > Rhinoderma darwinii. Next base: position 29,090,755 of record NC_134688.1, read on the forward strand.
TTCTTTAGTCAGAACATAGAATTCCTTTGGAAGCTTCTCCACAGAAATATTATTTTCAGTGCAGAACATAATCAGACAGGTAGTGGCGGAACGTGGTTGTCGGACTGTATAATAGCTAACAACTGTATCGTCCTCCTATTAGGACTAACAAGGACAAGTTCCACTTCTGGCTCAGTTCATTTACACCATTGCTGGAGGGTGCAGACAGCCATGACGCTCTGCTCACATCTAATTCTCTTGATTTTCAGGGTATGACGCTGTGGCTACTTTGTTATAGGATTACTATTTTTGGATTTTAAAATTTTTATGGACAACTAAATCTATGTATAGGAGACTAATATTATAATGGCTTTACATATGACGATTGCTCGTAAGGATTCGTGCATTTTCCATTTCATAGCCTCATACAGTAGTTCCTCTTTACCATACAGTCATCTTGACTTTGCCCATAATGGAACATCACAATGCTAAGGGGCTAGAGACCATCATAAGGGTTGTGGAAAAGGTGGCCCCAGCTTAAGTTGGGTGCTTTTAACATAGGTGATGTGAGCCTGCATGGGGTACTCGCTCTTCTCAGGCGTCAAAACATTACCAGTCCCAAAGTTTTTCCGGGACTGTGGATGTGACTGCAGAACAAGATGTCTGGATAACCGACATGTCACCATGACCTTAATAAACTAATATGACATTATTTTGTAGGTATAAGGCTGGGTTCACATGAGCACATTAACGTCCGTAATGGACGGACGTATTTCGGCCGGAAGTCCCGGACCGAACTCAGTGCAGGGAGCCGGGCTCCTAGCATCATAGTTATGTACGATGCTAGGAGTCCCTGCCTCTCCGTGCAACTACTGTCCCGTACTGAAAACTTGATTACAGTACGGGACAGTTGTCCTGCAGAGAGGCAGGGACTCCTAGCGTTGTACATAACTATGATGCTAGGAGCCCGGCTCCCTGCACTGAGTTCGGTCCGGGACTTCCGGCCGAAATACGTCCGTCCATTACGGACCAAACATGCTCGTGTGAACCCAGCCTCATTGTCATACAAGTTGACTACAAATACTTTGCTTCACATGTTTTGCACAGATTCTGCACTGAATACAGTCTGTAATATACCCTAGAGCTGAATTCACAATTCTGCTGCCTGCAAGTGTAACCAAACCCTCCTCTATGAGGTCAACTGAGCTCCTGTAATACATACTGTAGCTCTGTGCTGCAAGTCTTCCTTTACCTTCGGTTTTCTTCACAGTGCTTGTTGTAAAGACTGCGCTTCTCAGAAATAAGATCACCACAGCAAGCTCTGTGCAGACACTGAACAAGCAGGGACTACTAGCAAATCTAAATTTAGTGGACGGAAATTTGAGTATGGATGAGAATAAAGCTATTTCTTTACAAATTTACTCTATGCACACTCGATTGTATTTTAATGAACGCCAAACGGAAACCAAAGCTTCCGTTTGTAGTACCATTGATTTCAATGCAAATGGTTTCTGTTGTTTTTTTTCCATTCCGTAATGTTTACTTTTTTTTAGCGGAAACAATAGCGTAGTCGACTACGCTATTGTTTATGCTAAAACACGGAAACCTTACGGAACAGAGACAAATGGAAACCATTTGCAACGGAAGCATTACCATCGAAATCAATGGTACTACAAACGGAAGCTTTGGTTTCCGTTTGGCTTTCCGTTCATGGGTTCCTCCAAATTAAAGCTGCAACGGAACCCATGAACGGGAACCAAACGCTGATGTGAACAGGCCCTAAAACACATCAATGGCAATTTTTGACATGAATATTTGTATAAATCTCACACTCTGATGTGAGAGCCTGACAATTATACAGAGATGGCGCTACATAGACACTGCCAACTTCTTTCTGACATAGCAGCCGGTCACAGATCACTTTTACAGTAAGTTGGTTGTGTGCCCTTTTCTCTTTGAAAAACGGTTTCTTCAGCATCTGCACTATGTGTGATACAGTTCTGTGTCCCAGCTTCTGCAAATAACATCATAATACACCTCAGATGCTGCAGAACATCATAATACACACCTCAGATGCTGCAGAACATCATAATACACACCTCAGATGCTGCAGAACATCATACTACACACCTCAGATGCTGCAGAACATCATAATACACACCTCAGATGCTGCAGAACATCATAATACACACCTCAGATGCTGCAGAACATCATAATACACACCTCAGATGCTGCAGAACATCAGAATACACCTCAGATGCTGCAGAACATCAGAATACACACCTCAGATGCTGCAGAACATCAGAATACACACCTCAGATGCTGCAGAACATCATAATACACACCTCAGATGCTGCAGAACCTCATAATACACACCTCAGATGCTGCAGAACATCAGAATACACACCTCAGATGCTGCAGAACATCATACTACACACCTCAGATGCTGCAGAACATCATAATACACACCTCAGATGCTGCAGAACATCATAATACACACCTCAGATGCTGCAGAACATCATAATACACACCTCAGATGCTGCAGAACATCAGAATACACACCTCAGATGCTGCAGAACATCAGAATACACACCTCAGATGCTGCAGAACATCATAATACACACCTCAGATGCTGCAGAACCTCATAATACACACCTCAGATGCTGCAGAACATCAGAATACACACCACAGCAAATGCAAAACATAATACACCTTTAGCTGTTGCAGAACATCGTAATACCCAACTCCACTACTGCAGAACACAGAGGCGTAGCTAGGGTCTCGTGCACCCGGGGCAATGATTCAGATTGGCGCCCCCACCCCCAACATTTCCATCCCCCCGCTATGTTTGCTTTCTCTACCAATCAATGAGGTGTAATTTTTTTTCACTTTTTTTTTAAATGTAACTCGAGCATAAAACCATTTGTACATTTTACAAGCGATATAGTTCTATAAGGGAGTTACCATACCAATAAATTAAAAGAAAATAAATTAAAGAGGTTACACACAGCCCCCTGTAGATAGCGCCACACACAGCCCCCTGTAGATAGCGCCACACACAGCCCCCTGTAGATAGCGCCACACACAGCCCCCTGTAGATAGCGCCACACACAGCCCCCTGTAGATAGCGCCACACACAGCCCCCTGTAGATAGCGCCACACACAGCCCCCTATAGATAGCGCCACACACAGCCCCTTGTAGATAGTGCCACACACAGCCCCCTGTAGATAGCGCCACACACAGCCCCCTATAGATAGCGCCACACACAGCCCCCTGTAGATAGCGCCACACACAGCCCCCTGTAGATAGCGCCACACACAGCCCCCTGTAGATAGCGCCATACACAGCCCCCTGTAGATAGCGCCACACACAGCCCCCTGTAGATAGCGCCACACACAGCCCCCTATAGATAGCGCCACACACAGCCCCTTGTAGATAGCGCCACACACAGCCCCCTGTAGATAGCGCCACACACAGCCACCTATAGATAGCGCCAAACACAGCCCCCTGTAGATTGCTCCACACACAGCCCCCTGTAGATAGCGCCACACACAGCCCCCTGTAGATAGCGCCACACACAGCCCCCTGTAGATAGCGCCACACACAGCCCCCTGTAGATAGCGCCACACAGCCCCCTGTAGATAGCGCCACACACAGCCCCAGGTAGATAGCGCCACACACAGCCCCCTGTAGATAGCGCCACACACAGCCCCCTATAGATAGCGCCACACACAGCCCCTTGTAGATAGTGCAACACACAGCCCCCTGTAGATAGCGCCACACACAGCCCCCTATAGATAGCGCCACACACAGCCCCCTGTAGATAGCGCCACACACAGCCCCCTGTAGATAGCGCCACACACAGCCCCCTGTAGATAGCGCCATACACAGCCCCCTGTAGATAGCGCCACACACAGCCCCCTGTAGATAGCGCCACACACAGCCCCCTATAGATAGCGCCACACACAGCCCCTTGTAGATAGCGCCACACACAGCCCCCTGTAGATAGCGCCACACACAGCCACCTATAGATAGCGCCAAACACAGCCCCCTGTAGATTGCTCCACACACAGCCCCCTGTAGATAGCGCCACACACAGCCCCCTGTAGATAGCGCCACACACAGCCCCCTGTAGATAGCGCCACACAGCCCCCTGTAGATAGCGCCACACACAGCCCCAGGTAGATAGCGCCACACACAGCCCCAGGTAGATAGCGCCACACACAGCCCCAGGTAGATAGCGCCACACACAGCCCCCTGTAGATAGCGCCACACACAGCCCCCTGTAGATAGCGCCACACACAGCCCCCTGTAGATAGCGCCACACACAGCCGCCCTGAATATAGTGCCACACACAGCCGCCCTGAATATAGTGCCACACACAGCCCCTGTAGATAGCGCCACACACAGCCCCCTGTATATAGTGCCACACACAGCCCCCTGTATATAGTGCCACACAGCCTCCCCTTGCAGATGGTGCTACACAGCCCCCTGTAGATAGCGCCACACACAGCCCCCCTGAATATAGTGCCGCACAGCCTCCCCTTGTAGACGGTGCCACACAGCCCCCCTTGCAGATGGTGCCCCACAGCGCCCCTTGCAGATGGTGCCACACAGCCCCCCCTTGCAGATGGTGCCACACAGTCCCCCTTACAGATGGAGCCACACAGCCCCCCCTTGCAGATGGTGCCACACAGCCCCCATCCTGTAAATGGTGCCACACAGCCCCCCTTCCTTGCAGAAATAAATAAAAAACAATTACTTACCTAGCCCCTTTTCCTGCTCCGAGACCATTGCATAGACCGGCATGATCCAGTGACGTAATTACGCCGGTGAGCGTCTTATAGGCTGCAGGCCTAATATGGCCTGTAGTCTAGCGATGGCGGAGCTGCTCCGCCATAGCATTCATTTGTATCTGCGTCCTAATCACGCAGATACAATTGAATGTAGCAGTTGCTAGCGCCGGGGCCCCCCGGGTGCTTGCGACACCACCGGGCATGAGGGGGCCGTGCCGCCCGGCCCATAAATGTAATGTGCTGAGCGCGTGGGCCCCGTAGCAGCAGGGGGTCCTGAGAGGATGGGACCACCGCAGAGCAGTCCTATTAAAACAGCTGATCGCTGCTGATAGGCGCCCTGTATGCCGGGAGGCTGCAGCAGCGATCAGCTGTTTTGATATGTTTGCTTAGTGGCGCCACGCCCTCCCTACATCAGAGTTGCGTCTGCCCCCTTCCTTTGCTACATCCCTGCAGAACATAATAATACACGTCTCAGGTGTGACAGGACATCATAGAACACACCTCCGCTGCTGCAGACTTTCTTCATGAGACGAATAAGGCAGTTTTATATCAATGCTGGACAGGAATCTCCCCCTTACTTTTAAAACAGAGGTTCTGCAGCAGCTGAGGAGTGTATTATAAGGTACAATGGGGAGACACCATACTTTTCTAAATGCGCCAGGTTCTAGCTCAATGTGCACCAACTGGCATACATGTTGTGTGCCAGATTTCTTATGTGTTTTAGTCACTATTTGCGCCTCACTAGTCATTTTTGTAAAGTTTCTGGAAAAGGGGGGTACAGCTTAGCGAAAAAATAGCCTCAGTGTGCCAAAATTGCCCCAATACCTTGGTGTAAAATACTGGTCTAAAGTAAGTCAACCAAGAGGTGAAACGTTTCTAACATGTCTAGCAAGATGTGCCTAATGTGATGAGTTTGGCACATCTTCTGCCTGCCTAGTTTTAATAAGTCTGCCGTACCCACTAGTATACATTATAAAGAATATTAAAAGTCACTGAGCAGAACTGCGACCTGTATGAGGGTACTCAGCCTGCAGCCTAAAGCCCAGTTCACACAGAGTATTTTTTGCCACTGATTTTGACCCGGAAACAGTATCCGAATCTGTGCCAAAAAACAGCCGAAATTGTCCCCCATTGATTTCATTGGGAGGCAGAGGCGTTTTTTTTCCCCGGGTGGCTTTTGACTGCTCGTGGGTTTCCTCCTCTGACCTCCCATTGAATGAATCGAAGGCCGAAAAGATCCACGGCGCTTGTTTCCGAGTGTTTTTACCGGTTTTTGTTTTGCCTACGGTCCTTACATTAGCTTCAGTGGCCGCGAGCAAAAAGCAAAAAGACGCAGCGAAAACCGCAACAAAAAGTTGCAAGCCGATCAAAATCTGCCTGAAAATTCCTGAAGGAATTCTGAAGCACATGTTTTCTGCCTGCAAAAATTCTGTGTGAACAGCGCCCTATACTTTTCTATATGACTGTGCGCATGCCACCATCCTGCAAAGGCCAGGGGGGGGGGGGGTTATCTATAACCCCTTAAATAATTAGACCGACACCAATTTCCTTTTAACGTGGGTTGACTCGAGGGTCGGCCACAGCTTTATTTATTCTTTCTTTATTATCCAATTTCAACATAACTTATTAACCGTTTCATACCCGTATGCCAGCCTGCCTAGGGCAGGGCATGTAGGTCACTTTTCTTATAACAAAATAACGCCTGCTGTGACATATGAACACCCCAACACTCCACCATCTTCACCTACCACTTAGCCAGAACCATATCATCCCCATCACACGCAGTACAAAATTCCAAAATAGCACCAATCGTCCTAAACCGCTCATGAAACTAACCGGTTAACTTGCCCTAAGCACTTTCTTTGTCCCCCACCTTTTTTTTTTTTTTTTTTTCATATAACCAGTCGATCCCGTGAGGCACTCACAACCCAAACATAGGGAGGGAGGGTGGGACACGCAAACGGCCAGAAGAGGAAGATGGCCGCCCTCCGCTGACTTAAGAAACCTTTGCCATGCAGGGAGGGTCCCCCGACCACAGCCCGCCTCCGGAACGCCCATAGGGGCGGGTCCTTATGCCATTACGATTCCTTACCCACGCTACGCTGCTCCCTGCTCTACCCGCCCTGTCCTGCCTGTTAGCCCCCTTTAACCCCCGCTGTGCCGCACAGTCATGAGCCCAGCGGCTAATACGCCTGAGGGCTTCCAGGACTGTGCGCATGCCACCATCCTGCAAAGGCCAGGGGGGGGGGGGTTATCTATAACCCCTTAAATAATTAGACCGACACCAATTTCCTTTTAACGTGGGTTGACTCGAGGGTCGGCCACAGCTTTATTTATTCTTTCTTTATTATCCAATTTCCACATAACTTATTAACCGTTTCATACCCGTATGCCAGCCTGCCTAGGGCAGGGCATGTAGGTCACTTTTCTTATAACAAAATAACGCCTGCTGTGACATATGAACACCCCAACACTCCACCATCTTCACCTACCACTTAGCCAGAACCATATCATCCCCATCACACGCAGTACAAAATTCCAAAATAGCACCAATCGTCCTAAACCGCTCATGAAACTAACCGGTTAACTTGCCCTAAGCACTTTCTTTGTCCCCCACCTTTGTTTTTTTTTTTTTTTTTATATAACCAGTCGATCCCGTGAGGCACTCACAACCCAAACATAGGGAGGGAGGGTGGGACACGCAAACGGCCAGAAGAGGAAGATGGCCGCCCTCCGCTGACTTAAGAAACCTTTGCCATGCAGGGAGGGTCCCCCGACCACAGCCCGCCTCCGGAACGCCCATAGGGGCGGGTCCTTATGCCATTACGATTCCTTACCCACGCTACGCTGCTCCCTGCTCTACCCGCCCTGTCCTGCCTGTTAGCCCCCTTTAACCCCCGCTGTGCCGCACAGTCATGAGCCCAGCGGCTAATATGCCTGAGGGCTTCCAGGACTGTGCGCATGCCACCATCCTGCAAAGGCCAGGGGGGGGGGGGTTATCTATAACCCCTTAAATAATTAGACCGACACCAATTTCCTTTTAACGTGGGTTGACTCGAGGGTCGGCCACAGCTTTATTTATTCTTTCTTTATTATCCAATTTCCACATAACTTATTAACCGTTTCATACCCGTATGCCAGCCTGCCTAGGGCAGGGCATGTAGGTCACTTTTCTTATAACAAAATAACGCCACGAGGAGGATGCGCATTCTCAACTGCGCACCCCTCCTCCCCCACGACCCCCGGTCAACCTGAACAAAGCCTCCTCCATGCCATCCTGGATACCGGACAAAAAGATGTCCAGCCCAATATCCGTGAGGTGCACCCCATCCGGCAACAGTAAACATCTATTATCCCCTTCCAACTGCCTATGCCGAATAACCACCCCCCCACCAGCTCTGACATACCTCGAGACCCTGGTGTTCAACAGGCGCCTCCCCCTTTCGATAGCGTTAAGGTCACGTGCTCCCGCCCATTCCGCCCGCGGAATCACCTCCGACCATACTAAAACCAACTGGGAGAAGAATGACGTAAACCTTTCTAAATCAGACTGAATCAACGCTATCAGCTCGCCCAACCGCACCGAACACAGGTCATTCCCTCCAACATGTATCACCAACACAGTAGGAGCCGCCCGCTGCCTACTAATCGCCACCACTTCCGGTAAGACATCCAGCCATCTTAGTCCCCGAACTCCTCTCCAGTGCACATCAGCTCCCAGGATCCCCAACGAAAGACCTCCTGGCCGTATAGAAGCCCGCCGTTCAGCCCAAAAAACATAGGAATGGCCGATAATCCACATAACCGGACGAGGACCTGCAATAAACATAGTATTAATGTAAAATCAAATCCGGGCAAATATAACCAGCAAAACACTCAGAACGCCAGCGCCCTATGCGCCGCACCTCCCCATCGGGCAAACCCAACTCGCTGGCCATAGTAGCAGCACCTATCTGGAATGAGTGAGTACCAAACTCCTTAGGGGGAAACCCAGCCCTGGATAAGGCGGACCTGAACACCGCCGTGAACTGGAACCTGGTAAGAGGTTTGCCATCTGCATGGGCTAGGAACTGGGCCCCGGGCAACCTGGCCCACGCGTATTGTGAAATGGCTTGTACCGGGCAAGCCGGCCCAGGTACCGGCCGCAGAGAAATCCAACAACCCTTCCCAAACATATCTGTCTTGGACCTACGTATGCGAAAACGGACGCCGGCACTAGCCAACACCACGTCGTCAGCCAGCAGGCCCCCCGGGCGGGTGGCCGCCATGGCTACCAATTCGGAAATGCGTAGGGCACCGAAAAAGGCCAATACAAACGCCGCAGTGAGCAACTTAACTTCAAAGGGAGAAGAACAAACGACAGGCAACTCCTGTAACAGTTTTATTAGGATTGGGTAAGAGACCGGGCGCCTCGACTCGCGCCTGACCGCGGACTTCTTCCATCCCTTTAACGCCTGTGTTATGAAAAAGGACTTAGTAACATCCGGCCACGCGCGCAATTTAAAAAAGAAGGCCAAACCCGAGAGTCGCCGCTGCGCTACCGCACCCGAAACCCCTTGCTGAAATAATTTATCCAAGTATGACAACACGTAAGACTTAAGATTAGCCGCGTCCGGCCCCAAGGGGCTCTCCCCCACCACCTCCAGCCACTCGTTCCACGCCTTACCATATGCCGCCCAAGTGGACGGTGCGAGCGATGCTCTCACAAGGGGGGTCAACTGAAGTCCATCATCTTCCACAACGAGTCCGGGCAGGTGGCCCCTGCCGAGTCCGCCTGTGGGCAAAGTGAACCGAACGCTTGCCAATTAAAACGCGACAAAGCATCAGCAACCTTATTACAAACACCGGGAATATGCCTGGACCTGAAATTGATGTTGTGTTGGAGGCATCTTAAAACAAGACGCCTGAGCAACACAACCACCGGGGGAGAAGAAGAGGTTAAGTGATTTACAGCATGAACAACACTAGCATTATCTGACCAGAATACCACTGATGAATTAGACATTCTCCCTCCCCACTGCTCAACCGCAACTATGATAGGAAATAATTCGAGTAGCGTCAAATTTCTGCACCAGCCCCGATCACGCCACACTGGAGGCCAGGGAGAAGCACACCAAGATGAACCGAGAGTAGCGCCAAAACCAGCACAACCAGCGGCGTCAGTAAACAACTGAATCTCGTGGCTGGATACCGGGGGGGTACGCCAGCACGTTCGCCCGTTATAATCAGCTATGAAATTGACCCACACCTGTAAGTCACTCCTCAGCCCTGCAGTAATGCGCACATGGTGTGAAGGGGACCGAGCCCCAACCGTGGCTAACGACAACGGACGCGAGAAAATACGGCCCATGGGCATGACCCTGCTTGCAAACACCAACAAACCCAATAATGACTGAACCTGCCTTAGCTGCAACTTTTTGGCCGCTATGGCCGCGGACAGGTGAGACCTCAATTTTGAGACCTTGTCCGCCGGCAAACGGAACACCATCTGCACCGAATCAATCTCGATTCCCAGAAAAGACAAAACCGTAGTAGGTCCCTCAGTCTTTTCTTCCGAAAGGGGAACGCCGAATCGCCCCGCTATACTGCGAAACGAATCAAGCAACGATTGGCAACGTGTCGAACTGGCGGGGCCTACGAAAAGAAAATCGTCTAAGTAGTGTGTAGTGTACTTGCAACCCGTAACGTCTCTCAGAACCCACTCTAGGAAAGAACTAAAAACCTCGAAATAATAACAGGAAATGGAGCATCCCATAGGTAGGCACATATCATAAAACACTTGCCCTTGCAACTGGCAGCCGAGTAAGTGATAACAATCAGGGTGGACCGGCAGCAATCTGAACGCGGATTCCACGTCGGATTTAGCCATGAGAGCACCCTGGCACGCCTGGCATACTAATTCAACTGCCCTATCAAAAGATACATAGGAGACCGCCGCCAGGTCCTTATCTATACCGTCGTTCACCGAACGCCCCTTGGGGTATGACAAGTGGTGTATTAAACGAAATTTTCCGGGCTCCTTCTTGGGAACTACGCCTAAAGGGGAAACGCGTAAGTTAGGGAACGGTAAGACCGAGAAGGGGCCAGCCATCCGGCCCAACTCCACCTCTTTGTCCACCTTGGCCCTGACGACCTCCGGGAACTCAGATGCCGATTTTAAATTTCCCGAAAAAAGGGGCGCCGAGTTGAAAACGAAAGGGATAAAGAAACCGAATGAAAAACCCGTCCTAAGCAAGGCGGCTTCCCCCATCTTGGGGTACCGGTCTAGCCATGGCAACATCTCTAACACGCGAATTGGGGTCCTCGATCCTACCCGTACTATTGGGACGGGGGCCTTGGGCGCTCCGCCGACTGCACCGCACGGCTGGGTGGGCGGCGCCACAGGATGAGCATTCGTGCTTGAATTTGCAGGAAGCGTAAAATTTACAGTGTCCCTCATTGAAAAGCCAGCAGGACCCGTTGCGCTTACTGTTGAGGGCCCCAGCCCCCGCGGCTGGAAATGCTTGTGGGGAAGGGGCCCCGGGCTGAAAGGGGCGTTGTGACATCATAAGTCTAAGCCACACATCCGTTGCCTTAGTGTCCCAACCCACCTCCGGTTTTTGTGACATGCGCCTGCGAAACTCCTCATCATAACGCCACCAGGCCGTACCCCCATGAGACTTATAAGCACTAAAAACCGTATCAAAATACACAAAAAGTTGGAATGATTTTTCCGGGTTATTCTGGGAAACTACACATCCTAACACCGCAAACGCCTGTACCCAATTATTAAAAGTTCTCGCTACTTTGGGCTTGGTCGGGACCCCTCTTTCAAAACGACGTTCCCTGTCGACGGTAGCCGAGTCCACAGACACCAAGGACCAAATATCCACGTACTCATTACGTGCTATTTTTTCCCGGGTATAATCCGATAAATGAGCTCCAAGGGGGGGGATCCCGCAAAAATACGTATCCCTGAAGGCGGGTAAGGAAGGGCCGGTCATAGACGTAGACGCTTCCACTAGCGTTTTTGGTACCTCCAGCGGTGCCGGGGTGGGGAGGGCAGTCGCCCCACCCGCCAACAGGGATCGTAACACATTCACAATTTCAACATCAGATGTGGCCCCCGAACCCCAAGCCCGAAGGCAATCATACTCACTGCGTCCAGAAGCTGGCGCTGGGACCAGAGCCGTTGAAGGCGGCGGTGGGGGAGGAGCAGGTGCAGAGGATGCTACTGGCACCTCTCCCATCTTTGCGCTCGCGGACCTTCGGCGACCGGACGCCCGTGTGCTATGGCGAAGCCCGTCATGGCTGCGGCGCCTGCCGTGATGGGACGACCCAGTGCAAGAGCTCGATGATCCAGAACTTGAGGATGAAGGAGTGCGTCTACGTCGCGATCGCCGCCTGCTGCGCCTGGAGGAGCGGCGTCTGGAAGACCGCCGTGAGCGGGATCGCCGAGTCCTGTTGGTGCCCCTTGAGCTGACTGACGACGCCCGCTCAATAACGTCCGTAGCCGCAAGACTAGGACCCCCGGCAGTAGGAACGACCAGTGCATCCACAGCAGTCGTGGGAAGAGGCGGCGGTAGTGGTGCCGGTTGCGTCACTCCTAGCGGATCCTGTCCGCAGTGAAAGAAGTCCTCCTCACTGTCACCTACTTAATCGCTGTCCGCCACATCCAATGGGGGGGGGTGACGTTTCATGCCACCCTCCCGTAGCAGCGCTAGGTGGGATGTGCTGCGGGACTGACCCTCTGGTGCTGCTTCTAGTTCCCATCCCACGACCTGTTGGAAGGAGAGTCGCTGCCGGATTAGCCTGTGTACACCCCAGCGGCGGCCGTACTGCTGCCCTAGGCCGAGCCCTTCCTAGTCCAATGGAAGTAGCTGGGCCTGGAGACGGGGGGATCACGTCCTCCTGCCGGTCTTGCGATAGCTGCTGCGCGGGACCTAACTGTGCCTGCGCCACCCGATTAGGGGCCTCTGCCCGAACTCGCTGGGTACCGGAGGGAGACAACCGCACCGGCGGCCTAGAGCGACGCCCAGAACGCCTCGCGGGGAGCTGACTGCTTCCAGGAAGTTCGGGTGCCACAGTCTCGTCTAACAGAGACCGCAGCCATACCGAACCCTCATTATGCAGGCGAAAGCGGATAAGTTCCTCTAACTCTTGCCGGTTCATGTTCCCGAGGTAAGTTTACTCACCACCGTGTACACGCAAACGGCCAGAAGAGGAAGATGGCCGCCCTCCGCTGACTTAAGAAACCTTTGCCATGCAGGGAGGGTCCCCCGACCACAGCCCGCCTCCGGAATGCCCATAGGGGCGGGTCCTTATGCCATTACGATTCCTTACCCACGCTACGCTGCTCCCTGCTCTACCCGCCCTGTCCTGCCTGTTAGCCCCCTTTAACCCCGCTGTGCCACACAGTCATGAGCCCAGCGGCTAATACGCCTGAGGGCTTCCAGGGTCATGGAACTTTTGGGTGACTTATGATATTCCTATAATTTGCAGTAGGAGGAACATTGTCCCAAAAAGAAACTATAAAATAAGTTCAAAACGAAATGTGTGATACAAAAATAAACTTTGCAAAGGAAAATGAAGTAATACAATTGGTGTCAATGTAAAGATTCCCTCCACCAGGACTAGGCAGACAGTATAATACCTGACTTTGTATATTTTTAATGTCACCCACAAGCAGGAGAATCTAGAGCACGGTGTTCTTGTTAAGAAGGTGCGAAGGCCAAGTCTTCCCATCAGGACTACAAGATGAAACTTTCCTGGCAGATGGGAATAGAAGCAGAGATAGTCTGTAATCCATTACCAGGGCAGTCAAGCCTGTGCAACTGCTTATCATGGATGAGTGTGTCAAAAAACCTTTGCCGAACGTAGAAAAATAGGCCAGTTAATTATCTGTACTCCATCGCACAATGTGCCTCATTACATAGTATTAGCTCCATGCTGGAGAACGTGGACGTTTCACCGTCTCCACCTTATATGATGATTTGTAGGCAGGTTCCACTTATAGAAGTAGAAAAGCTCTGGCAGAAGTGGAATATTGATCTCCGTAATCTGGCAAGTCACAAGACTCTTAAAGCCCAAACACTAAAGCAAATTACAGTAAATTTGATGGATTGAAGTGTGAATGATGGAGGTTCGGAGATGATTAGAATAATTCCGATTTTCTGCAAATCAATGGCAGTTGCTAACGAGATCTGGGGCGATCATTGGTGGAAAGGTATTTATAGAGCGCTGCAGAATAGTATATAATGGTCTATGAATAATAGTAGGGTAATTAGTTTGGCATGTATCAATGCTCATCCATCAGACATGGATAAATGCCAGGAGCAAAGCGTCAAACTGCTGGCACCTATCTGGAATCATTTTGCTTGTGTCAATGCATGATAATGTTCCCGGTCCCTATTCTCATTGCGTGATTTGCCTCCTGGATCCTGATTTAAAGATTTCCACTGGTGTGTAGTGTAAAGAGATCAGTTCACCAGGGCCTAGTGAGTCCAAATCTCCTCTGCCAGATAAGGCCGGATTCACATCATGTTTGTAGTCTACGTGTCCATAGGGCTCCATTAGCACGAGGAAGACCAAAAGAGTGTCATTTTGGGTTTCGTACGGCTGGAATACATTGGTATACCCTTTATTGAGGATGGAATAATGTAGCAGACAACGCTATTCCATACTAAGGGATCCCGCTAAGAAAAAGTATACTGTGCGGTACGCATTTTTTTTAAAAATATGGGAGCCTACGTTTGACGGATGCCACTGTATGTCATCCGTCAGAAGTTTACATTAAACATATACCTCGGGGAGCTATCCAAGGCCGGAGTCCCCAAGAAGAGCATTAAGTAGCCCCTCAGGCCAGGGAAGCCCCTGATGTCACTGTCCATATATAGACAGTGATGCCAGGAGCTTTCAACAATGAAGTCCCCAGCCAGAGCATCGGTAGTGCTCTGGCCAGGGATACCGGGCCTGGGGAAGCCCCTGAGGTCACTGTTCATATATGTCAGATTCAGTGGAAACAGATTAAGTTCTCCAGTGTGTTTTTGTTGCATAGTGGAAAAAGGTTCGCAATACACGGGAAAGAAACTTTGTTTAAAAAGGTTTTCTATTTTCTATTCAGGAATACAACGCGTTTCGACCTTGCACCAAAGTCTTCATCAGGCATATAAAAATCATCTCAAGTCCTATGCTTATATACTACAGACATAGTTCATGAGGCTGGGGTCATAGGGGGAGAGTGTGTCAAATGTCCCCTCTTGGCTGTTGTAACGATACTCTGGCCATTTCAGCAGAGGATCCCGTTTCCTAGCAACAGGAACACTATAAATGTGAATTAATATAACCCAAGGAGCAGTATACCACTGAACCCATCTGTATAACGATACGTTTTTATCATTTTATACACTTAATTTAACTTGTTTGTAATATACACAATCTTCTGCTTACTTGATGTATTTTTTTTTATATAATCTTCTGGTTCCTGATGAATTTTACATAATGATTATTTTCTATGTAAGTTTTAACTAAAGCAGAACACTTGCATAAGCGTTATCCCACTCCTCCATTTGAACACACATCCTCCCCCTATGACCCCAGCCTCACAAACTATGTCCGTAGTATATAAGCATAGGACTTGAGATGATTTTTATAGCCTGATGAAGACCTTGGTGCAAGGTCGAAGCATGTTGCATTCCTGAATAGAAAATAAAGAACCTTTTCAAACAAAGTTACTTTCACGTGAATTACGAACCTTTTTCCACCTATCCAAAAGAAACCACACTAGATCATTGTGAACGCAGGAACCCCCAAAAAGGGTTTCCACTGGATCTGTCTTGATGACGGGGGAGCTCTCCCAGGCCAAACATATTATAAACTCCAAGGGCTAGCACACGGTGGACGCTTTAAAACTGAGTTGTGCCCCTTGAACCTGCACAACTCAAAAAGGTTGAGTTATCATAGAGAACTATACTGCACGAAAGTTAATGTTAACTGTACACCGACGCTATTACCTTAGAGGAGCGCCGTTGATTTTTTTTTTTTTTAGCCCCTCCTCATTTTCCCTTTTTCAAAAGCACTGTTTATATATGAACAGTGATGTCAGGGGCTTGCAACTACCGAGTCCCCAACCAGAGCATCAGTAGCGTTCTGGCCGGGGACTCCAGGACTGGAGACGTCCCTGACGTCCCTGTCCATGTATGGCACAATGATGTTAGGGGCTCGCCCAGGAGTGGAATCCCCGGCCAGAGCATTGCCGACGCTTCGGCAGGGATTCTGGCATTATAAAGCCCCTAACATCAATGTCCATACATGGACAGTGACGTCAGGGGCTCCTCCTGAAGTGGAATCCCTGGCCAGAGTGTCAGCAACGCTTTGGTCAGGTATTCCGGGATATCAAAGTTCCTAACGTCACTGTATATATACTGTATGGACAGTGACGTCAAGGGCTTTCCCAAGACAGGAGTCCTGGCCAGAGTACCTGCGATGCTCTGGCCAGGGACTCGATAGTTGAAAACTGCTGACATTTTCAATATATGGACAGTGACGTCAGAGGCTTCCCTGGGCACAGCGCTTTAAGTAACACTGTGCCTGGGGACTTTGGGCGACGTATCCCACTGTATGCCTATACAGTGGGATATGTTGCTACCTTCCATATGTTGCTACCTTCCATCGAAGTACTCCTCCCGATGTATACCTCCGATGGACAGTTTAAAGGCAGTGGGAATGAGGCCTAAGAATACACCTGTGCAACAAATGGCATATGGTAGATGGGGGCCCTAATACAAATTTTATATTGGCGTTTAGAAGCTTTATGTTATTTCTTTGGTGTACACGTAGGTGCCAAGTGCAACCAACATCTGATCCTCCAACCTTGGGGTTGCCGACTGCTAAATGAGTCCATTAAGTAGTGGGTACACCAGTTACCTATTACATTGGTTTCAGCTCTGGGGTGTGCAACCTGTGTGGTCACACAAGACATATTAGCTTCCCGTGATGAAGTGGGCATCACAGATAGCCTGCCACCTGAAGCGCAAATCTTCACAAATCTTAATTTATTAACCTAGATGTATTGAATTAATTTGAATTTTATGGCAGTATTATTTATACCTTGTATAACACTGCTAGATTTATTCATGTAAGTAGCTGTCAATTCGTCAATGTATGGTAGTATTATTGTTATTTGTACATTGTATAGCAGTACACTTAATGGGGGTGGGGTAACAACAGAAGGTACCACACAGGCTAACAATAGAAGGTACCACACAGGCTAACAATAGAAGGTACCACACAGGCTAACAATAGAAGGTACCACACAGGGCACTTTCCAATATAAGACCAGCCCTGATTAGTTTCTCAGGCGGCCAGGGCGGGATGGAAGTTGTACGTTTTTTAACATCTGGAAAGCCACAGGTTGGAGAGCACTGTTATACGTCAACTGATGTAAGAAGTAGTGTATCAATCAGTACATGATGTGAGTTGTAGTCTCACAGAAGCTGGAGAGCCACAGGTTGGAGAACATTGTTATAGATTAATTGATATATGTGGAGTTTAAAGATGTATCAATCAGTACATACTGGGAGTTGTAGTGTCACATCAGCTGAAGAGCCAAGAGTTGGAGAGCACTGCTCTAGATCAACTGATGTAAGTTGGGTTTATAGATGGAAGAGTAGTATATCAATCAGTACATGGTGAGAGTTTTAGTGTCAGCAGCTGGAGAGCCACAAATTGGATACCACTGGTTAAGAGCAACTGGTAAATTTTGAGTTAAAGATGGACATACTGTATCAATTAATACATGCTGGGAGTTGTAGTATCACAACAGCTGGAGAGCCACATATTAAAGAGCACTGCTCTAGGGGAACTGGTATATGTTGAGTGTATAGAGACGTATTGCATGAATCAGTACATGCTGGGAGTTGTAGTGTCACAACAACTGAAGAGCTGCAGATTGTTCTAGAGGAGTTGGTTCATGTTGAGTTTATATAAGGAGACGTATTGTATCAATCAGTCCTAAGACTGTAGTAACTGTTTAATATTAATGGAACATTTAGCATGGCTCTTGTTTCAGAGCAGTATCAGTATTAATCTGACCAGAAAGATAATTGTTTATTAAGTGTAAATGACTCGCGAGACCCCGGAGCTCCCTGCTAATATTAAAGTTGGAACATAATGACTTCAATCTACTATTTTGTGAGTTGTTCCAGCTCTTGAATGTTAAACAATACATTAGCGCTGACATCTAAATATGATATTGTTAAATGTTTTCAATGTTTTTAAATCTGAAAATGTGTTTCAAATATTCTACTAGACAAAGCAAATTTCATGTGGCATAATATAAAATGTACACGATACCCGCATATATTACTTACATTATAACATATTAAAACATATACAGATGTAGTAGAGCTAAGATAGATGTCTGGCACCTTACAGCGGCACATGGACTCGTAGGTACAGTGCACCATGGGAAGCAAACATTAGGGTGCACGCTACAGCAGTCTGGCCAGAGTCCTATGTCAAGAAGATGTTCAAAAAAGAGGCAGCACTCAAAAAAATGAAAATAAATCTTGTGGCGCATGGAATAAACCCACCACCAGCTTTATATTAATTTTTTTGAGTGCTGCCTATTTTTTGAACACAGATAGATAGATAGATAATTATTAGAAACAAAGATAGTCTAGTATGGGAAACCCGTGCTTTTGCTAGCAAAAGGAATGCAGTGGTCTGTTATATATATAATACTGCAGTGGTCTGTTATATATATAATACTGCAGTGGTCTGTTATATATATAATACTGCAGTGGTCTGTTCTATATATAATACTGCAGTGGTCTGTTATATATATAATACTGCAGTGGTCTGTTATATATATAATACTGCAGTGGTCTGTTATATATATAATACTGCAGTGGTCTGTTATATATATATATAATACTGCAGTGGTCTGTTATATATAAACTGCAGTGGTCTGTTTTATATATAATACTGCAGTGGTCTGTTATATATATATAATACTGCAGTGGTCTGTTATATATATAATACTGCAGTGGTCTGTTATATATATAATACTGCAGTGGTCTGTTATATATATAATACTGCAGTGGTCTGTTATATATATATATAATACTGCAGTGGTCTGTTATATATAAACTGCAGTGGTCTGTTTTATATATAATACTGCAGTGGTCTGTTATATATATATAATACTGCAGTGGTCTGTTATATATATAATACTGCAGTGGTCTGTTATATATATAATACTGCAGTGGTCTGTTATATATATAATACTGCAGTGGTCTGTTATATATATATATATAATACTGCAGTGGTCTGTTTTATATATATAATACTGCAGTGGTCTGTTATATATATAATACTGCAGTGGTCTGTTATATATATAATACTGCAGTGGTCTGTTATATATATATAATACTGCAGTGGTCTGTTATATATATAATACTGCAGTGGTCTGTTATATATAATACTGCAGTGGTCGGTTTTATATATAATACTGCAGTGGTCTGTTATATATATAATACTGCAGTGGTCTGTTATATATATAATACTGCAGTGGTCTGTTATATATATAATACTGCAGTGGTCTGTTATATATATAATACTGCAGTGGTCTGTTCTATATATAATACTGCAGTGGTCTGTTATATATATATAATACTGCAGTGGTCTGTTATATATAATACTGCAGTGGTCTGTTTTATATATAATACTGCAGTGGTCTGTTATATATATAATACTGCAGTGGTCTGTTATATATATAATACTGCAGTGGTCTGTTACATATATAATACTGCAGTGGTCTGTTCTATATATAATACTGCAGTGGTCTGTTATATATATATAATACTGCAGTGGTCTGTTATATATAATACTGCAGTGGTCTGTTTTATATATATAATACTGCAGTGGTCTGTTATATATATAATACTGCAGTGGTCTGTTATATATATAATACTGCAGTGGTCTGTTATATATATAATACTGCAGTGGTCTGTTATATATATAATACTGCAGTGGTCTGTTCTATATATAATACTGCAGTGGTCTGTTATATATATATAATACTGCAGTGGTCTGTTATATATAATACTGCAGTGGTCTGTTTTTTATATATATATATAATACTGCAGTGGTCTGTTATATATATATATAATACTGCAGTGGTCTGTTATATATAAACTGCAGTGGTCTGTTTTATATATAATACTGCAGTGGTCTGTTATATATATATAATACTGCAGTGGTCTGTTATATATATAATACTGCAGTGGTCTGTTATATATATAATACTGCAGTGGTCTGTTATATATATAATACTGCAGTGGTCTGTTATATATATATATATAATACTGCAGTGGTCTGTTTTATATATATAATACTGCAGTGGTCTGTTATATATATAATACTGCAGTGGTCTGTTATATATATAATACTGCAGTGGTCTGTTATATATATATAATACTGCAGTGGTCTGTTATATATATAATACTGCAGTGGTCTGTTATATATAATACTGCAGTGGTCGGTTTTATATATAATACTGCAGTGGTCTGTTATATATATAATACTGCAGTGGTCTGTTATATATATAATACTGCAGTGGTCTGTTATATATATAATACTGCAGTGGTCTGTTATATATATAATACTGCAGTGGTCTGTTCTATATATAATACTGCAGTGGTCTGTTATATATATATAATACTGCAGTGGTCTGTTATATATAATACTGCAGTGGTCTGTTTTATATATAATACTGCAGTGGTCTGTTATATATATAATACTGCAGTGGTCTGTTATATATATAATACTGCAGTGGTCTGTTACATATATAATACTGCAGTGGTCTGTTCTATATATAATACTGCAGTGGTCTGTTATATATATATAATACTGCAGTGGTCTGTTATATATAATACTGCAGTGGTCTGTTTTATATATATAATACTGCAGTGGTCTGTTATATATATAATACTGCAGTGGTCTGTTATATATATAATACTGCAGTGGTCTGTTATATATATAATACTGCAGTGGTCTGTTATATATATAATACTGCAGTGGTCTGTTATATATATAATACTGCAGTGGTCTGTTATATATATATAATACTGCAGTGGTCTGTTATATATATAATACTGCAGTGGTCTGTTATATATATAATACTGCAGTGGTCTGTTATATATATATATATATATATAATACTGCAGTGGTCTGTTATATATATATAATACTGCAGTGGTCTGTTATATATATAATACTGCAGTGGTCTGTTATATATATATATATAATACTGCAGTGGTCTGTTTTATATATATAATACTGCAGTGGTCTGTTCTATATATAATACTGCAGTGGTCTGTTATATATATAATACTGCAGTGATCTGTTATATATATAATACTGCAGTGGTCTGTTATATATATAATACTGCAGTGGTCTGTTATATATATAATACTGCAGTGGTCTGTTATATATATAATACTGCAGTGGTCTGTTATATATATAATACTGCAGTGGTCTGTTATATATAATACTGCAGTGGTCTGTTATATATATATATATAATACTGCAGTGGTCTGTTTTATATATATAATACTGCAGTGGTCTGTTATATATATAATACTGCAGTGGTCTGTTATATATATAATACTGCAGTGGTCTGTTATATATATAATACTGCAGTGGTCTGTTATATATATAATACTGCAGTGGTCTGTTATATATATAATACTGCAGTGGTCTGTTATATATAATACTGCAGTGGTCTGTTATATATAATACTGCAGTGGTCTGTTATATATATAATACTGCAGTGGTCTGTTATATATATAATACTGCAGTGGTCTGTTATATATATAATACTGCAGTGGTCTGTTATATATATAATACTGCAGTGGTCTGTTATATATAATACTGCAGTGGTCTGTTATATATAATACTGCAGTGGTCTGTTATATATATAATACTGCAGTGGTCTGTTATATATATAATACTGCAGTGGTCTGTTATATATATAATACTGCAGTGGTCTGTTATATATATAATACTGCAGTGGTCTGTTATATATATAATACTGCAGTGGTCTGTTATATATAATACTGCAGTGGTCTGTTATATATAATACTGCAGTGGTCTGTTATATATATAATACTGCAGTGGTCTGTTCTATATATAATGCTGCAGTGGTCTGTTCTATATATAATACTGCAGTGGTCTGTTATATATATAATACTGCAGTGGTCTGTTATATATATAATACTGCAGTGGTCTGTTATATATATAATACTGCAGTGGTCTGTTATATATAATACTGCAGTGGTCTGTTATATATATAATACTGCAGTGGTCTGTTATATATATAATACTGCAGTGGTCTGTTATATATATAATACTGCAGTGGTCTGTTATATATATAATACTGCAGTGGTCTGTTATATATATAATACTGCAGTGGTCTGTTATATATATATAAATGCTCCCCATAAAGTAAAATGCACCCATATCTGCCCCCACACAGTATAATGCCCCCATATCTGTCCCCACACAGTATAAATCCCCCCATAGCTGCCCCCACACAGTATAATGCCCCCATATCTGCCTCCACACAGTATAATGCCCCCATATCTGTCCCCACACAGTATAAATCCCCCCATAGCTGCCCCACAGTATAATGCCCCCATATCTGTCCACACACTGTATAAATCCCCCCATAGCTGCCCTCACAGTATAATGCCCCCATAGCTGCCCTCACACAATATAATGACCCCACAGTATAATGCCCACATAGCTGACGCCCACAGTATAATGCTCCCCATAGCTGCCCTCACACAATATAATGACCCCACAGTATAATGCCCCCATAGCTGACCCCCACAGTATTATGCCCCCATAACCCCTCCCACACAGTATAATGCCCCCCATAGCAGCCCCCACACAGTATAATGCCCCCATTGCTGCCCCCACAGTATAATGCCCCCTCATTGCTGCCCCCACAGTATAATGCAACCCCCCCATTGCTGCCCCCACAGTATAATGCAACCCTATATCTGCCATCAAATCAGACAGCCCCTCTCCCATACCCAGCGTAATGCTCCCATATGTGCCTTATAGAAAATAATAACATAATTACTTACCTATCCACGTTCCCCCGACGGGTGGTGGATCCTTCTCCTTCTCTGCACTGCGCTGTAAGGGACTCGCTACAGGCGATAACATCACTGCATCGCGCCTGCCTGCGCCGAGCTGCTCATGGCACAGTAAATGCTGGAGCAAGGGACCGTCAGCTCCTTGCTCCAGCATTGAATTCAACTGTATCTGTGTCCTGACGACGTAGATACAGTTGGAACAGGAACCTCGGTGAGTGGCTCGCAACCCCCCCAGGGATAGATAGATAGATAGATAGATAGATAGATAGATAGATAGATAGATAGATAGATAGATAGATAGATAGATAGATAGATAGATATGAGATAGATAGATAGATAGATAGATAGATAGATAGATAGATAGATAGATAGATAGATAGATAGATAGATAGATAGATAGATAGATATGAGATAGATAGATATGAGATAGATAGATAGATAGATAGATAGATAGATAGATAGATAGATAGATAGATAGATAGATAGATAGATAGATAGATAGATAGATAGATAGATAGATAGATAGATAGATAGATAGATATGAGATAGATAGATAGATAGATAGATATGAGATAGATAGATAGATAGATAGATAGATAGATAGATAGATAGATAGATAGATAGATAGATAGATAGATAGATAGATAGATAGATATGAGATAGATAGATAGATAGATAGATAGATAGATAGATAGATAGATAGATAGATAGATAGATGATAGATAGATAGATAGATAGATAGATAGATAGATAGATAGATAGATAGATAGATAGATAGATAGATAGATAGATAGATAGATAGATAGATAGATAGATAGATAATAGATAGATAGATAGATAGATAGATAGATAGATAGATAGATAGATAGATAGATAGATAGATAGATAGATAGATAGATAGATAGATAGATAGATAGATAGATATGAGATAGATATGAGATAGATAGATAGATAGATAGATAGATAGATAGATAGATAGATAGATAGATAGATAGATAGATAGATAGATAGATAGATAGATAGTTATGAGATAGATAGATAGATAGATAGATAGATAGATAGATAGATAGATAGATAGATAGATAGATAGATAGATAGATAGATAGATAGATAGATAGATAGATATGAGATAGATAGATAGATAGATAGATAGATAGATAGATAGATAGATAGATAGATAGATAGATAGATAGATAGATAGATAGATAGATAGATAGATAGATAGATAGATATGAGATAGATAGATAGATAGATATGAGATAGATAGATAGATAGATATGAGATAGATAGATAGATAGATAGATAGATAGATAGATAGATAGATAGATAGATAGATAGATAGATAGATAGATAGATAGATAGATAGATAGATAGATAGATAGATAGATAGATAGATAGCTCTTCCATTCTGTCAAGAATTATTTACTCCGTGTGAATTCAGCATTTATTGTATTTCAAATATAAAATTAAAGGTTCTATTCACCAAACATAAGTAAATATTGTGTATGTTAAATTATTGTCATAGATTAGAAATTACAGGATAGAAATAAATCTATAATATCGACCGTAAAGCTGAATATAACGAGCAATAATCATCCTCTTATAGATACAGAGAGGAATCATAAACAAAACGTATCCCTCAATGGGGTCTCCTATATTAGGGAACTCCCGTTTACATTGAGGGGTGTAACTAGACTTTATAGGGCCCCAACTCAAGGTGAAGAATGAGCTCCGCACTTTATTGATACTAAATGGAATGGCCGTAATGCAAACAGCCGCATAACTATTTTATTTGGGATAGGCCCTGGAGCCCGAGAGGGCCCAAAAGATCCCTCTATCACATTTGTGGAAACCGATACAAAGAATGAAGCTGATAGTTCAGCGCTGTGTTACAAATGTTGCATTGGGGCTCAGAAGCTTTCATTTACCCCTCTTATTGATGATAGTGTCAATTGCAAATAGGAGCAGGACTGGCTTTAGGTTGGATCAGGCCGTGCACAGTACCTTCTATTAACGCCACTTTCCCTCTTATTTTTATACAGATAAACTTACAATACTGTGCCCAAATAATATTGCCATTAGGTGCCCAAATAACACTGCCCATCAATAAACTATTGAATGAAGCTGCATTCTGTTCAGTGGCCTGTCCATAGATTTGGGCACAAAGTGTGGGATCCGGGCAAGCTGTGGGCAATCAGGCCATCGTGGCCAGTAATGCCCTCTTCAGTAGGGACAGTTGATACGCTCGGTATAACCACACAGGTTGCACGCACTTAAAGGGGCAAGTCTAGGAAAATAATGTTTTTCTTCCAAAAACAGTACAACACCAATTTACTCCGGCAAATCCGCATCGTAATAAAAATGACAAGTAATCTCATCTGCACGTTGCAGATTTTTTTCCACAGATAAATTTGACCTGTGGTGCGGATTATAAAATCTGCTGCATGTTAATTTATTTAGCGTTTTAAGTTTAAAATTGTATCAGTTTATATTTTTTTTAAAAAGCACAAAAGATCTGCACCTGTTTCCGCATCAAAAAAATAGCATTTTACCTGCAAAATTACCTGCATTGATCTGCGGTTTTGATGCGGATCTTCCACATGAAATTATGCAATGTGTGCATATGGCCTAAAAATGATAGGAAAATACTTAGACTACATGAAGCATCAGAGTCTGAACTTCATCATTTACAGCAATTATAACAAATGCGCATTCATTAGAAAAAAAGCAGCAAGATACAATATCGCCCATGGAGGCTGCTGGGGTTACAAGCGGGGCTGCGAGCTCGACGCCTTTATCTTGATCGGATCAGCATAAATCCTGGCAGTCAGTGAGATGGAAGCTGCATATGCCGCTGTCCATGGTGCTGAACATCCTGCTGCTGCTTCAGCTGTGTCTCCGCTCAACAAGTCATGAGCACATTTCACGCACCTACTGGACCTAGACGCTTCTGGGGCTTTTCAGGCAGCTGAACCTGCAAATGATCTGTAGTGTATTTCATTTCATAATTCAATGTAAAGATCTTCTGTATTCCTGTCGGACCAATGCTGCTGGAAATCCAAAACATTGGATTTGGCCATCTTTTCTAGGTGGGTGCCCCTCCACTTTTTTGGATGGAATTAATAGAGAATATGTATAAATCTATCTCCAATAACTCTTATTTATATCCTGATGATGGTATTGCATTTTTTCATCTTCTTTCTCATGCTATATACAGTGGTATATGATATCGCTGCCTGCTACACGCAATCATAGCGCAGAAGAAAGTTAATGTGGGCACGGGTAGTGTTAGTGTGGGTAGGGCGATGCCCCTAATAGAGACTGATCTGAGGATATGCTCTCAATTTGAATTATTTTTAAATGGGGGATGGTGGCGGTCTCTTCAGGCTCTCAGGTGGGAGCCTGAAGGTAATTGCCCCATTTGTCCTCCCTTTAATCCTGCACCGTCTGTATACTGATGTGTCCACCCTTACCTTTGCGTGTATTTGGTTAAGGACTCCAATTTCTCATGAAACAAATTCAATACAATATCGCGACATGTTAACAAAACCCTTGACAGGCTGCAGTTCTCATCACAACCACTGGGTGGCCACACATAGACACATATAGCATAGACATCTCATAAATGAAAAGGTAAAGAAGAACATCTGTAGGTTATTTGAAGGCGGCTATTGTAGTCTATGCCTCAGATGCTTCAAAGGTCGGTCATCACTTATATTTTATGGAATTGTATTTACAGCAATTCCATGTTATATACCTATTACCCAAATTGTTTCTTTCATAAGCAGAAGTGGTTGCCTTAAAATGGCTCTGTTAGGCCCTGTTCACATGGCAGATTTTGCGTGGTGCGTCCTGCTGCAAAATCTGCTGCAAAATTATTCCAGCAGGAAGATTTCTCCTCCCATTTCTCCACCTGAAGATTGAGGAGGACGCTTCTTTTTCCCGCTAGCTGAAAAAAAATCAGCTAGCGGCAAAAAGAAGTGTCCGACTCTCATTGAAATGAATGGGAGGCGGTATATTGCGGTCGAATCCGCAGCGGATTCCGTTGCAAAAATTCTGGAGTGTGAACAGGGCCTTAGGTCTCCTATACTTCCCTACCTATCTGATAGCAATCTACTAGGAATTGTTTGTAATGCGTAACCATGGAGATTCATCAGTTTGCATAGGAGCTGTAGACCTAAAATGGTCAGATATTTTTAAGGTAGTCTATTTGCAAAATTGCTTAATTTTTCATTTTAGATTCATTGGAGCATTCCAAAAAATGGTGGATATAGCTTTTAAGATACAGTAGGGTTACCTGCAATCCTATGATAACCACCAGATAGAAAATTGTGATATTATAATCAATTCCAAACAAATCCTCCATGCTACATCTGACAAGTACAGCTCTGCTACATCTGACAAGTACAGCACTGCTACATCTAATTCTTCTCTTTTCAGATAGTAGCAGTTTTGCTGCTAAGTGAATATTCCCCTACCCATATAGGATCCACCAAATCCTTTAATGTCATAGAGACATTTGTTTTTTTTTATATATTATGTACTGAGTTACACGCAATTCGCAAATGTTCAATAATCAAATTATACATAAATATCTGGGAATAGGAATCCCTGTGCAATAAAGCTATTTATAAACCATTCAGGAAAATTTTAAGGCATAGATGGGTAAATAGTTACATCACAAAATAACCTCTGCTACATTAAGTTATGATATAGCAGAGTTAACTTTGTCATCTGCAAAACTCATCATATTAAGAAAACTGATTCAGTAAGCAATATTCATGACCTTGAGATAAAACATTAAGGTGACGTGTATAAATAAGGGGGTTATTACATAATGACGGGCAGGTTTCCACGCTGATTACATCTTTTCATTTAGGAGAGTATGCTTAAGCAGATTACTCCGGAAAATGCATTTCTCTTATCATTAGATGGATCTAAAAGTGGACGATAATTAAATATGCTCTGCCTTTTCCATTACTCTTGTTTTATAAGGCATTGATATAAGGAATTTATGCCATTATACAAGATAGGCTGTAATTAATCTGCTCTCTCTCTCTGTTATCATCTACCGGTAGTGGGAATTTGACTTTCCATAGCTCAGAAGCTTAAAGTTAATGAGTATATGAGCGCATTATACTCAGTGACCCGCAGTACGCCCTTTACACATGTCTGCCTATAGACGCAACCTCTAGACGTTTTTTCTGTCTGACAAAGTACAGGCCACTTAAGGTCCTGTTCACACGTTCAGGATTCTATTGGAATTTTCTTTATATTACCCTCATTGCTTGCCTTTGTATACTATACAAGATCTTGATTTCTTTTATATAACTTATCTGCTTTTAAAAGGACAATCCCTATCCATATGGTCTATTAGAGCACATAGATATTATAGAAGTGGGGTTCCCTGCTTGGGACCCCCTCTATGAGCCAGAGAGGAGAGCTGGCAAACAGCAGCTCCTGGTCTGGCTGACTCGGGCCGTCCATGTATTACATGGTTGGCAATTCCTCCTAATGGCCGTATGTAATACCACATTTCCCCCTTAGTGGCCACTGCAGGAAAAATGGTCAGCTGACGACAACTTCCCCCGGCAAAATCAGCAGTTTGGTTTTGGTGGTCTTGGGAGCTTGTGGCCTTCATAAGGGATTGTCTGTGATGAGACAATGGTCCACATTTTATATTATTTACCCCTTTTTTTGGAGCATTTTACTCCAAAAAAGTATCTTATGTACTGTGCAACATATTTATTACCCATGTTCTATGTTCATGAAACATCCTTAGTCCCACCCAAAAAAATCCCTCCAGTGTGAAACAGTAAATAGAAGACAAGAAGAAGGGGGATGCAGCTGCAGTATGTGTTTATCTCCGTGTCTGTGTGAAGCTGCATGCTGTGAGAGGGGAGGGGCAACAACAGGGGGAGACATCCAATTGGCTCAGAGGACACAGCACATCTCTGACATCATACCAGGAAGAGCCTGGTGAATTTTACTGATACAGTGATGTCATTACTTGCAGTGCACACTAGATGTGATAACAGAAGATGGTGAGTTCAGGTATAACAAGAGCACCAGGGCCCAGTAATTTAACCTTATAATTTATCCACAGAATAGGTGATAAATATCTGATCGGTGGGGGTCCAACTACTGGGAGCCTCACCGATCACATTCCTGGGAGCCCCATAGAAATAGAGCGGTAGTGTACATGCTCAGTCACCGCTCCATACTTCTATAGGGCTGCCAAAAATAACGCTCGGCAGGCCCATAGAAATGATTGGCACGGTGGCCGAGCATCCACACTACCGCTCCATTTCTATGGGGCTCCTAGAAACGGCAAGGTAAGCCAGTTCACATGAGTCGGTGGGGGACCCAGCGGTCAGACGCCCACTAATTAGATATTTCTCACCTATCCTGTAGATAGGTGATAATTAATGATTATGGAAACACCCCTTAAAGTACAAAGTGAATTTTGTCCTTAAGGATCAGAATTTTGTTCAGTTTTAATTACTATTACATGGGAAAACGCAGGAAAATAAAGCAATTGTACTTTCTTTTGCCATTCACCAATTACTATAAATGATAAGTTTATTTATTTATCTATGGGTTGTCTTGGTTTTATATATATGCTTTCTTTACGCTATAATTTTACTTAAGTATTATTATGGTTGCGGTCAAATTGTGGTTTTTGCAGCAAATTTTTGGGAGAAAACATGGCAAAATGCTATAGGAAAATACTGCAATTTTGCAAAAATCACTCAGAGAAATACAATTTGACTGTGACACGTGAGAGCTCCAATATTCACTCCATGTCCCAGCCTTTGTATTTCCACTTTCATTAGAGTAACATTAACCTTGCATCTCCCATTAACTGTCAGCTTTACCTCGTACTGTACATTACAGGCGTCACAGATACAATAACACCAAAAGACACAGTACGAAATCTCCATTTATTAGGACTCCTGGCCAATGGGAGGAAAGTCTTGCTGTAGCAATTTTCCTTGAAATGTCTGTACAAGTTTACGGTATGATATTATTCGGCATCTGGAGAATTTCTTTCTTCAAAAAAAAAAAAAATAAAAAATTTGACTTGACTGTTACGAAATTTTACTTTTTGTACATTAATAGTTTTTTTTCCTCATTTTTAGCTTTTAGTGTTTCCATGGAAATATTGTGCAGTGTAATAGACTGGAAGGATAAATCTTGTCCTCTACCTCGAGATGTACGTAATATTTTGACTGCTCACATCTCCCGAACTGATAATCAACTAGAAAATAGAAACCTCTTCAATATACAGAACGGTTGACAGTTTGCTGTCAGTGAATTCTGTCAGGGAATGGAGACTTGTACCATGCGCTGGAGTGGAAAAAACAAACAAACGAGGTCCCCTCAAAGCATTTACTGGCTGAGATGCGGTCGGGATGTCCAGGAATTTCTGGTCTTATGTCTGTATAAAGCTCAATCATTGTAGATGAAATTAATATGAAAAGTTCTGAAACTTTGTCATTTACTCTGCTTTAAATTCTCACTATTTTCAAGACTCTGCTTGCTGTCAGTGAATGGGAATACAGATGTAGCCGTCTTTATCTTGACTTTTAACGCATTAAATACACAGTGGCAACATCCTTTATCTTGACTTTTTCAGTGGCTTTTGTTTTGATTTCACGCTGCAGCAAGTTATCATAGTCCAGATAAGGATGGCTACATCCGTAGCACTTTTTACATTCAAAACCTGTATAGACTTAGTGCTGCTTACAGCTGAGAGTTTGCTACAATAGTATCAAAATCTTTTACAAGCTAAATACATCTGCAGTGCCGAAAATCTCTCTCTTGCCCCGAGTGTTACTACAGTGTATCAGTCTGGAGTACAGGCTTTTATTTCTCAGAGCTTTGACTAGACTGATAAGAATGTTAGCAAACCAGGTTTGTATGCTTCCATTCACTAACAGCAAACAGATAATTAAATGGGATTCAAATACAAAGTACAGTAAAATTCCTTTAATCTGGCATCAATGGGACCTAATATATGTCTGACAGATTTTCTAGATTATCAAATGATTACAGAAGTCTGCTTCACTCACACACACACAGTGAATGACATCTCTACATTTATACAAACCTATACAGGTTAAGCTGTCAATCATTGTGTGTGGGCCGTGGAAGCAAGACTCACAGGCTCTCAATGTTAGTGGGCGAAGCAGGACTCACAGGCTCTCAATGTTAGTGGGCGAAGCAGGACTCACAGGATTTTTTATATGTGGGCGGTTGAATCAGCACTCACAGGTGTTCTCTATGTGGACGGGAAAAGCAGGACTCACAGTCCCTCTCTAAGTGGGTGGGGGAAGCAGGACTCAGTCTCTCTATGTGGGCGGGGGGAAGCAGGACTCACAGGCTCTCTCTATGTGGGTGGGGGAAGCAGGACTCACAGTCTCTCACTATGTGGGTGGGGGAAGCAGGACTCACAGGCTCTCTATGTGGGTGGGGGAAGCAGGACTCACAGGCTATCTCTATGTGTGTGGGGGAAGCAAGACTCACAGGCTCTCTCTTTGTGGGTGGGCGAAGCAGGACTCACAGGCTCTCTCTTTGTGGGTGGGCAAAGCAGGACTCACAGGCTCTCTCTATGTGGGTGGGGGAAGCAGGACTCACAGTCGCTCTCTATGTGGGTGGGGGAAGCAGGACTCACAGTCGCTCTCTATGTGGGCGGGGGTAGCAGGACTCACAGGCTCTCTATGAGTTCTAGCAGGAATTAAAGAGCTTTTTTCATAAAAATACTGAATCTAGTTCTATAAAATTATATATCCTTGAGCTCTGCATCATCCTCTATCCAATGCTGTTCTCACATAGTTTAGGAGACGGAAGAGAGACTTTAACGAGTGCTATTGTTCTGGAGTGACCCCTAACCCCGGCTTCCGCGAGCAGGTCAGCTGCGGAACACATGCCCTGAAGTCCCTTGCCCTTCTCCCTGAGCTTACCCACCTCTCTGACCACTATTATAGATAACAACTTAGCTGGCAACAATGTCTCAGTACCCTTTCTAACTTTAATACTACAATCTACGCCCCCAAAGGATAATTTTTAGGGATGACCACTACACAAGGCCCCCCACTGTCAATGATCACAGATTACTTCCGTCCCAAAAAAAGAAAAAACTTTACAGAGGAACCAGGGGAGGCAAAAAGAAGAAAAGAATGAAAACCACTACTCCCAAATCTGACACCTCCATTTTTAATCTTTCGGATTATGCCCTTAACTCATCCGAAATATCCCTCCTAAAAAAAGGGTTATCTTTCTGCCCTACTGCTAGAGCCAAAGGCTTTGATTTATTTCTTGATCTACACCAATTTACAAGAAAATGTATACTCAAGAGACATATTTGTTTTCTTCGCTAGTAGTTGAAAACCATATACGGATCCACCAGACCCCTTTAATCACACTGCTCTCAAACCCCCATTTACATTTTATCTCCTTGCCAATGAAGGGAATTTCATCAGTACATTCCTCCATCTAGTACTCAAACACTAGAGACATGCCGACTCCCAGCGAAAAGAAATCTATCCCACAACGGAAATTCAGCCTTAAAACGTCTGAAACAAAACAAACAAATTGTGATCCGCTCGGCAGACAAGGGCGGAGGGACGGTGATTCTAAATATTAATGACTATCATTCCGAAGCACTCAGGATATTACAGGATAACAATTACTATATCTATTTAACTGATAACCCTCTTACCAAAATTACGGAGGAATTACAAACCCTAATCAACACAGCCCATAACGCACTTCAATAAAAATGAAAATAATTATCTAATACCTGAAAACATCAATATGCCCTTCTTTTATCATTTACCCAAATACACAAAGACCTCATGAACCCCCCTAGGAAAACGTATCATCTCAAGTATGCAGTCGCCCACATGTCACCTTTCACATTACTTAGATCTAATACTACAAAAATACGTCATTAACCTTCCCAGTTACCTTAAAGACTCCACTCAGCTCATCACTGACCTCTATACCCTTTAATATAAAGACAACCTACTCCTAATCACCCTAGACGTCAGCGCGCATCGAACACTCCCTAGGTCTACGAACTCTTAAGACCCTTTTACACCGGCCGGTCAGCAGCCGGTGCAGTGAGCGCCGATCAACGAGACACTTGGAGCTATGGATGGGGAGGAGCGGTCGATACTCCGATCGCTCGTCCCCATACATTATTATCATCTCGGCAGCGCGTCCCCCTGTTTACACAGGGAGATGTGCTGCTGACAACGATAATATTTCACTTTTTTAAAACGATACGACCAGCAGATGATCGTTTGCTCGTTCATCTGCTGATCGCTGCCCTGTTTACACAGGGCAATTATCGGAAATGAGCGTTCTGTGAACGCTCTTCTGCCCGATAATCGTCCAATGTAAAACCCCCTTTAAACAGGTCCTCGAAAGAGATAAGGACATACCTACAGCACAAGTAGTTCATCTGCAACAGTATGGAATTCATCCTTACATACAATATTTTTTCATTCGACCACAATATATACAAATGAGAGGGATGGCCATGGGCACCAGGGTAGCACCCAGCTGCGCCAATATTTTTATGGGTCCTTTTGAGTATATACACATCTGGGAGCACCAATGGGCCACGAAACATATCTGTCTCTATAAGAGATATATTGATGATCTCTTTCTGATATGGGACAGGGACATACAAAATTCCACTAACTTTTGTCAATCTCTCAATAACAATACCTGGTGCATCCAGTTCACTCACACTATCAAGGAAGATGAGATTGATTTTCTCGATCTAACGATTACACTGACCCCACAGGAATTAGTAACACGCACGCATTTCAAAAAGGTGGATACTAATAGTTGTTTAGAATTCCACAGCGGTCACTACTCCAAATGGGTAAGGAACATGCACTTCAGCCAGTACAAAAGAGTAAGAAAGAACTGTACATTACAGGAAGATTTTTTATAAATTGAGTCGCATCTTGTACAAAAGATTTAAAGAAAAAGGTTACCTACAACCACTTTTATCACAAGCATATAAAAAGAAGGCAAACTCACACAACAAGACTGCCTACCGTCCACAGACAGACAAAATCCAGCCAAACATAACCACCCCAACACTAATGTATGTTCTAAACTCTAAGCTTTAATTTCATCACCACCTATAATTGTACCCATAAAAAAATCCAAAAACACTGGCACATTTTAGAAGAAGATTCCATTCTTCATGATATTATCCCCCCAAACCATTAATCACATACAAAAGAGCACCGATATATAAAGATATTCTAGCCCCCAGTCGGATCACATTCATCCCACAGCCACAAAAAAACAACTTTAAATAATAAAAATAAAATAGGCAGCTTTAAATGCGGAACAAAAAGGTGTCTCTGCTGCCGAATAAATCGCAAACGACACTACAACATTTTATTCCCATCAAACTGGCAAAACGTTTGAGATTAAAAAAAGACTGAACTGCCAATCAGGTTATTTACCTTATTAGCTGCATCTGTAAAGTACAGTACGTAGGAAGAACAATCCAACCGTTACACTGTCGTATGAATAAATACAGGTCGAATTGTCACAAAAAGTTTCCCCTACACAGTATTTCCAGACAGTGGTGACTTCAAATGTTACACCCCTAGGGTATGTTCACACGCTTAACGAAAAACTGTTGAAAATACGGAGCTGTTTTCAAGGGAAAACAGCCTCTGTTTTTCAGCCGTTTTTTTAAGCAACTAGCGTTTATGTGGTGTTTTTTACGCCCCTTTTTGGAGCTGTTTTTCTATTGAGTCAATGAAAAACGGCTCCAAAAACGACTTTTTACGCGCTGTTATTTGAAAATGAGGCGTAAAATAATGCCAGTCGGAACAGAACGCCGTGTTTCCCATTGAAATCACTGGGCAGGTGTTTGTAGGCCTTCTGCTTCCAATTTTTCAGCTATTTTTCGGGACGTTTAAGGCCCGAAAAACGGCTGAAAATATCCCGTGTGAACATACCCTTACACCTATCGAACAGATAGAAGAAAACTGCCCAGACAGATATAACCTTCTCTGTAAAAAAGAGGTTTTCTGGATTTACAAACTGATTACACTTGTACCATTGGGTCTAAATGAAAATAACAGAGGCAATTATTTGAAACCAGGTAAACAGCACCTACTAAGAATACATTTCCCAACAGTGTGAACAACCGTACCACAAAGAATCCATCACTCTCTGCCCCTAATTTAACCTACTATTAATTTAAAACACGGTTTTAAAATCCTTCTAACTTAGAGGGGTTGTACACATGAGGATTACCGAGCAGACGAGCGTTCATGCCGCTAATTGCTAACAGGGGAACGATCAGCAGATGAACGAGCTCGATCATCTGCTGGTCATATAGTTTTAAAAAAGTAAAATATTATCGTTGTCAGCAGCACATCTTGTTGTGTAAACAGAGAGACGCGCTGCCGACATGATAATAATGTATGAGGACGAGCGATCAGAGTAACGGCCGCTCGTCCCCTTCCATAGCTCCGTGTGACAGGAGCAAATGAGTGCCGATCAATGATGTCTCGTTGATCGACGCTCGCTGCAATGAAGGGCCTTTACTCTTGGTACATTTTAAAGTATTTTTTAAATTTTTTACCATTTGTTTTACTGTAGCCGATCCGGCTCTCCACGATTGTATCTAAATGTCTCAACCAGTCCAGTTACCATAGCAACAGCCGAAATCCAATCAGCTAATAGATAAGCAGAACCCCTCTCTGTACAGGCTCACTTACCTCTGAGAATTTGGTCTAACCCATTGTTCAATTGTATTTCCCCCAAACTCGCTGTAGACAGAAGCATAAATGTTGCTAATATTCAAATAGTGAATGCAATTCTTTTTTATTTCATCCCTTGCTTCCAATTCTTCTAGCTATGTGAGATAAACCGCTACATTTTAAAGTATTTTACAAATTTTTTACCATTTGTATCACTGTAGCCGATCCGGCTCTCCACAATCGTGCCCTAATGTCTGTGACCCGTGAACCAGCAGGCCACACACCAACAATCGACTGATTGTTTTTCACCATTATAGTCTGCTATTAAAACTGCTTATATTTCTAGTTGCTCCATCCTTTGTACTTTAACTGAGGAAGAGGCCCGTTCGGCTTCGAAACGCGTTGTTTTTATGTACAAATACTCATTAAATTATCTTAACTATTACAAAGCCTTTTTGTTAAGGATCTGCCAGGCTCAGCTTCTGTGTCTACGCCCATAGGTAATCAGTCTGCACCTGCTTCTATGTTTGTGAGACTGACTCCATCTCCCACCACTCAGGATGGCAGGCTTAGGAGTGGGAGAGCCTATCACAGCCTGGCCAGACGGAGCTAGCTCTCGCCCTCTGTCTATTTATACCTGCCTTTCCTGTTCCTGCTTGCTTGTGATTCTTCTCGTTTGGTTTCCTGGCTTCTTGAACTATTTGACCCTGCCTCATACTGACCCTGGCTTACTGACTACTCTTCTGCTCTGCGTTTGGTACCTCGTACACTCCTGGTTTGACTCGGCTTGTTCACTACTCTCCTGCTCTGCGTTTGCTACCTTGTACACTCCTGGTTTGACTCGGCTTGTTCACCACTCTTGTTGCTCACGGTGTTGCCGTGGGCAACTGCCCCTTTTCCCTTGCTTCTGTGTACCCTTGTCTGTTTGTCTGTCGTGCACTTATTGAGCGTAGGGACCGTCGCCCAGTTGTACCCCGTCGCCTAGGACGGGTCGTTGCAAGTAGGCAGGGACTGAGTGGCGGGTAGATTAGGGCTCACTTGTCTGTTTCCCTACCCCCATCATTACATAATCACAAGCCCATATACCCAGTCTACCCTGGTCCCTCACACTACTATGGACCCCCTTGAGACCCTGGCTCAGCAAATGCAGGGTCTCTCCCTACAGGTCCAGGCCCTGGCTCAGAGGGTCAACCAGCCTGATGCTACCATGGTAGTGCCCCTCACCTCACCTCTTGAACCCCACCTCAAGTTGCCTGACCAGTTCTCAGGGGACCGGAAGACTTTTATCTCCTTTCGGGAGAGTTGTAGGCTCTATTTTCGCTTAAAGCCCCACTCCTCAGGTTCTGAGAGCCAGCGGGTGGGTATAATTATGTCCCGGCTCCAGGAAGGGCCCCAAGAATGGGCCTTCTCCTTGGCTCCTGACGCCCCTGAACTTTCCTCCGTTGATCTTTTCTTTTTTGCTCTCGGACTCATTTATGACGAGACTGACAGGGCTGCCTTTGCCGAGAGTCAGCTAGTGACCTTACGTCAGGGTAAGAGACCTGTTGAGGAGTATTGCTCTGACTTTAGGAAGTGGTGCGTAGCGTCTCGGTGGAATGACCCTGCCTTAAGGTGCCAGTTTAGGTTGGGTCTGTCGAACGCCCTGAAAGACCTGCTAGTTAGCTATCCCTCTTCTGACTCCGTAGACCAGGTTATGGCTTTAGCGGTACGACTTGACCGACGTCTCAGGGAACGACAACTTGAACGTTTTTGTGTTTTCTCCTCTGACTCCCCCATGATGCCTCCAGAGGTTACATAGCTTCGTTCTTCCACGGAAGACTCGGAGGTACCTATGCAACTCGGGGCCTCCGTGTCCCCCCAACAACGTAGAGAGTTCCGCAGGAAGAATGGTCTCTGCTTCTATTGTGGGGATGACAAGCATCAAGTGAACATCTGTCCTAGGCGTAAGAATAAGCAGCCGGAAAACTTCCACGCCTAAGTGATCATCGGGGAGGTCACTTGGGCGCACAGGTATTTCCCGTAAATATGAAACGTAATAAAATCTTGCTTCCCTTTCAGGTCTCTTTTGGTGGTAGGTCTGCTACCGGCAGTGCCTTCGTGGATTCAGGGTCGTCTGCTAATATCATGTCTGTGGAATTTGCTATGTCTCTAGCTATGCCTTTGATTGATTTGCCTAAACCTGTCCCGGTAGTGGGTATCGACTCCACTCCTCTTGCTAATGGTTATTTTACACAGCATACCCCTGTTTTTGAACTCATTGTTGGCTCCATGCATTTGGAGCAGTGCTCTGTACTGTTGATGCAGGGATTATCGTCCGATTTGGTTTTAGGCCTTCCCTGGTTGCAGTTGCATAATCCCACGTTTGACTGGAATACTGGGGATCTTACCAAATGGGGTAATGTATGCTTGACGTCATGTTTTTCTGTTAATTCTATTTCTCCCCATGACGAGGTGAACACGCTACCTGAGTTTGTTCAGGACTTCGCTGATGTTTTCTCTAAGGAGGCCTCCGAAGTGTTACCTCCTCATAGAGAATACGATTGCGCTATCGATTTGGTACCATGAGCTAAGCTCCCTAAGGGTAGGATATTTAATCTCTCTTGTCCCGAACGTGAAGCCATGAGAGAGTATATCCAGGAATGCCTGGCCAAGGGTTACATTCGCCCCTCTACTTCTCCGGTAGGTGCTGGCTTCTTCTTCGTAGGGAAGTAGGATGGTGGTCTTAGGCCATGCATTGACTACCGTAACTTGAATAAGGTCACTGTAAGGAACCAGTATCCCCTTCCTTTGATTCCTGATCTCTTTAATCAGGTTCAGGGGGCCCAATGGTTCTCTAAGTTTGAGCTACGGGGGGCGTATAACCTTATCCGCATCAAAGAGGGGGATGAGTGGAAGACTGTGTTTAACACGCCCGAAGGTCATTTCGAATACCTCGTCATGCCCTTTGGGTTGTGTAATGCTCCCGCGGTCTTCCAGAATTTCATAAATGAGATTTTAAGAGATTACCTGGGAGTATTTCTTGTAGTGTACCTTGATGACATCCTAGAGTTTTCCAAGGACTGGACCTCCCACATTGAGCATGTCAGGAAGGTGCTCCAGGTCCTTCGGGAAAACAAACTGTTTGCGAAGACCGAAAAATGTGTGTTTGGGGTGCAGGAGATACCATTTTTGGGTCAAATCCTCACTCCTCATGAATTCCGCATGGACCCTGCCAAGGTCCAGGCTGTGGCGGAATGGATCCAACCTGCCTCCCTGAAGGCGTTACAGTGCTTCTTGGGGTTCGCTAATTATTACAGGAGATTTATTGCTAACTTCTCGGTCATCGCTAAGCCTCTTACGGATCTCACTCGCAAGGGTGCTGATCTCCTCCGCTGGCCTCCTGAGGCTGTCCAGGCTTTTGAGGTCCTTAAGAAGTGCTTTATCTCGGCCCCGGTGTTGGTTCAGCCCAACCAAATGGAGCCATTTATCGTGGAGGTTGACGCGTCCGAGGTGGGAGTGGGGGCTGTCTTGTCCCAGGGTACCAGGTCCCTCACCCATCTCCGTCCCTGTGCCTACTTCTCCAGGAAGTTTTCACCCACTGAGAGTAACTATGATATTGGCAACCGCAAACTCTTAGCCATTAAATGGGCATTTGAAGAGTGGCGCCACTTCCTGGAGGGGGCTAGGCACCAGGTAACGGTCCTTACCGACCACAAGAATCTGGTTTTCCTAGAATCTGCCCGGAGGCTAAACCCGAGACAAGCTCGATGGGCGTTATTTTTTACCAGATTCAACTTTTTGGTTACCTATAGGGCTGGGTCTAAAAATATTAAGGCTGATGCACTGTCGTGTAGCTTCATGGCCAGCCCTCCTTCGGAGGAAGATCCTGCTTGTATTTTGCCTCCAGGTATAATCATTTCCTCTATTGATTCTGATTTAGTCTCTGAGATTGCTGCTGATCAAGGTTCAGCTCCCGGGAACCTTCCTGAGAACAAGCTGTTTGTTCCCCTGCAATTCCGGCTAAGGGTACTAAGGGAAAATCATGACTCCGCACTATCTGGTCATCCAGGCATCCTGGGTACCAAGCACCTCATTGCCAGAAACTATTGGTGGCCTGGGTTGCCTAAAGATGTTAAGGCCTACGTCGCCGCTTGTGAGGTTTGTGCTAGGTCCAAGGCTCCCAGGTCCCGACCAGCGGGCTTACCACGTTCTTTGCCCATTCCCCAGAGACCTTGGACCCATATCTCCATGGATTTTATCACCGATTTGCCTCCATCTCAAGGCAAGTCGGTGGTGTGGGTTGTAGTAGACCGCTTCAGTAAGATGTGCCACTTTGTGCCCCTCAAGAAACTACCCAATGCTAAGACGTTAGCTACCTTGTTTGTCAAACACATCCTGCGTCTCCATGGGGTCCCTGTCAATATTGTTTCTGACAGAGGGGTACAATTTGTTTCTTTGTTTTGGAGAGCCTTCTGTAAAAAGTTGGAGATTGATCTGTCCTTCTCCTCTGCC
This sequence comes from Rhinoderma darwinii, assembly GCF_050947455.1. Taxonomy (NCBI): domain Eukaryota; kingdom Metazoa; phylum Chordata; class Amphibia; order Anura; family Rhinodermatidae; genus Rhinoderma; species Rhinoderma darwinii. The sequence goes on from NC_134688.1 coordinate 29,130,920, forward strand.
TTCCATCCTGAAACTAATGGCCAAACTGATAGGACTAATCAGTCTCTAGAACAATATTTAAGGTGTTTTATCTCTGACTGTCAATATGATTGGGTCTCATTCATTCCCCTCACCGAATTTTCCCTTAATAACCGGGTCAGTAACTCATCAGGGGTCTCCCCCTTTTTCTGTAATTTTGGGTTTAATCCGCGGTTCTCCTCCGTTTCACCTGGTAGTTCCAACAATGCCAAAGTAGAGGTCGTTCATCGGGAACTGTGCACAGTGTGGGGCCAGGTTCATAAGAACCTAGAGGCGTCCCAGAGCATACAAAAAACTCAGGCAGATAGAAGACGTTCTGCTAACCCCTTGTTTATGGTCGGGGATGTGGTGTGGCTATCGTCAAAGAACTTGCGCCTTAAAGTCCCGTCCAAGAAGTTTGCTCCCCGGTTTATAGGGCCGTACAAGGTAATTGAAGTCCTCAATCCTGTCTCCTTCCGACTGGAGTTGCCCCCATCTTTTCGAGTACACAACGTGCTTCATGCCTCCCTCCTTAAACGCTGCTCCCCGTCCTTGGCTCCCTCGAGGAAACCTCCTGTCCCCGTTCTCACCCCTGAGGGGGTAGAATTCGAGGTGGCCAACATTGTGGACAGCAAGATGGTCCAAGGCTCCCTCCAGTACCTGGTCCATTGGAGAGGATACGGGCCTGAAAAGAGGACTTGGGTACCCGCCCGGGATGTTCACGCTGGGGTATTGGTCAGGAGGTTCCACCTTCGTTTCCCCAATAAACCAGGTCCATCTAGAAAGGGTCCGGTGGCCCCTCATAAAAGGGGGGGGGGTACTGTTAAGGATCTGCCAGGCTCAGCTTCTGTGTCTACGCCCATAGGTAATCAGTCTGCACCTGCTTCTATGTCTGTGAGACTGACTCCATCTTCCACCACTCAGGATAGCAGGCGTAGGAGTGGGAGAGCCTATCACAGCCTGGCCAGACGGAGCTAGCTCCCGCCCTCTGTCTATTTATACCTGCCTTTCCTGTACCTCCTTGCTTGTGATTCTTCTCGTTTGGTTTCCTGGCCCTGCTGAAGCTTCTTGAACTATTTGACCCTGCCTCATACTGACCCTGGCTTACTGACTACTCTTCTGCTCTGCGTTTGGTACCTCGTACACTCCTGGTTTGACTCGGCTTGTTCACTACTCTCCTGCTCTGCGTTTGGTACCTCGTACACTCCTGGTTTGACTCGGCTCGTTCACCACTCTTGTTGCTCACGGTGTTGCCGTGGGCAACTGCCCCTTTTCCCTTGCTTCTTTGTACCCTTGTCTGTTTGTCTGTCGTGCACTTATTGAGCGTAGGGACCGTCGCCCAGTTGTACCCCGTCGCCTAGGGCGGGTCGTTGCAAGTAGGCAGGGACTGAGTGGCGGGTAGATTATGGCTCACTTGTCTGTTTCCCTACCCCCATCATTACACTTTTCATCTGTTTCTACGGAGATCAGAATTTCTCAGTTGGTTGCGCCAGGGTGATCATCCGGATTTTCTGCCTCTCTCTTCTCCATGCCGATTCTGGACAAATCCTGATCCAGACCGGAGCCTAGGCTGCAAATCTCCAAGACCGACAACGGACCACCCTAGAACACCATCACCTTTCTATCGTTTAATGCACTATGTGCACTTTGTGTTTCTTTTTTGTTTATTTATAACTATTGTTCTGGAAGGCATTTGTACTGTAATTAGGGCAAACAGAACAAGCTTCACCTAGTGGTTAAACATATATTATTTACATTACAATTGAATTTAGCTCTAGTACTGTATGTGTGTGAGACAGAGAAATTAGATTGTGAGCTCCGCTAGGGACAGTATAACAGTAACTTTATTGCTATCTATGTACAGCTTTGCAGAATAGGTTGGTGCCATATGAGCTACAGGAAATAAATACATCAACCTACATCTAAATTTAACATTTGAACTTTTTAATCAGTTCAAAAATGTCACCAAGTATATAAAGCAAGCATTATTTCACGTAAACACTGAAGATCTTAATTAAAGCGTTCACTATTTGTATAAGGCACAATACTCATTTTATTTTAAGGTCATTTTGTCTTTAAAACAACATTAACCTTTATGATGCAATTAGCATAAGCAAGTGTTTTGTAAATCACATTAGTCAATCAAACCAATACCCAAGGGAATGCCGGTGCTGGAGGATTCTGTATAGAAAAAAACACTGGCTGAAAATTTCAACTTTGTTATATTTAAGGGCTTATTCAGACGAACGTATAAATAGTCCGTGTGACGGGCATTTTTTAGCGTCCGTCACGCGGCTGAATGTATTTCTATATAAGGGGCGGTTCTCATGGCCGTTGTTTTAACGAACTGTATAAAGGGCCCTTAAAAAAATAAGACATGTCCTATTTTTGTCCTTTTTCACAGATCCCTCAATAGACTCAAGTCTATGTGGGATCTGTGAAAACGGGTCCCACACCGGTGCAAATCGGCCGTGAAAAATGGCTGTTTTTCATGTTTAACCTCTCAGCCTAGATTTTAAAGGGGAGCAGATTTCTGGTAAACGATATACAGTGAATCCTCTTTGAGATGACTGACAAAAAGTGCAGTGAAAAAAGTTTTTCTATAGGATGTTTTTTTTAAGAAGGAGAGGGTCGATATACATAGGATATAAGAGAATGGAAAATCCATCACAGAAAATGTTGGTATAATTTGGGGGTGATCTACTCAAAGAGGTGAACTTTTTGCATGTATGTGTACATTTAATTAGAGTATAATGAAACATATTACTATATTTTGTAATAATAAAAAAAAAAATGTAAAAAAATGTATAGAGTTGTACTCACCTTTGAAATCTCCCATTAATCCTGTTGTCAACGTTTTCTTAGTCCCCAACTGGTCTTTGTTTACTCCACTGCTGTGGGTGACATGTCGACCGCACTGACGGCACCGTTGCATCCAGTGATTATCTGCAATGAGCACATATCAAGACAACATATCATCACTGGAACAGATTACACACAGACCAAGTCATCGCAGGAGCGGCGAGGGACTTCAGTACAATGTTTTTGTAACTTTAACTTATTTTGACTTTATCTAAAAATATTTTAATGGGCTAAAAAAAACCTTTTACTAAGAGATGGTTACCAGACGCACACTGGCATTACAGTAAGCAGTATTTCTCAAATGGGGAGCCTTGGCGCTCCTTGGGTTAGGGATTACCAGGAATACGGCAGTATCTGTCATCTTTACAATCGGGATGGGTTGTTTGTAGAGGAAGGAAGAAAACATTTTTCCTGGTTAATCGGTTGGGAGTCTTTACAGAAGTGTCTTAAATCCTCATTGAGGAAGACTATTGATAATGAAGAAGCAATTATTTCCGCAGACAGACCAAAGAACAGGGAGTGTGGTGGTGGTGGTGGTGGTGCCACCAAGCTTCAGCTCACTAACGCTGGCCAAACACATTGGATTCATGTCTTCCAAGCCCATATTTTAGCAGGTTCTGCAGATGATATGATGTGTATGGGTAGATGACCCACTTAACACTATTGAGTATTTACATCCCTGGACAACACTTCATACTCTGATCATATAAAAAGGGGATAACTGGTAATGAAGAATTTAGGTCGGGGTGCGCTGGGTTCAGAGGTAACTTCTAATGACGATACAAATGTTTTCCACTTGACTCTAGCTTGAAATGTTACCATTGAAAAACAAATAAAGACGCCTTGTCACCAGTTTATAAGTACCTACCTAATCTGATAGGCGCTGTACTCTAGATAACAACAGTGGTTTTTATTTTGAAAAACTATCATTTTTGAGCAAGTTATGAACAATTTTAGATTTATGCTAATTAGTTCTTAATGACCAACTTGGCGTTTTTTTAAATTTTTACCAAGTGGGCGTTGTAAAGAGAAGTGTATGACGCTGACCAATCAGTGTCATACACGTCTTTTCATCCAGCCCAGCTTGTTTCACTGCACAGCGTGATCTTGCGAGATCACGCTGTGACGGGACTTCCTCCGACAGGTTCTTCACCGGCGCGATGGAAGAGTCAACAGACATCGCCTCCAGCCGTGCCAGGACCTTTATCCGAATCTGCAGCAGCTGGAGGCGATGTTTGTTGACTCTTCCATCACTCCGAAGAAAGACCTGTGGGAGGAAGTCCCGTCACAGCATGATCTCGCAAGATCACACTGTGCAGTGAAACAAGCTGGGCTGGAATGAATTGGTCAGCGTCATACACTTCTCTTTACAACGCCCACTTGGTAAAAAGTTAAAAACACGCCCAGTTGGTCATTAAGAACTAATTAGCATAAATCTAAAATTGTTCATAACTTGCTCAAAAATGATCGTTTGCCAAAATAAAAACCACTGTTGTTATCTACATTACAGGGCCGATCAAATTAGTTAGGAGATAGGCCACTTATAAACTGGTGACAGAGCCTCTTTAAGGGGGTTTTGCACAGGACGATTATCGGGCAGACGAGCGTTCATATAACGCTCGTTGCCAATAATTGTCCTGTGTAAACAGGGGAACGATCAGCAGATGAACGAGCAAATGCTCGATCATCTGCTGGTCGTATCGTTTCAATAAAGTAAAAGATTATCGTTGTTGGCAGCACATCCCCCTGTGTAAACAGAGAGACGCGCTGCCCACATAATAATCTATGAGGACGAGTGATCGGAGTAACGAGCGCTCATCCCCATCCATAGCTCTGTCTGACAGGAGCAAGTGAGCGCCGGTGTAAAAGGGCTTACTAACATATGTAACTACATCAACATTGTCCTCCAATGATATTTACTCAATCCTTTTCTTTTATAGTTTTTGTCTATTAATCTTAACTAGTTGCTAAATGCCTTTTGTTCTAGATCCCAATACATAGTCCCTACGTGGTTCCTAAAATTGACAATAACTAAATTCCTACTATCCGAAGGTCCAATTGTCTACTGTCACATATGGGCCATGGATGTTAATCTGTCAGAACCTTCTAGTATAATGTCTATAATTGTACTCACTGTGTGCGATGTACAAGAGGGACAAAATATTTTACTATGTAATTACCTGACTAAAAAGTTAGGAATGTATGTCAATATACTCAAAGTACATTGATTTACAATCCAGCGGATAAATTAATTTGCCCCAAATTGTTCAACTTCAAAAGGATTGTCCGCTGTACACAATAATTTTTTGGTCTGTAATCTGTGGATGAAACAGGTTGCAAATGCTCAAATTCCTTACAGTGCCTCTACAGGCGGAATGAAGCATTACACAGCTCCAATGAAAATTATTGGTCTATCCTTGTAATATATAGACATGCCAGTCCTCCAGAGCGAGAGACGCTCTTTGTAGCGACTCTCTGCTCTGTTGTTTTGGTGAAGCTCCCGAACCAGAATTCTATAATACGGCAATTAAGTAAATAGGTTTTCTAAAATAGACAGTTCAATATTCTGTATAAATTTGTATACATTCATGTATTGTCACAGCTAGAGCTATATAGACAACAAGACAAAAACGTGGGGCAAATGATAGACTTTGATCTAAATATACAATATACACCCATGACTGTTATCTTTACATAGTCGATAAATATATAAATGAGTCACATGGAGAGAAGACGGATTTAAAATACATCGAAACACTATAAAGCCGATGTTACGGGGGAATAAATGGGAACTCAGTGGCAAGATTCCCTATGAAATCTAAAATTAGTTGAAATGATTAATGGAGCCATGAAATAGCAGACAAGAGAAAGAGTTGACAGAAGACAATTACTTCAGCCTGATGACCGGTTAGTGACAAAATAAATATTGATCTTTTTCTTTTCTTACTGCCCTCAACTTTAATGTTAAATAAAGTGAAGTTCCTAATTTTTCTTATTTTTACGCTTTAATTGCCTCTTTGGGTTAAAAAAAAAACAAAAGGTCTCATGCAGGATCCACCACAGACATAAACCGAAGAAAATCTAGTTTAAGGATTGTGCAGTTACAAGACATTCATTTCTTTGGAGAGATGGAATAGACATGATAACAATCTATAATTGGCGCAATCCGATGAGTGTGGTGAGGAGGTAAATGCTTCAGAACAAGCTGCACGTATCCGAGGAAAATGGGTCCTTTGACATTAATATACCATTAGAAAGTCTGCGCTAGTTGAGTGGTATTGATACCAAATAAATAGCCTTATAACCGGCTGGAGAGTAGAAAATATTGAAGTAGTCGGATTTAAAGGGGTAAAAAGAGTTAAACAGGAAACAATGTACTGAGAGTAGAACTAACAGGAAGGAGTCCAACAATAGGGCGGAGACGTAGTTTGAAGCGACCCTCCAGTTTTCTCCTTACTAAGGCTCATTCACACGAGCGCGATTCTCGTCCGTGAAACAACACACAGCACACGGACCCATTCATTTCAACGGGGCTATTCACACATGCGTGAGTTTTCGCGCAGCGAGTGTCCGTTGTATGAAACTCAGTGTATGTCCTTTATTGGTGTCTTTTCATCTTTTCACGCACCTAGCCACTCGTTGATGCACTCCCGTATGCTGTCTGTCTTTTATGCATCAATTACATTGAAAATAAAAAGAAGTGCGACATATTCTGCATACGTTTTTTTACGCGCGTAAATCTGTCATGCTCGTGTGAATGTAGCCTAATAGAGAGAAATTTTTGGTAAAAGTGATATATATATATATATACATATATATATATATATATATATATATATATATATATATATACACTACAGTTCAAAAGTTTAGGGTCACTTAGAAATTTCCTTATTTTTGAAAGAAAAGCACCGTTTTTTTCAATGATGATAACATTAAATTAATCAGAAATACACTCTATACATTTTTAATGTGGTAAATGACTATTCTAGCTGCAAACGTCTGTTTTTTAATGCAATATCTACATAGGTGTATAGAGGCCCATTTCCAGAAACCATCACTCCAGTGTTCTAATGGTACAATGTGTTTGCTAACTGTGTTAGAAGGCTAATGGATGATTAGAAAACAATTGAAAACCCTTGTGCAATTATGTTAGCACCGCTGTAAACAGTTTTGCTGTTTAGGGGAGCTATAAAACTGACCTTCCTTTGAGCTAGTTGAGAATTTGGAGCATTACATTTGTGGGTTCGATTAAACTCTCAAAATGGCTAGAAAAAGAGAGCTTTCATGTGAAACTCGACAGTCTATTCTTGTTCTTAGAAATTAAGGCTATTCCATGCGAGAAATTGCCAAGAAACTGAAGATTTCCTACAACGGTGTGTACTACTCCCTTCAGAGGACAGCACACACAGGCTCTAACCAGAGTAGAAAGAGAAGTGGGAGGCCCCGCTGCACAACTGAGCAACAAGACAAGTACATTAGAGTCTCTAGTTTGAGAAATAGATACCTCACACGTCCTCAACTGACAGCTTCATTAAATAGTACCCGCAAAACGCCAGTGTCAACGTCTACAGTGAACAGGCGACTCCGAGATGCTGGCCTTCAGGGCAGAGTGGCAAAGAAAAAGCCATATCTGAGACTGGCTAATAAAAGGAAAAGATTAATATGGGCAAAAGCACCCAGACATTGGACAGAGGAAGATTGGAAAAAAGTGTTATGGACAGACGAATGGAAGTTTGAGGTATTTGGATCACACAGAAGAACATTTGTGAGACGCAGAACAACTGAAAAGATGCTGGAAGAGTGCCCGACGCCATCTGTCAAGCATGGTGGAGGTAATGTGATGGTCTGGGGTTGCTTTGGTGCTGGTAAAGTGGGAGATTTGTACAAGGTAAAAGGGATTTTGAATAAGGAAGGCTATCACTCCATTTTGCAACGCCATGCCATACCCTGTGGACAGCGCTTGATTGGAGCCAATTTCATCCTACAACAGGACAATGACCCAAAGCACACCTCCAAATTATGCAAGAACTATTTAGGGAAGAAGCAGGCAGCTGGTATTCTATCTGTAATGGAGTGGCCAGCGCAGTCACCAGATCTCAACCCCATAGAGCTGTTGTGGGAGCAGCTTGACCGTATGGTACGCAAGAAGTGTCCATCAAGCCAATCCAACTTGTGGGAGGGCCTTCTGGAAGCATGGGGGGAAATTTCTCCCGATTACTTCAGCAAATTAACAGCTAGAATGCCAAAGGTCTGCAATGCTGTAATTGCTGCAAATGGAGCATTCCAAGACCAAAGCAAAGTTTGAAGAAGAAAATTATTATTTCAAATAAAAATCATTATTTCTAACCTTGTCAATGTCTTGACTATATTTTCTAGTCATTTTGCAACTCATTTGATAAATATAAGTGTGAGTTTTCATGGAAAACACAAAATTGACTGGGTGACCCCAAACTTTTGAACGGTAGTGTATTTATATATATGTGTGTCTAATACAGTTCTTCTTTAGAATTATGATTACAGTAAAATGTCTTCACTGCTGCACCACCACATTATCCATAATTCCCTTAGGGTCAATAGAAGTCTATTATTTCAGCAACTTTATTTGATTATATGATATTGACTTGTGAAGGAGTTTTAGGCAATTCTCAGGGTTAAAGGGGTTGTCCCACGAAAAGCAGATACTGAGACGGCATTTCACTAGGATATGCCATCACTTCCTGATCGGTGGGCATGCATTTGCAGGAACCCGCACGATCCTCAGATATAAGGTTCTACAGTGCTTGTTAAATACTGGTTCTCCTTAAGGCCAGGTTCCCAGGGGAAGGATAAACTGTGTAAAAACCACGCAGCGTATACGACCTGGAATCCGCAGTACATTCCGTCTGAAAAATCGCACCACATTGTGGTGCATTTTTCAGATGGAATTTCCGCAGCGGAAAGCAGCGGTAAAAACCGCTCACACTTATGTAGGTCATTGTTATGACGATTCGTCCCTCCATACAGCCCATGTGACCGCTGCATCCTTTGATTGGCTGCAGCGGCGGTCACATGGGATGAAACATCATCCCAGGAGGCCAGCCTCTGACATCATCCAGGCCGGCTTCCTAGGATGACGTTACATCCCATGTGACTACCGCTGAAGTTTGTGATTGGCTGCAGCGGTCACATGGGATATAAAGTCATCCCAGGAGACCAGACTGCAGGAAGGAGGAGAGTGTTCTGGTTAAGTCTTTTTTTATTTTCCGTAGTTGCGATTTTTGCTGCATAATTGCTGCGAATACGCCACAAAAGTCGCAAAATACTGGGTTCTCTTTTGCGGGTTTTGCATCCCCATTGAATTCAATAGGGAAAAACTGCAACGGAAAGTCAACAAAAACGCAGCATAAGTTGACATGCTGTAGAATTAAATTCTGCACCGCAGGTCAATTTATTAATGAATTTTATGAATCTCATCCACTTTGCTGCTACTGTAAATGCTGCGGAATTTCCACACAGAATTCCGTTGCGGAAATTCCGCAGCGCTTACTCTACGTGAGGACCCGGCCTAACAGTTTTCACTGCACAACACCACTTCTGTTCAGCAGCTATGCAGGGTACTGTAAGATAGCCCCATTTTGACACTGTAAGTGGGGGACATGACCCTCACTGAGCAGACTCCTGCCCCTTCTGCCTCAGGGTTGGTGAGAAAGGTCGGACCCCGACCGATCATGAAGTGATGGCCTATCCTAATGATATGCTTCACTTCTTAAAGCGGATCTCTTATCAGAATCTGTTAAAGGCTGAAGGGGTGGGGAGAATCGGGGGAGTGACGGACTCATGAATACTGCAGAACTCACAAGTATAAATCATCTGTATTCTTTTTTTAGTGACTAATATCACATATCTATATCTTTTTGTGCTATTTAGTTTTAAAGCCCAGCGGACCCCTCATGATGATATGTTGCCCTTAAATAGGCCAGCATATTCTGATAACAGATTCACTTTAAGTCCCTTTTCTATCATATTATAATCAAGGTGGTCTGATGTTTTTATTTATTTGCTAGATTATGTTATTTATAATGCAACCTAGATTGTATTTAAAGTGAAACTTTGGCCATATTTTAGTTTTTTAGTATAACCAGTATTATGTGCAGAAAGCATGCAGGGGGCGGGCAGAACAGGAGGTCTGTGAAGTACAGTTTCAGCCAATAACTGCAGAGTTCTGAGTGATGTCAGAGATGGGGGTCAATATTTGGCAATTTCTCCAGTACAGCCCAGTATCATGCAGCCATATTTGTAATTTCCTGAGATGCCATAGACCCGTAGTGTACAACCTGGAAACTTGCATTTAAGGAACTAGAGTGAAATAATTATTGGCCCTGGTATGTTACATGACTAGTGATCAGATTCTATCACATCTGCCCCTAAATTTGTTTAGGTTCAAATAAATTTGCCACGAATCGCAAGTCCTCTGATTGCCTTGTCAGACTCTCTGATGTCTTCTAGGACTGTATCCAAGTGGAGTACAGTTTTGAAGACATCAGAGAGTCAAACCAGACAATCTAGGCTCTTGCAATTTCACCCCTAAAATAAAAAAATACCATACTCACCACCTCCCCTGGTCTCCCATAGAGACGTGTCCCGGCCGGCCTCCAATGAGGACGTTGTTTTTGTCCACTGTGAACGCTGCAGCCTGTCATTGGCTGCAGCGTTCACATGGGACAACACAACGTCTGATCAGGAGGCCGGCAGAGAAACATCTCTACAGGAGACCAGGGGAGGTAGTGAGAGTGGTATTGTTTTTTTTTTAATCTCCTCTTCCCTCTTTTTCTCTATAATATGAAAATTATGGCCAGTGCTCGCTGGTGGCCGCCATTTTGACAATTTGTAAGCCACAAATCACAAAAGTTTTGCATTTCAGCGACTCCAAAACTTTTGGGATATTTAGACCGAATTTGATTCTTGCCAAATCAGTATTCTCATCTCTATACTTGACCCTAGTAGCTGAATTTTACAAATTATGAACAGGTGGTTGAAGTTTTACTTTTATGGGACACTTCACCTTGGAGCCACTTTAAAAATGATATTATGAAATGCGTTTTCAGCTGTTATCAGGATCCCACCCTTTGCTATCGGGAGCGATTCTTAAGATGTTTGCAGCTGCCAATGAAGTCATTACTGGCAATGAACTAATTAAAATGGCATCAACTTTTTGTAGTTATTTACTGTTTTTGCAACTTTTCATTCCATGGTCCCATCATTATCTTTGATTCTAAACATCTAGGAATATATCACTAATGTGAAGATTTTAATTTACAGCATGGAGCTTTCATCTGGTGGCGCAATAAGTTTCTTTATTGTGTTTGTTCTGTGCCTACGCAAAAAAAAAAGAAGAAGCATTAATCTCCCATTCTTGTTGTTACATGGAATAATTAACCTGTAAAACAGCTGTCTCTCTGTTGTGATGGCACGGTAATTGCATCAGAAACTTCATCGCTAAGATCTTGATGATAAAAGTATTTCTGTTTCATTAAACTGGTTGGTGAGCTGATGCACACGTTCCCCTGGGATAATATGTCAACTTTGATGCTCTTGTTTCTATAATTTCTCTATAGAATTAAAATGCTGGAAAATGTTAAATATTAAAGATGTCTTGTTATAAAAAAAATAAATAAATGTTGAGTCTATTTGTTAAAGAGAGACATAGATATTATATATACTGTGTGTATATATATATATATATATATATATATATATATATATATATATATAAAATATATAGCATTCTTGAAATTTTCAGTATCTTCTGGATATTTCATTTTAATAGTTTTGATTCAAATATTAGTTTAGCTCTACTTCTATGGGGTGCATTTACCTTTGTCATATATGTTTTAGCCTGATGAAGAAAACGGTTCGGTTTCAAAACGCGTTACTGGTTTAAACACTAAATAAAGACAATGGACTTTTATTCATAAGTTATTCCAATTTATTAGGCATCATACATTTTTTATTAATTTTGAAGTAAAAAAACACCAAAGAACAAGCGCCTGGGAGAAGATCCGATTTTCTACTTTATCTCCTAAACGCAACACAGATGGTGCCCTAGTGGCCTCTGAACGGATTCCAGGCTGCAGTTTGACCAGAAAAATATACGTTCCAGGACTTTGGGCTCCTAGCACAACGCCTTTAGGCTAGCATAACCTTACTTTTTTCAAACCTTTAGCTGATGCACTATGTGCGTCCTGTTTCTCTTCTTTCTTGTTTTTATTCCTAGCACCTTTGCCATGTATCGTGAGAATTTTTAGAGGTATAAGTTGCACTTTATTTTTGGTTAATTTTTGTATTGCACCTTTTATTTTTAACACCTGCTTTCTCTGACATGCTGCTTGTTGAGCTACAAGTTCAGAGTTCAGGGGGCATTCTCTGTAAAGCTGTTTCCTCTCTCCCCTTCTTTATCTTAATATTTTACCTTTGGTACCTATGCCATTTTTACATATGCACAAATGCCAACCTTATGACATGGGGTGCAGGGGACTTTATACTCTATTGAAACATGTTGAGTCTCATGACTAGTGGTGATGTTTGCGTTATAAAAGACAAGAGACAGTAGGACTCATAATCCCTACTGAAGTAGTGACAGAGACTTGAAAAAGTGCAAAAGCCTTTAAACATCATTCTACATGGTTCATCTGCATTAAATACTATTTTGCACTTATCTACTACGTATTGACTTCACCATTCACATATAAGCTGTATTCATTATTCTGCTGTTTGGGACTCAAAATGTTATTACAGGCTCCTGTGATGCCATACATTACCAACACTAAGACCCCCACTACTTTTTAGAAAGAGGTTGTACAGCAGCTGTGGTGTGTACTGTCAGAAAAAATGTACCCCATATTATAAATTATAAGAACATTAGATATCTCCTCAGAGTTCTGTGTAAACACCTGCTTGTATATGTTCACAGATCTCCTCAGTAACTTCTAATAGTCTTCTAATTTACAGAAAAAGGTACACTACACTTTAGATCAGGGGCATAAATACCAAAGAGACAGATCATGGGCCTGTTATGGGTCCCTTGGAGAGAGGGGCCCAGTTCTGGTTGGTCCTATACCACTTGTTACTGAGTGCAAAGAACCTGTGCAGGAGTCCTCTCCCCAGATGGGCCAATTTCCAACCCTAGAGGTCATGAAAATAATTTAGGGGCCCTTCTGTTCTGGATGGGAAAAATTGGCATTTAAATGGCGGGAGCATTTTCATCTTTGCGATAGGGCCCCCTCTTTTATATGTACACCACTGCCTTATATGATTTAACACTGTCTATAAAAGGGAATTAAATAATTTGCAATAGTCCCTGACCTAGTATAGAACAAATGTTTCTGGATAAATATCTTTATTTTAAGTCCTTCTGGGCCAATGAGTGGTACTTTGGGAAGCCATCTACTGGATGCCATTATGCCAACTGTTTTAGCTTTGGAATTGAACAAAAAGTGGAATGGGAACCGTCCTGGTCTAGGCCATACTATAGAGTTATACCATGCAACTGGTCTGGGGTATTGGAGAGATAGGCAAAAGTCCTGGTTGGTCCAATCCCCTTGCTTCTGTGTGGTAAAAACTTGTGCAAGGCTCTCCTCCCCCGAGGAACTGCACTTTTAGCAAACAAAAAATGGGGGAAAGTCCCAAGGGTCATGAAATGGCATAAGGAGGAAAACTTACATTTGGCCTTTCTGCCCTTGGTGGCAAATCCGGCACCATAAAGGAAGGTGGATTTTGATTTGTGCTATGAGCCCCCCAGGTTTTGTGTATGCCACTGGTCCTGGTAGCTATTTCCCTTTAAAATATTTAAGACGTCAAGTTGGGCTTAGAAGAAGAGCTAAATGATGGTTCTGATGTGATAATTGGAAATACATCAGGGATTTTATGCAGCTATGCACTTGTCTATGCCTAACACTAGACAAAGAAATGCTATTGCTATAAACCCGCACATGTTTTCCATTGACTTCACTTTATGAAACTGATTTGTTTCAGCCATTTGAATAAACCCAATTGAATTTACAGCTCACAAATGAATTCATGACACAAAGGTTAAATAGGAAGCACAGCAGCCAATCATGCAAACAAAATATGAAATGTGTTTCCCTTAGATATTCCAGTAAAGAGAAGACGACGGTAAAGCCTCATGTTCTTCAATGCCAAATGCTGAAGGTCACTACGAAAAAGTTTTACTGTTCTCCAACATATCTTAACTGGCAGTGACTAATACAGTTATTTGGCCCCTAGCATGATACCGTTCCAACAAATATTATAGGCTCAGAGATTTTCTAGGACAATAGAAAGGGCAGACAAGATTACCAATGACAGTGAGATAGTGAACTACTTTTATCAAACTCGAAGTGCAAGAGTTCAACAATCTTTGTTTTATTCGCAATATTCGGAGTTCGGTTTTTTATGGTGTTGAATAAAGAATAAAACGATACACAATATAAAATTTTAACTCTGTATGAAAGTAAAATATTAAAAACTAATATTAAAAATCTAAAAGGAAGAATTTTGAAGGTGGATTCCATCTTGGTTAACCTCTTAAAGTATTTTTTTTCCATCTAAAACATTTATGGCATATCCAAGGATATGCTATAAATGCCTAATAGATGCGTGTGCCAGTTTTGGGACCCGCTCCTATCTGGAGAATGGAGGATCCCCATTCACCGGTGACTGCATTGAGGTGGGGTGGGGGGGGGGGGACAACCCTTTAAGGAATGAGACAATTTTGGCCTTTATAGGGCTTATTCACTTTTTATAATCCCTTTTAATTAGGAGAGTCTCCAATAAATAGGCTGATCATACATTATTCCACTGCTGCAAGACCCAATGATCAGCTGTAATTATGAAGGGAAGCCTGACCGCTGTCCTGCAGCGCCACCACAGGGGAAATTAAGCATTACATTACACCTTTCTAAATCAAGGAGCAGTCTGTGTAATGCATAGATGCGCTGGATCCTCCAGAGAGAGAAAGGAAAAAAGAGAGACTCTCTGTAACTGCTCTCTGATCTGTGAAATTGATGGAAGTTCTGAATAACCCTCCACTATTAACAGCTGACACTAAAATACTATTTTTCTATGTGAACAATCACTTTAGATTCATATCATAAATATATTTTCTCTTGTTGTTTTCAAATAATTTATCCTACTGAATTTTATGAGTCTTAATCAAAATGGCTATCTATGGATATTAATTAAGGGTTCCACCCCTGCCCATCGCTCTTAGAGCACAAGAAGGTGCTAAATTACGTATTCTATCATGTGACCTTACATATACTGCTGAGGAACAGTGAACGTGATTGGTCAAAGCGCTTACGGAAACTCCGGCCTAATAGTCTTATTAACACAGTAGTCTAGATTAGATAGAACTGTAGCAAACCTTCACCTGTCACCTACGCTATTGTTTCCATCATTGTTAGCAAGCAGATATGTAGATATTGGTGCTATAGAAGTTACATAATGTAAGTCACCTTGCCCAGTTCTCGGCGGTCCATCTCTCCGAGCAGCCGCGGCTCCAGCTGAAGGCTGATGCCTCCTTTTCTGCTTATGTCTTCAGCCGTGACCTTGCTATTTTTAGTTGCATCCCTCCTCCTATGTACGGCTGGCAGTTTTGGGTTGTCAGGGCAACTGGTGCTTCTAGTTGACATTGGCCCTATTGCATTGAAAGGGGACTTCACACTTCTCACCTGCAGATCAAGGTGCATCCTTTGTTTTGATATTGTCCTTATTACTATTTGACTCTGTTCCTGGCTCTGATCCTGACCTTGGCCTTGATCCTGGATTATGCTCCTGTACTATGTTTCACCCTTTGGATTTGTCGCTTGACTCCTGTGGTTCTACTCCTGGTAATTGACCCCTAGACCCTCTCCTGACTATGACTTTATCTCATCCTCCAGTTTACTACTTCCAGACTACTAATCTGTTGACGACCCCTGGCTATGTTTTTGACTCCACTACGGTGCAATCACCGCCAATCAGTGACTATTCTGAATACCTGGACCTGGGAATCCAACCGGTAAAGTCCATACCACCTTAAGGGAGTGAAGGGTAAAAAAACGGGGAGATTCCAAAGACTTTGGACTAACCAGCGCCAAACAAATTGCGACTTAGAGGATTCACTTCTCTGTTGTGAATCAAATTATTAACCTTAATTGACATCAAAACAGACCCCCATTTGTATTAGGTCTTTAAATGTTGGTCGGCAGCAGTTTATATTGTTGTACAAGAGTACTGCACAATTTATTGTATCACTGTGTAACTTCTGAATCAGCAACAAGCATTTCACCACTTTTATTCGGCACACTTATACAGTTGAAAGTCTTTGAAGTTCCATAGCAAAGCCATGAAACTATATGCACTTTTCAGTCATTTCCATCCCCACATAAAAAGACTTGGCCTTCTCAGCCATTGTGGGCCTGGCACAGCGTTTACTTGGAAGCTCATTGCTGTAAACCAGTCGTACGCCATCTTATCCAGCTGCAATAATTTGGCTACTTCAGTGTGTCCACTTCAGAGCACTATGCACGGTCTTACTGACGGCTTCAAAGGAATGTAGATGGGACTCCTGCATACTGATATGATTTATGGCTGATGTATAAATGTTGTAGTCCTGCATGCCATAAACATAAAAATTTGCGCCTTCAAGACATGTGATTAAATGCGGTTTAATGAGCCTTCTCCTGCCAGCTGCATTTTACGGGATAATTTGCATGATGAAAGTGCACTTGACCTACTTTGGTGGCCATCTCTTTTACCATTCTTGGCTTTTTCACCATACTCCTCTATGTCTGGATCATGGTAGCCGTCTCCATAGTCTCCATAGACCCACAAAACAATTTTTACATTTACTTTGCCTCTTTTTGTCTATTTTTTCCTCACACTTGTTCAACATTTATCCAGTCATCTCCATCTTCTCCTTTCTCTCACAGACTCCTGTGTCTCTGTTCTCAAAAGTTTCCAGATCATGGGGTGATTTGACGTAAAAAAATATTTTTAGTCTTTATTGAGTCTATATATCCACATATAAGTTAATCAGAAGTTTGAGCAGCAGTTAAAGTTTGGTAATTCTGTTTTCACCACTCAGACATATCGGCTATGTCATTTTTTAGACGTATCAACGGGAAGTGCAGCCATATGGGTTGTCACCTGTGATTTAGCTTCTCAAAACGAATGCTAAAACTGCCTCTTTGTTATTGACTGAACACGATGACAATACCATCAGTTTCGAAGAAGCTAATTCAAAATGACAACCAATATGGCTTCACTTCCAGTTGTCCCGTTTTCCAAAACGGCCGCCACAGCAGATTGAAAAATGCCAAATAAGACAATATTACCAAGCTTTGGATGCCTTTCGAAATCCGGATTTACTAATATATGGCCAATTTTAAGCTTTGGGTAGACATTTTATTTAACTGGAAAGCTTAATGTTGATACAATGCAATAATGAAGCATACCGCTGAAGTGAGAGTGCGAGTTCTACTATATAACTATTTTTGCGGCTAATAACTTTTTGATTGTTTTGGTTTTGTGTGCAGGGATATATATATGTATTTGTTTAAATTTATGACGTGATTCAGGACATAAAGGAATCAAGACCTTCTCTAGACATTTTCTCATAACCTATACAGAAGGAGGGCACTTGATCCAGCACCATCTTCATTTACTAGAATGAAAAGATATATGAATGTGTTAAAAACTCATTGAAGGCTTATCCTTGGTGTCGGTCCGATCACTGGGACCCCACAGTCACTTGCATGGGGTTGTGCTGCAGTACCAAGTACAAACGCATATTCTGATGTATAATTGTGTCTGGAAAAACATTGAAAGTCTCCTTGTTTCTGCTGATTTTTGGGAATCCAGAGGTTGGACCTTCACCGATCATGCTTCGATGGTTTAGCGGCTTTAGCCATTAATGTTTACTACTTGAAAACCACTTTAACCAAATTTTTAAAAGATTCTTTAAACAGTTTATTTTCTATAAAAACATAAACATTAAGCATACAGAAAAAAAACGAAGAAGAAAGACACAAATTTTTCGGTCAATTTGAGGAAAAATAAAAGATCTCATAGAATTCTTAGCATTGTTCTTCTATTCATTTTCTTCTCACTCTGTATGACCGGTCAACCCTTTGCTCTATATATTTTATTTAGGTGTTTCTTATGTTATGAAACACCTTTTATGTTTCAACTTCAAATGTTTTTTTTTTGTATTCATTCTCTGTTCAGCCATGTTCATTGTTGGCATTTAAAATTGCTTGACTGCCAATGGTTATCACTTTACCTTTTCAATTTCAAGGACTTAATATACACTTTCCCCTGAAGCTGTGTCCAGTACAGCTCATTGTTAAGGTTTGAGTGTTTTTGTCTTGTGGATTCTTTTCCATTCATGCTTACTATCACAGTTTGAATGATATTTACACCAGTCTCGATTTTATCTATCTACTCATCAGACTTGAATCGCTTTTCGCTGTTTGTAGATGTTTTTGTAGGTGTTAACAGAAAAATCAAACCCTTTCAAATTTTGTGTGGAATTGAAAATTAGTTTCTTTTGAGTTTTTTAAGTTTAAAGAGGCTCTGTCACCACATTATAAGTGCCCTATCTCCTATATAAGAAGATCGGCGCTATAATGTAGGTGACAGTAAAGCTTTTTATTTCGAAAAACGATCTATTTTAAACCACTTTATGAGCGAGTTTTCGCTTTATGCTAATGAATTTCTTAATGCCCAAGTGGGCGTGTTTTGCTTTAGACCAAGTGGGCATTGTACAGAGGAGTGTATGACGCTGACCAATCAGCATCATGCACTTCTCTCCATTCTTTTACACTGCACTAGCGATATAGTTATATCACTATGTGCAGCTACATACACAGACATTAACATTACTGCAGTGTCCTGATAATGAATATACATCACTACCAGCCTGGACGTGATGTGTATTCAGAATCCTGACACTTCTGAATCTTTTCTGTGAGATTCCAGCAAGGCAAGCGTAATCTCGTTTGAAATGACATGTTACATCGTAATCTCGCGAGATTACGCTTGCCTTGCTGGAATCTGACAGAAAAGATTCAGAAGTGTCAGGATTCTGAATACACATCACGTCCAGGCTGGTAGTGATGTATATTCATTATCAGGACACTGCAGTAATGTTAGTGTTTGTGTAAGTAACTGCACTAGCGATATAACTATATCGCTAGTGCAGTGTAAAAGAATGGAGAGAAGTGCATGATGCTGATTGGTCAGCGTCATACACTCCTCTGTACAACGGCCACTTGGTCTAAAGTAAAACACGCCCACTTGGGAATTAAGAAACTCATTAGCATAAAGCAAAAAATCGCTCATAAAGTGGTTTAAAATAGATCGTTTTTCGAAATAAATAGCATTACTGTCACCTACATTATAGCGCCGATATCCTTATATAGGAGATAGGGCACTTATAATGTGGTGACAGAGCCTCTTTAACATAAATCTGCTCTGGATTATTCACAAAGTCTTGTTAAACCAACTGGAGCTTTAAAACCATGTAAGCCTTGAGGACAATTTCATGATTATTAAATTAGATACAAAATGTTCAACTGGTGCTATTAAAATTAGTCATTAAAAAGCTTTTTCTACTTTGTTTTTTTTTTTGGTATTTCCTGTGGATATGCCAAACATGTCTAAGGGTCATCTTATACGGCCTGTCATGTGTCTTCTAAATGAGCGCCGATCAACGAGACAGCTTATTGATCGGTGCTCGTTTGCTTCTCTCACAAGGAGCTATCTATGAGGACGGGTGCTCATTACTCCGATCGCTGGTCCTCATATATTTCTATCATGTCGGTAGTACGTCTCCCTGTTTACACATAGAGATGTGCTGTTGACATCGATAATATTTCTTGTTACATAAACGATACAATCAGCCGATGAACGATCATTGGTTCTACACAGGGCAATGATCGTTGGCCCGTGTAAAAGGGTCTTAACAGGTGGTGGTCCCATGTCTGAGAATGAGGGTGGTGGCCACATATAGGGGAAGACCACATGGAGAGGCAGCCAAGCATTTGTGTGGCACTTTCCATTGGTCTATGGGAGTTGCAAAAGCAACTGTGAAAACTTCCTATTGGGTGGGATCCCAGGGGTAGAACCCCCACCAATAAGACATTTATATCCCTAGCCATCCTTGTATGAATAGAAGAACTCACTAGACTTTTAAATTTAATATATAAGCCAAGTCCCCCAAATACCCTTGAATAGTGAGTAGTGTACATAAATTGAACTAAAAGACATGAACAGTTCTTTATGCATGGCACCAAACCTAACATACCAGACTTTAAACTTTACCAGTGCACAGATCTCAAATCCCAGCATCCAGACTTGGAATACAGTGGAGGAAATAAGTATTTGATCCCTTGCTGATTTTGTAAGTTTGCCCACTGTCAAAGTCATGAACAGTCTAGAATTTTTAGGCTAGGTTAACTTTACCAGTGAGAGATAGATTATATTAAAAAAAAATAAGAAAATCACATTGTCAAAATTATATATATTTATTTGCATTGTGCACAGAGAAATAAGTATTTGATCCCCTACCAACCATTAAGAGTTCAGCCTCCTCCAGACCAGTTACACGCTCCAAATCAACTTGGTGCCTGCATTAAAGACAGCTGTCTTACATGGTCACCTGTATAAAAGACTCCTGTCCACAGACTCAATTAATCAGTCTGACTCTAACCTCTACAACATGGGCAAGACCAAAGAGCTTTCTAAGGATGTCAGGGACAAGATCATAGACATGCACAAGGCTGGAATTGGCTACAAAACCATAAGTAAGACGCTGGGTGAGAAGGAGACAACTGTTGGTGCAATAGTAAGAAAATGGAAGACATACAAAATGACTGTCAATCGACATCGATCTGGGGCTCCATGCAAAATCTCACCTCGTGGGGTATCCTTGATCCTGAGGAAGGTGAGAGCTCAGCCAAAAACTACACGGGGGGAACTTGTTAATGATCTCAAGGCAGCTGGGACCACAGTCACCAAGAAAACCATTGGTAACACATTACTCCGTAATGGATTAAAATCCTGCAGTGCCCGCAAGGTCCCCTGCTCAAGAAGGCACATGTACAGGCCCGTCTGAAGTTTGCAAATGAACATCTGGATGATTCTGAGAGTGATTGGGAGAAGGTGCTGTGGTCAGATGAGACTAAAATTGAGCTCTTTGGCATTAACTCAACTCGCCGTTTTTGGAGGAAGAGAAATGCTGCCTATGACCCAAAGAACACCGTACCCACTGTCAAGCATGGAGGTGGAAACATTATGTTTTGGGGGTGTTTCTCTGCTAAGGGCACAGGACTACTTCACCGCATCAATTGGAGAATGGATGGAGCCATGTACTGTCAAATCCTGAGTGACAACCTCCTTCCCAACACCAGGACATTAATAATGGCTCGTGGCTGGGTCTTCCAGCACGACAATTACCGAAACATACAGCCAAGGCAACAAAGGAGTGGCTCAAAAAGAAGCACATTAAGGTCATGGAGTGGCCTAGCCAGTCTCCAGACCTTAATCCCATCGAAAACTTATGGAGGGAGCTGAAGATCCGAGTTGCCAAGCGACAGCCTCGAAATCTCAATGATTTACAGATGATCTGCAAAGAGGAGTGGGCCAAAATTCCATCTAACATGTGTGCAAACCTCATCATCAACTACTAAAAATGTCTGACTGCTGTGCGTGCCAACAAGGGTTTTGCCACCAAGTATTAAGTCTTGTTTGCCAAAGGGATCAAATACTTATTTCTCTGTGCACAATGCAAATAAATATATATAATTTTGACAATGTTATTTTTTTTTATTTTTTTTATATAATCTATCTCTCACTGGTAAAATTAACCTAGCCTAAAAATTCTAGACTGTTCATGTCTTTGACAGTGGGCAAACTTACAAAATCAGCCAGGGATCAAATACTTATTTCCTTCACTGTATGTCCCACTGACTGACAGATCTAGCTCTGGTACTAAAGCACTAGATGACAACGTATTGAGAGGTTCCTATAGAACTGTAATCATCTCTGTTACTGGATAGGGGGTTTTACTAAAGTGCCAAGCTTTTAAACTAGTTGTCCGCTTTGGGCAACCCCTTCTTATTAAAAGGTTTCCCTGGAAAATATGATCACAGAGTGTCCCACTGCTGGGACCTCAAGCAATTAGCTGTTATCTGTATGGGAACCTTTTAGAAACCTAGAAATTTTCCTGCAACACCACCACAGGGGAACTGATGCATTACATTGTGCCTATTGAAATCAAGCATGGGTCCTCCAGAAATAGAAATGCACTTGTAACTGTTCTCTGCTCCGGCATATTGATAGAGATCCATGGCGGATTCCCATGTTTTAACTCAGAATGCCCTAATAGGGTATATTAAATTGTTTATCTAAACCAGATAACCCCTTTAAAGGGGTTGTCCCAAGATTAAATATGATCCCCTAAATACAGGATAGGTGATAACATGCTGATCGGTGAGGGTCTGACCGCTGGGACCCTCACCGATCATGAGAATAGGAGTCCCGTTCTGAATGAATGGGGCGGCAGGTGGAGCATGCGCCCTGCTGCTCCATTCACTCTCTATGGAATTGCTGGAAAAAGCCGAGCGCTGTACTCGGCTATCTCTGGCAGTCCCATAGACAGTGAAAGCAGCGGCAGTGCACATGCTTTACTTGCAGCTCCAATTATTTACAGGCACGGGACACCCCGTTCTCATGATCAGTGTGGGTCCCAACGGTCGGACCCCCACCGATCAGAATGTTATCACCTATCCTGTGGTTAGGGGATAACATTTAATCTTGCCTCCATATCTGCTCGTACTGTGAATCGCCAACACACATGTAGGGGCGGTTCACAGTATTACAGCCTTCTCCCATACAAGTGAATAGGAAAAGGCTGTAATACTGTGAACCGCCGCTACAAGTGTGTCTGCGATTCACAGTATGAGCAGTGACAGTGATGAAGGGAAAGCAGCGCTTGTACGAGTGCCACGGCCCTCCAAAACAGCTGATCGGCGGATGGGCCATCAATTTCTTTTGACTGGACAACCCCTTTAATATTCACAAAAAAATATTTTTGCTAAGGGGCAGCTAGTTTTCACCTACTATATAAAAATGACATAAACATATAAAGGCCATAACTTTTTTATTTTTCCGTGGATTGAGCAGTGTGATAGCTTATTTTTTGCAGTAGTTTTTATTGGTACCATTTGTTGACTTTTTGATCACCTTTTATAGCTTTTTTTTGGGAGCTAAGTTGACCGAAAAACAGCGATTTTGGCGGTTTAAATTTTTTTTTTTACGCAGTCCACCATGCACATTAATTAACACTATATTGTAATAGTTCAGACTTTTACAGATGCAGCGATTTTATTTTTTAGATTTACTTTTTTGAGCTTTTAATTTTTTTAATTTTTTTTCACTACTAAAAACCTTAGTTAACTTTTTTTTTCACATTTTATTAGTCCCCCTAGGGCACATGAACAATACAGTGCAATACTAATGTATTGGAGTATATTGTCATTTTTACAAGCTTTTTACAGGGGTTGAGCATCTTCTGACAACTGATGACCTATCGACCAGATAGGTCACCAGTATATCATCGGTGCGTGTCTGACACCCAGACCCCACACCGATAAGCGACTCCGGTGGCCTGCGGGTACCGGACATTATGGCAAATAATGCTATGTACGGAGCTCGGAAGCAGTTGGCTCCGTACATAGCATAGCGGCCGTGCTGCAGAACTGCATGTCTGCTCCCATTCACTTGAATACAGTACTGCAGCTCGGCCGCTATTCCATGGCCGGAGCAAACTGCTTCTGGCATGTACGTCCGGTGCACGGAGGCACTGGACCAGCCGATCTGTGAGGGTTTCGGGTGTCGGACCCCCACATATCATGTATTGATGACCTATCCGGTGGATATGTCATCAGTCGTCAGAAGGCGGAAAATCCCTTTAAGCCCTGCCACAGGCTTAACAGAGACAGAGTGAAGGCAGACCTGGGGCTATGACAACCATCGTCACCCCCGATCGCGTTGCGGGTGGGGGGGGTGATGAGCTGTCGGAGGGTGGCGCCCCCTCTTTCTAACACCTCAGATTCTGCGGTTGCGATTAACCGCAGCATTTGAGGGGTTAAATGGCCTGGAGCAGCACAAACGCTGCTCCTGGCCATTAGTCCCGGGTGTCAGCTGTAAAACACAGATAACACCCGCAGCATATGGGGCGCGCTCAGCGTAATGGGACGTCCAGGTGCGTGAAGGGGTTAAGATACATAATTTCTTCTTACCTAGTCCATTAATATTTTAGTTGCTTTTAGTGTAAGTACCTTCTCTCCATAGTCCGTTCTCCTTTACATATTGTGCTAAGGGAGTAGCTTAAAGCTCTAACCGTTTGTATTGTGTCTTAAAAATATAATAAGAATTGTTGACATGATGACTTATTAATAATATTATAATCTACTGCACTCAAACAGAATCAATGTAAATGTATGCTATGTATTTTTCAAAATACATTTCCAAATCCATAAAATATACTGCCTAATTCTCACTGAATAATCGCCTCCTTAGGCTTCGTTCACATATGAGTCGGGGTTTTGTTCATGGATTCCATCAGACCTTTCCGTCAGGGGAACCCATGAACGGAAACCAAACGGAAACCATAGCTTTCTGATTTCAACGGTAACGCTTCCATTGCTAATGGTTTCAGTTTGTCTCCGTTTCGTAAGGTTTCCGTTTTCTTGGCGGAATCAATAGCGCGGTCGACATTGTTAGGAAAAACATTTCTAGTTAGGTTTAAATATCTTAAAAGCAATCTTTATTTTGTTAGTGCTCCAACAAATAGTATTCCATAAAGTGTAATTTATTGTAATCTTTTGCATACTGCTCTTCTCATTTATACTGGGACTTGAAAAGGGAATTTTAATGCATTTGCAAATGTTCATGTTTTAATGGCTCAAAGAAAAACTCTTATGCTAGAAAATAATCCCTATCCATGTAAGAACAGTGACTGCATTGAAATATAAGGCATTCACATACTACAGAATGTTTTCAATTATTTTTTACGCTTCTTTTTTACAGGACCTTTTAATATTTAATCAAAATGTAAAAATGAATTTTATTTCTGTTTATTTTAAGTATTATAAAATATTATATTATAATTATTAAGACATAGTACGGTTAATACTCTTTTTAAATTACTTGTGTTTAGGAAACTTTTTTTGTTTAGAACTTATATAAAAAAATTATTAAAGCGATAAAAAAAATTAGGTAATAAAGATGTTAAGTTATAATAGCATAAATATATTGTGTGGTCTTGTGATATTTGCCAATGCCATTGATCTTCGAAGACCCATTTTCCTTCATTTTCAAAACTTAAGTTCATGCTCACACTGAACATTTTTTTCTTGTTTTTTTAGTCGTTGGGATAAAAAAAAAATTCTACCTATCTATCGCTCTCTCTATCTAAGAGTCCTCTTATACGGCCCAATGTGGGTCATGTAAACGAGAGCTGACCAACTAGACACCTCGTTGATCGGCCGTCGCTTGCTCCTTTCACACGGATCTATGTATATGGACGAGCGATCATTATTACGATCACGCGTCCTCATACATTTTTATCATGTCGGCAGCGCATCTCTCTGTTTACACAGGGAGATGAGCTGCTGATAACGATAATATTTTTGGCTGCAATAATATTATGGCCTCCGGCTGTGCCATCTACGGAAGCCTACTGGATCCTGACAAAGTCAGGACCCGCTATGCTTGCTGTCAGCGAGTAGCTGACAGCTCTAATACACTGCACTACGCATGTCAGGACTTTGTCAGAACCCAGTAGGCTTCCGTAGATGGCATAGCGGAAGGCCATTGTTAGGCCTCCAGTTGCCATAGAACCATCGCCGCGCGCTATACTGTAGCGGGCCGATGATGTAGTGCAGTGCATTAGAATTGTGATCAGGGCTTCCTGCTTTCAAGTCACTTAGTGGGACAAATAAAAAAAAATAAAAAAAGTTGTGTAAAAATAAAAACATAAAAGTTTAAAAGTAATAAAAGTAAAAATCCCCCTTTTTCCCTTATCAGTCCTTTATTATTAAAAAAAATAAACAAATAAACAAATAAACTATACATAATTGGTATCGCCGCGTTCGTAACAGCCTGAAGTACAAAAGTATGTCATTATTCATTGTGCGCGGTGAACACCATAAAAGAAAATAATAATAAACCGTACCAGAATCACAATTGTTTGGTCACTTCACCTCCCAAAAAATGGAATAAAAAGAGATCAAAAAGTTGCCTGTAGATAAAAATGGTACTGATCGAAACTACAGTTCGTTACTCAAAAAACAAGTCCTCGCGCGGCTTACTTGATGAAAAAATAAAAAAGTTCTGGCTCTTAGAATAAGGTAACACAAAAAGTGATTGATTTTTTTACAAAACTTATTTTATTGTGCAAACGCCATAAGACATAAAAAAAACTATAAACATCTGGTATCGCCGTAATCGTATCGCCCCGCAGAATAAAGTGAATATGTCATTTATAGCGCACGGTGAACGCTGTAAAAAAAAAAAGAATAAAAGAACAATAGTAGAATTGCTGTTTTTTAGTCATGACGCCTCTTAAAAAATAGAATAAAAACGGATCAAAAAGTCGCTTGCAACCCCTGAATACTACAATGAATTCCTCAAGGGGTCTAGTTTCCAAAATGGGGTCACTTTTAAAGGGGTTTCCCCTGTACTGGTACCTCAGAAGCTCTGCAAATGCGACATGGCGCCCAGAAACCAATCCAGCAAAATCTACATGCCTTTCTGAGCCCTGCCGTTTGTCCAACCAGCAGTTTATGACCACATGTGGGGTATTGCCGTAATCGGGAGAAATTGCTTTGGGCGCTTTTTCTCCTTTATTCTTTGTCAAAATTAAAAATTTGTACCTTTTATCGGAAAAATTAGATTTTCAATTGCAGGGGTCTAGTTACTAAAATGGGGTGTTTTATGAGGGTTTCTAATATAGAAGGTGCGCAAAGCCACTTCAGAACTGAACAGGTACCTAAAAAAGAGAGGCTTTTCAAATTTTATTCAAAATATGAGAAATTGCTGCTTAATATATGTCCTTGTAACGTCCTAGAAAAAAAATAATGTTAAAAAAATAATGCCAACCTATAGTAGACATATGGGAAATGTGAACTAGTAACTATTTTGGGTGGTATAACCATCTGTCTTACAAGCAAATACATTTAAATTCAGAAAAATGCTATTTTTTTCCAAATTTTCTCTAAATTTTGCTATTTTTCACAAATAAACACTGAATATATCGACCAAATTTTCCACTACCTTAAAGCCCAATGTCTCACGAGAGAAGAATCTCAGAA
Source organism: Rhinoderma darwinii (assembly GCF_050947455.1). Taxonomy (NCBI): domain Eukaryota; kingdom Metazoa; phylum Chordata; class Amphibia; order Anura; family Rhinodermatidae; genus Rhinoderma; species Rhinoderma darwinii. Next base: position 29,158,180 of record NC_134688.1, read on the forward strand.
TCGCTTGGATAAATATAAGCATTCCCGAGTTATTACCACATAAAGTGAAATATGTCAGATTTGAAAAATGGGCTTTGAGCCTTAAGGCCAAAACTAGGCTGCGTCCTTAAGGGGTTAAGGCCTAAGGGTGATTTTACATGTGGCGCATTTCCAGCATATTTTACCTGTGAATTTGCGCAGGTAAAGTCTGCAGCGGATTACAGTACATGGCAAGTACATGAGATTTTACAAATCTCATCCACATGCTGCAGATATTTTACGCTGCAGATTTTCAAATTTTTGATATGCCGTTAAATAAATACCTTGGGGGGGTCTAATTTCCTAACAAAAAAAGAGTAATTTCGAGGGTTTTTGACGGTGTTGTAGCACTTCACATCTGTAATGGCCATATAGATAGATACAGATCAGCAGCACTGGAAAAATAAATTGGGTGGGTGCACCCCTCCTGGGTCACAGTCCAATGACCCTTCAATATAAAAAAAAGGAAAGTGAGAAAGGCAAAGACTGAGCTAAAACGTTGTATGTGGAATTAGACAGGATCACTTTTTCATCTATTTGGTTGTGCGGCCTCACCTTCCTTTTTCTGTAATGGTCGTATGGTGTCAGTAAATCAGCTTTGGAAAATTTGCTTCACCTTGCGCCCACCGTGTAAGACATGCGCACATATTTGGTATCGCTAAAGTCTACAGAAGTTGCCAAATATGTGTTTATGTGTGTCTGTGGCACGTACTGTACCAGATTATTTTTTTTTAAAAACACCTAAATTCACATTTTTTTTCATTCTTTACATCTATATTTTAAAAAAAGTTAAATATATCAGGTTTTTTTCTTTTTAAAACATTATGGAAGCCAAATAGTATAAACCTGGTCGTCCCTGCCACTAGAGCTGTGTCCCAACGCGTTTCAGCACCCCCAATTAGTAGGGTGCGTCATCAGGGGTCACAGTGTTTATTTATCGGTTTGAAACACAAATAGGCCGGTTAGCACATGTTACGTGCTCTAACATCCACCCGGCTCGTGCACGACACTAGTCAGGTGGGGGTGCTGAAACGCGTTGGGACACAGCTCTAGTTGAAGGGACGACCAGGTTTATACTATAAGTTAAAGGGATCAAAATCTTATATGCAAGTGGAGGTGTATGTGGATAATTACAGTATCCACTTGCGTTCCCCTACTGGTCCCCCTGCTTACGCCTTAAATAGATCTTTGGCTATTTAGCCGATTTTTAGTCTTTGATATCTATAATAAAATTCAATTTTAATCGTTCATAAAGGCAGTGATATCTAATTTGCAACATAAGTGAACGTATATCCAGCAATATCAGCACAACGTTAGATGTGCAGTGTGAATCCTTCCCTGTTCTCGTAAGTCAGGATTCTATAGGTGATATTTATGGCATATACTGTGAATAAGATCACCCCTTTGATAAGGTAACATGTTTCTTGATGAATGCTAACTGTGGGGGGAAACCAAAACTCCTAGCAGGTCGTAAAGGTCTACATGTGTCAGGGCATGCTAGGAGTTATAGTTCCCCAATAGAGGGGGAAGGGGATTTCACACAGTATTTTCTTTGCATATATATTTTTTTTATTTGCCTTGTGGAGACTGGACAGAACTGGGGACTCACTTTTCTATGTAGTCTGTTTTTCTGAGAAGCTACTAGACTTTCTGAATCTGATTATGAGCGGATGAACTCGTCGCTGCGCTGTAACAGAGTGGACTAGCGGCTGAGACTATGTGCTCACGCAGAGCAGCAAGATGCGGCAACATGATAGGGGCCGAGGATGGAGGCGGCGGGGTCGGATATTGAGGAGGCTGGGCCGGTGATTGAGGAGAAGGGATCGGGAACTGAGAAGACTGGGCCAGAAATTGAGAAGGTGGGATCAGGGACTGAGGAGGCGGGGCTGGGAATGAGGAGGTGGGGTCAGGATTAAGGAGGTGCGACTAGGGACCCCACCATGAAAAATAAAAATATTATGACAGTTAGCCATGGCAGCAGGCTGCTTGCTTAGTGTAGCAGCCAGCGCGCCGTACAGGGCAGCGGCCCACGGCGTACACCAGCCCATCTGGCATTTGCCAGAATTGCCTTGCAAGATGGGCAGTCCAGCCCTGTATCTATCTATCTATCTATCTATCTATCTATCTATCTATCTATCTATCTATCTATCTATCTATCTATCTATCTATCTATCTATCTATCTATCATCTATCTATCTCATATCTATCTATCTATCTCATATCTATCTATCTATCTATCTATCTATCTATCTATCTATCTATCTATCTATCTATCTATCTATCTATCTATCTATCTATCTATCTATCTATCTATCTATCTATCTATCTATCTATCTGTCTCATATCTATCTATCTATCTATCTCATATCTATCTATCTATCTCATATCTATCTATCTATCTATCTATCTCATATCTATCTATCTATCTATCTATCTATCTATCTATCTATCTATCTATCTATCTATCTATCTATCTATCTATCTATCTATCTATCTATCTATCTATCTATCTATCTATCTCATATCTATCTATCTATCTATCTATCTATCTATCTATCTATCTATCTATCTATCTATCTATCTATCTATCTATCTATCTATCTATCTATCTCATATCTGTCTATCTATCTATCTATCTATCTATCTATCTATCTATCTATCTATCTATCATCTATCTATCTATCTATCTATCTATCTATCTATCTATCTATCTATCTATCTATCTATCTATCTATCTATCTATCTATCGTCTACCTCACATCTATCTATCTATCTATCTATCTATCTATCTATCTATCTATCTATCTATCTATCTATCTATCTATCTATCTATCTATCTATCTATCTATCTATCTATCTATCTATCTATCTATCTCATAACTATCTATCTATCTATCTATCTATCTATCATCTTCTAATCATGACATTGAGCAAATATTGATTTACACCTAATAAGATTTCAAAGTCCTTCATCATCACACACTTTAGTACATTGGAAAGAATAATGACACAAAAATCAATTAAATCACAGTGTTGCTTCCAGAGGCAGATCTTCCATGAGCTGGGATCTGCGGGAATGACAGGTGGGTTGTTGATAATATGACACTTCACTTATTTAGGAGGCAATTAGATGCTGTCTTATAGGACAACATTATATTTTGACAGATTAAATGGCACATTCTTTCCACATAGATTTAGTTTTTTTATTTTGCATATTCATCTGCGAATATTTAAGTTGGTGATATTTTTGACTTACAATTCTGGCTGTAACTTCCTAATGACATTTTGACATTTGCTGAAAGTACAAAATTTGAATATGATAGACATAAGTGTTTATGAACATTAATATGAAGTGACAATTTATGCCGAGAATTGAAGAGCGTCAGCTCAAGTCGGCATTTACTTATTTTGGCTGGTGTGTCAGTTGATAGAGCACCAAGCTCAAATAATCTTAATGGATTTTAATGAGTCTGTAAGTTTATAATTAAGTTTTATATTATACAAAATATCTTAAAGAAAAAATTGTGCAGAATTATAAGTCGAGACAGATTTAAAAATAAATAAAAAAATAAATATACTTACATAAATATACTTACATATATATATATATATATATATATATATATATATATATACATATACAAAAATAATATTGAATATATATAAACATAATATATATTAGAACGTTGTGTTGTGCTGTTCCTCTGTTATTCCTCCTGGAAATGTATGAATAAGATGTCCCTACGCAGTCTGACATTGTCTAATTAGTGCTGACAGTGTCATAGTTACATATGTTGAAAAAAGACATAGGTCCATCAGATTCAACCTTTCTAAATAAATTACCCGTCATTCATTGCTTGATTAATTATAACCCTCAATGCCATTTGTAAATAAATAAGCATCTAGTCTTTTTTAAAATGCTGACATAGTATCTGCCATCACTACCTTTTAGCGTCGGGCATTTCATAGATTGACTACTCTAACTATAAAGAACCCTTTTCTATATTGATGTCTGAAAGGTCTTTCCTCCACACGCAATGAATGTCCCCATGTCCTTTGTAGAGTGCTTGGAAGGAACAGACCATGTGCTAGTTCTCTGTATTGACCACACATATTAATAAGATCCCCTCTAAGACGTTTTTTTTTTTCAAGCTGAATAAGCCCAATTTTTCTCGCCTTTCATTGTAAGCGTCACTTCTCATCCCATTTAATAATCTCGTTGCCCGCCTTTGAACCCTCTCCAGTTCTCCTATGTCCTTTTTACAATGTGGAGCCCAAAACTGAGTTCCATAATCTAGATGTGGCCTTACAAGGGATTTATAGAGTGGTAATATTACATTTTTATCTCTCTTTTTATACACCCTAAAATCCTATTTGCTTTTGCAGCTGCTGCCTGACATTGAGTGCTGCTGCTTAGCTTATTTACTATTATTGCATCCTAGGTGCATTACTTTACATTTATCAACATTAAATTTCATCTGCCATGTTTTTGCCATTGCTGCCAACTTATCTAGGTCTATCTGTAATATTTTAAAGTCAAGCGGTGTTTTAAGTATCCTACAAAGTTTTGTATCGTCAGCAAAAACAGACACCTTGCTATCAATCCCATCCGGAAAGTCATTAATAAAGAGATTAAAAAGAATTGGGCCTAATACCGATCCTTGTGGTACCCGCTGCTGACTTCAGCCCATTTTGAGTAAGTTCCATTTATAATGTCTCTTTGTTTTCTGTCCCTTAACCAATTCCTTACCCACTCGCATCAGACTAACATCCTATTTATAATGTGAATGGCAACGCTCAGTTGTAAATTTATTCATACATTTCCAGGAGGAATGAAAGAGAAATAGCAATCTGCAGTGCTCTAATAAAAACCTCCGGGTTTGTTATTTCATGGAAAATACAAGTATTTACTTAAAAGTTATGTCAGTAGAGATGACCGGTCCTCTTTAAGGTTAGGGTTTACAGTGGGTATGAGTAGTTTCTTCTAGTTGGTCAGCAATGTAATAAGGGCAATATTTTCTCATGTCTCAGATTAATGTAGCCATCTTTATTAACCATTCAGTTATATGCTCTCCATTGATGCCTGTCAGCAGACATTTTCGACTGGGAAGAGACTGACTGTAGTGTTCCTCAATTAGGATTAGTGACAGGAAGTCCAGAAAAATCCCTGCCCCAATTATTACCTCTTTATGTCACATATTTGCAGTTCCGAAAACCCCAGAAACATTAATACATATAGACAGGAGTAACATTAGCTGTTGTTTTTTTTTTTTTTTTAAATATAACATAATTTCATCAACCTATCATTCTTCCAGAGGAAGTTAAAAAAAATGTGTGTCTCCATGGTTACAGACTACAAATAAACCCTGTGTGGTCTGATCCTGCAGTCATGTGTTTCTCCACGCTCCTGACCCACACTTCCAGCTGTCCTACACACAGTAGAAGTGGGGGCGGATTGAAGAGAGTCACACATGACTGCAGGATCAGACTGCACATAGGGGTGGTAGCATGTAACCATGGAGACATATAGGTTCGTATAGGAGCTGTATACACAAAAGTTAGAATTTCTTTTTTATTGAAGGCTGTTTCAAAGCTTCCTCATGTTCCTATAATTTTCATTTTTAGTTTTATAATGTTATTCTATAAGTATATATTTCCGATAAAGAAGACAATTCGGAAAAGTATCAATGCAGAACTTTCAATTTTACATTTAGTTCTGCCATGTATTTCCAATGCATAAACAGGTGAAGTTATTTGAATGGGAATTTCCATAAATATGCTCATCTTCTCCAGATATGCTGGTAATGAATCTGCTGATTCAATAGTAGCTAATTCTTGATCTCATGTGGAGACTGGGGGAACATTAGCATGCACAATTATGAATACATGAATATATGCATGTATTTAGATTTGTTAAGTTGACCATTAAAATTCTCATGAAAGATGCGGGCACACATTGCGGATCTGACATAAAGATGTGAAGCTTTTCTTTACTTCTATCGTCAGGCATTTAATAGAGAAATGACAATTATGAAGCAAAGTACTGTGTTGAATGTTGAATTACATGCACCATTTACTCCCATCATGCCTCAGGAAAGGATGATATTAATCCAATTCTTCTTACCATTGGAGGTGCTCTATCTTTAGCACATTGCTCCTCTTGGCAGCTCATATAGGGAAGGGGTTGTCTGGTTGAGAAAACCCATTTTCACAAAGAGTCTTTCGATCTGGAGGACCCAAAGTGCACTAACAACTCATTGCTTTCAATGGAAAATGTGCAATTCTTAATTTCTCCTGTGGTGGCGCTGCTTAAAAATTAAGCGCTTCTTGCCAGTTTCTCTCACAGATTATAGCTGGCTGTGACACGTCTATGATCAGCTTATTGCCTGTCTAGAGAAAAAGGGATTGTCCAAAGGGGGCATCCCCTTTAAATATCTGTATATTAAATACTACATTCAGTGAGGCTTGAATACTACAATATGGACTCGAACACATATGAGAAATAGCTTTCTAACTCCTTGGCGCATGTGCATGTACTGCACTGTTGCTATGTAGATAGCGTCAATCGCCGTACGTGTATAGTGCGGGGATGGTTTGTAGATAGCACCAATCGCCGTACATGCATGGCGCAGGAACAGCTATATATTATGCAATTGCGGGATGTCAATGGGTTGCTTTGGCAGCCGGGGGCCCTGGCGTATGCCGTAAAGTCTGCCATAAGTGTAGATCTAATAGGCTGCCTGTCAGTTTTACACTGACAGGGATAATACACTGTAGTACAGAGGTATTGCATTGTTTTTTAATAAGCGATCAAGGGATCAAGTTGCCTAATGGGACTAAAAAAAGTGAAATAAAATATTTTAAATAAAAACAAGGTGAAGGTAAAACTCTTTTTCCCCTTTCAAAAGGTTTTATTAAAAAAAATTGAAATATAAAAAAAAAAAGTACACATAATTGGTATCACCGCAGTAACCCGTACTATAAAACGAACGCATTATTTATTCTGCCTGGTAAAATGTGCAAAAAAAAAATCAATGGCAGAATATTTTTTTTTTTGTTCATCCCCTCTCCCAAAAAAATTAATAAAGGTTAATCGAAAGTTTTATATAAGCCAGAAGCATACCTGTGGAAACTACAACTTGTCACACAAAAAATAAGCACTCGTAAAGTTTCGTCAACAGTTAAAAAAACGGATAGCACACTGAAGCATTTCACTAAAGTGTGCTTGAGGCCTAACTTTATTTTTTTTGCAGGTTCCGCTGGACCTATTGGACTACGTCGTAGATTTGGTGGACTACTGCGATCATTTACGTTTTTTAAATAAAATGGTTGCCGAGGATTGAAAATGGGGACCCCACGTCATTTTTTTACTTAATTTCTTTAAAAAAAAAACTACTCCCATTTTCATAACCAGCCAGATACAACACAGCAGCCGCAGCCTAGCATTACCAGGGTGGGGAGGGCCACTGTTTTTGGGCTTTCCCAGTCTAATAATACCAGCCTGCGGCTGCTTCAGTGCGCGACCATCACTATAGATGGTCGGGTACTGGATCGTACCCGGCTCTTCCCAGGACCCCCGGTGGCGGTGGGTACTGGGGTAATAATGGGGGGTTAGTTGCAGCCTTTTTTACTGGCTAACACTAAGCCAGTAAAGTAATGTCAAACAGACAACTGCCATTACTAAGGTGGTAATAAAGTATTAAAAAAACACAGAGACATAAGAAAATATTTTTATTGAAATAAAAAACCCCCATAAAACCCTCGGTAAACATTTTATTAAAAAAAACAAACAAACAAAAAAACGTAGATCATCGCTGTAGTCCACAGAATCTACGATGTAGTCCAAACAGTCCAGCGGAACCTGCAAAACAAAAAACATAAAGTTAGCAATATGAAAAATATAAATACTTATACTCACCTACAGCAACTTCTGTCTTCTCCCCTGCGCCACAATAAATACTAGAAGTCCCCACAAGCACCCTGCACGCACCCCACCCCCCACACACACATGCCCACGCAAACCTTCACACAACCCAACCACAAGCACCCTGCACACAACCACCCCCACAGTGGGAGGGGGGGGTTTGTGTGGGGGGGGGGGGGGGGGGTTGTGTGTGGCGCAGTTGTATGCCTGGGGGGATTTGAGTGTGATTCTTCAAAACAGGTGATAAGCGGCTATGAAGGATCATCGGCACCTTTGCATACTCCGCTGCATAAAAATAGGATAAAGTTCCGCTGCACACACTACACAGTCCTGCGGTGCACACTACACACACACACACACACACACACAGCCCTGGTGTGCACACTACACACACAGACACAGCCCTGCTGCGCTTACTACACGCACATACACACACACACACACACAGACACAGACACAGCCCTGCTGCGCACACTAAACACACAGCTCTGCTGTGCACACTAAACACGCACACACACAGTTCTGCTGCGCACACTACTCACACACAGCTTTGCTGCACACACTACACACACACCTCTGCTGCATGCAAACATACAGCTCTGCTGCGCGCACACACACACACACACACACAGCTCTGCTGCCCGCACGCACACACACACACACACACACACACACACACAAAAACTGTATAAATTTGGTATCACCTTAATAATGGCGAACCACAAAATAAAGGTATCATGTCATTTATAGTGCAGAATGAACTCTGTAAAAACAAACTCCAAAAAACTTAAATACGTAACCTAACAATCTAATACGGCTACATCAACATAGAAAATGTACTAGACATGTCTGTTTAGAAAAATATGTGTGTTCCTAATAGTTCTGGAACATCTTTTGGAACTCTATGTTATGCCCTTCATCTTTTATTCCTCCTAGAAATTGTGAAGGATTTGCCTGACACAGCTTCTGTGTCGACGCCCATGGTTAATCAGTCTGCATCTGTTCCTAGGTCTGCTAGAGTGACTCGATCTGCTACCACTCAGGCTGGTAGGCTGAGGAGTGGGAGAGCCTTTCACAGCCTGGCCAGACGGTTCTAGCTCCCGCCCTTGGTCCACTTATACCTTCATTTGCTGCTTGTCCTTTGCCTGTGATTCTCCTGTTTCCTGGCTCTGCTGTTCCTGCTGTTACTATTTACCTCTGCTTCATATTGACCCTGGCTTGACTGACTATTCTCCTGCTCTTCATTTGTTACCATGTACACTCCTGGTTTGACTCGGCTCGTCCACTACTCTGTTGCTCACAGTGTTGCCGTGGGCAACTGCCCCACTTTCCTTTGCTTTTGTATTCCCTTGTCTTGTTGTCTGTCGTGCACATATTGAGTGTAGGGACCGTCGCCCAGTTGTACAGCTGTGCAAGTAGGCAGGGACTGAGTGGCGGGTAGATTAGGGCTCACCTGTCTGTCTCCCTATCCTGACATTACAGAAATATGTGAATAAATTGACAACTGGGTGTTAGCAATTGTGGGTGTGTCCCTACACAGACTGACAGCACTGATTGGACAGTGTCGGAGTGATACTGTGTAAGGACACACCCTTTTGATAAGGGGGAAATGTAACACCCAGTTTTCAATTTATTCGTACACTTCTAGGAGGAATAACAGAGGAACGGCACAATGCAGAGTACTAAAAGAAATATGTAATAATTGCTATTTCATGGCGAATTAAATCAATTACTCAAATAGACATGTCAGGAGAGGTGACAGGTCCTCTTTAAGACCCAAAAAAGCTAAGTCCTTATGGGGTTCCAAAAAGATTAAACTTTTGATTAGAGAACTGTAATCTGCTGGCCAGGTGAAAATGCAGTAGTATGCGACCCATGGTATAGATGTAGCAGAGCTGAATCTTTTAGTATAGCTGTTGCTATGTGTTACCTATGATTTTCATTGGACTACAGGTAAATATTATGTTAGTTATCATAGACTAGAAAATAAAGGTAAATAACAAATTCATCTCTGCTACATCTCTATTGTAGCAACTACTATATATAGGTATACTATACTAAGCTATTACAGTAGTTACTTTATTTGTCTAGTTGGTGACTAGGGAAGTTTTTACTTTTTTATGGCTGAGGATACAGACATGTTTGACACGGTCAGAAGCAGCTGGCGGCCTCGGTAAGTGAAGGCTTGTATCTTATACGTATCTTGTGTCTTATAAGTGTCATAAATATTGGATATCATTTTTCTCTTATAGTATATACCTATCCATATATCCATAGTCACAGTGTAGTGTTCCTGGTTTGAGTGCCCAGGGTCAGGCAAGGAAATTCTATGAAATTGTTCAACAATCTCTGGGATGAGGAACTCAAAGTAAAAAGAATGTTCATGACTGTAGGGCTTTACGGGTGATATACTGGTACTGTGTAGATAATCTGCTGGGGTGACATGTGAGGTGGTGATCCTTTTTCCTTCTTCATTGTCCTGCTTTATCATCCAGAAATAGCTACAAAAATACTTTAGCCTGGACAAATTTGATCTTAAATCTGATCTGTAGAAATGTGAATTGTAATCTGAAGACATACTTACCATAGAGGCAGACCACACGGTTGTTATGGGGCCCATAAAAAGAAAGGGGCCCAGAACAGGCTGGTACTAAACTCCAATCTCATCTACTGTGTAGAGAAAACGGAGAACCGGCCATAGGGTCATGCCGCCAATTTTGCCCACAAGGAATGACAAGTATTGGGTACTCATGTCCTAAGATGAAGTGATGCCATGAACCAACGCCGACTTAAGGGGCCCATTTTATTTTTTATATGGGGCCCTCTCTGCTCTATGTAATGTATTTCACTATTTTGATATATTCCATAGTTTCTTGTACTTTATACATATATTTTTGGATAATTAAAAAAAAAAGTTAAGGATAAATAGAAGTTATATAAATATTGGGGAAAGAAATACTAGTTTCTTTCTTCAAGGAGAAATGACCTGTGGGAAATACTTGGTGCTTTTCACTGTGTTTTCCAGCAAGTGCTTCAGAGAGACATACAGGGTTCTTGTCCCCGGGGAGTCAGATGGGAAGAAACTTTTTTTCAATTTTGGAAAAGGGGTCAAAACCTGCAAAGTCAATCACTTTTCTTCTGTAGTGAAAATGCCATGTTTACTGTGCGAGTTGTGCTGGCATATTTCCAGATAAAAAGAAAGAAAGTAGTTCAAAGAGAAAAACAAAGGATCAGGGTTTAACGCTAGTCCGCCTCTGCACTTTTTTCTTTAAGCAAAGGTACCGTGGAATGTTTCCATCTAAGAAAACACATCTTTTCATAAAATACAATTTACCAATCTGTTCGATATATAAAGTGCATCGTTTAGTTCTAGGTGATGGAAGATATGCAGCCGAAATATTTACTTCCAACCAGTACCTTGTTTTTGTATTGGATCTTCAAGTACAAAGTGAAATAAAACAAAACAAAAATATTATAGCTGCTATTTTCTAAAAAAAAAAAAAATCTACAGATATGCATAACATCTCATTTTAGACACAATTTACTCTATCATCTATCTATCTATCTATCTATCTATCTATCTATCTATCTATCTATCTATCTATCTATCTATCTATCTATCTATCTATCTATCTATCTATCTATCTATCTATCTACTCTATCTATCTATCTATCTATCTATCTATCTATCTATCTATCTATCTATCTATCTATCTATCTATCTATCTATCTATCTCATATCTATCTATCTATCTATCTATCTATCTATCTATCTATCTATCTATCTATCTATCTATCTATCTATCTATCTATCTATCTATCTATCTATCTATCTATCTATCTCATATCTATCTATATATCTATCTGTAAAGGATCTGCCAGGCACAGCTTCGGGGTTAACTCCCATAGGTAATCAGTCGACACCTGAGTCTATCTCTCTGAGACTGATTCCAGCTTCCACCACTCAGGCTGGCAGGCTTAGGAGTGGGAGAGCCTATCGCAGCCTGGCCAGACTCAGATAGCTCCCGCCCTCTGTCTATTTATACCTGCCTTTCCTGTTCCTCCTTGCTTGTGATTCTTTCCGTGTGGTTTCCTGGCCCAGCTACAGCTCCTAGCAATTTGATCCTGCTCCATACTGACCCTGGCTTTCTGACTACTCTTCTGCTCTGCGTTTGGTACCTCGTGCTCTCCTGGTTTGACTTGGCTCGTTTACCACTCTGTTGCTCACGGTGTTGCCGTGGGCAACTGCCCCTTTCCCTTTGATTTATATTCCCTTGTATGTTTTGTCTCGTGCACTTACTGAGCGTAGGGACCGCCGCCCAGTTGTACCCCGTCGCCTAGGGCGGGTCGTTGCAAGTAGCCAGGGACAGAGTGGCGGGTAGATTAGGGCTCACTTGTCCGTTTCCCTACCCCTATCATTACATTATCTATCTATCTATCTATCTATCTATCTATCTATCTATCTATCTATCTATCTATCTATCTATCTATCTATCTATCTATCTATCTATCTATCTATCTATCTCATAGACAGACTTATAATTATGGGGAAGTTTAAATTATCAAAAATTTGAAACCTGAAGCCATAACGATTGTAGGTAAGCTTTAAAAAAACGTATATATATTGGAACTACAAAAGAGTATCTTGAAACACTCTTTTAACAATTCTAAGCCCCAAACGGCCTTTTCAGTATATGGACATCACATTGTTCCGCTGATTGCTGAATAAATTATGGGTTATTATGGCCAAGAACAATAAGTACTTATTATATAAATCTATCTGGAGACCTTGTAACCTCTTGCTTTCTGGCAGGCTTTTAATTTTCTTGGAATTTGAAAGATCTCAAAATGATGCAGTATATTAAGCTTAAGCACATGTCTTATTATAAGGCTGTTATTTTAAGACATATATACATATATATGTGTATATATATATATATGTGTGTGTTCTGCTTGGGAGCAGCAGAGACCATGCGGGCAATATGATTAGCCTTTGGATGTCATGGTATACTGGGAGTTGTAGTTTCAGAAAAAATGAAGGGATACAGGTTGCATATTATACACTCGTAGCCATATATTTTATAAAAGTAGGCTCCTTATACCTTGTAAAAATTCTACCCATGACTTTACGCTCATGGGCACCTTCGTGCAATTTTGTATCAAAACATAAAGTTGTGTAAAAAATGCAAAGAGTCATGTTTGCGGCTAAAATTCTGAGCCAAGCAGAGTCTTAGATGCAAAACTTCTCCTAAAAATGAATTCTCAAGATGTGCAGCGTTCATGCATGCCACTTACTGTATTCATAGGTCTACATGCACTTATCTCTACAAAATCACCAGTAAACATCCAAGTCATATATATATATATAAAAGAAAATCCCACAGCACTCCGTGTTAGTGAAAGAAATGGTGGTTTATTAAGCCAGCACAAGCTGCGACGTTTCCGTCCTGCTATAGGACCTTTATCAAGCAGTGTACGTGTACATAATTTGAACACATGTTTTTGCATGTTTGATTACATAGTAATCAAGCATATGTGTTTTTATTTAATGTTGGAATATATTTTTTTATGTTATGTATTTATCACATGTACACGGCTATTGCAAACACATTTTGTGAGCTGAGTTTATTATGTACTCTTATGGATTTTAAAATGTGTACAATACTATATTGATGGTTCATTATGTAAATAATGCGCATACTATTTATATCACTGTTATCAATGTGGCACCAAGCTTGAAAAAGGTCCTAAGTTTGGACAGAAACGCTGCAGCCTGTTTTGCTGTTTTAAATAAATCACCTTTATTTGCCATACCGGAGTGCTGCGGGATTTCTTTTTATCCTTGGATCAGGACTACCTGCTGGGCACCGCCATATCCATTTTGGAATTTATCTATGAGTGCTGCTTTTTTCTATTACTATATATATATATATATATATATATATATATATATATATAATTGTCCGTCATTGTGATTGGTGCAACTTCCTAAAATTGTTTTAACTTTTTGAGATACAGTTGCTTTGAATCCTGTATATGGATCAGCTGTATCTTGCGCTGAATCCCGTATCCGTCATGTCAGCGGCACTGACGGATTCAGTGTCAGCGGGTCAAATCGAGTTGCTATCAATCACATCTAAGTTCATAATCGATGTCATCGATTACAGGTGGATCCTGCGTGCCAGAGTCACACAGGACCCGCTTTCACTGAACCCATCAGTCCTGCAGACCTGGTGGATTGAGGTCTTAGCTAACGATACAGCTGCTCTGTATACAGTTGTGGCAAGCGTTTAAAGTCATTACATATTACATACATCCCTAGCAGTTAAAGAGTCAATGCAGGTTTTTATTTTAAACCTTTTATTTTTTATTTATTTTGGTGACCAAATCCTACGACCATCCATATAAAATAAACAATTGCAGTTTCCCCACTGGCCACCAGAGCAAACACAAGCTCCTTCTCCCCTCTCACAGCATGCTGTCTCAAACACACACTGAAGGTAAGATACTGCAGCAGTATCCCCCTCCTCCCTCCCCTAACTGACCTGAATTTACGATTTTCCACTAGACAGATTTCTTGGTGGTTAAAGAGATTTCTAAACATATGCCGACAGGGAAAGGGAAACTTCAGACTGCTGGAAGGTGAGGAAGATACGTCACAAGGTTTCATCTAGTCACATGTACTACTGATTTATGCAATAAATGATAGTGATAGCTATGCCTTAAAAAATATATTTTATATGGATTTTATAATATGCAAATCACTATAATTCGCTGTGACTCTCAGGCCTGGTGTATTGATTTTACAATCTCGAGTCATTATGAACCTTAGTCCAGGCCTATATATTGAGTTCATTGATCGGTTTAACAGCATGTAAGTTTTTTTTTTTATCTCTTTGCTGCATTGTTGGGGCTGGGTTCATATAAAGTTTGCTGGCGAGTTGCTTACTATGGCATGTTTTCCTAAATGACTATTAGTTCCTCATTGCTGATTTTATTCAATGTCTTTCCAATGCTACATGTAACAATATGATATTAGATCCTGTGTAGACCTAATTTAATTCTAATGAAATAACGACCGCTATGGAAAAATAGTGCTCGGACAACATGTAGCAATTTTCTCTCTACATGGGATTGTTCTAGAGTACGAGTCAGCTTAATATCCGGCTGCCAAGTTCTATTGTTGTTCCGGGGGCTGACAATCTATTCTTTTATTCTATTACAACTGCTGTGTACTTATCGTGAATGATTACTCATCCGGTATTTTACATTGCAGACTCTTGCAATCTGAAAAAGTGACTTTATGTAAATGTCCTGTGAGTACAGCAATAAGGAGGACTGGGCATTGAATGGTTAAGTTGTTAACAGTTCTAATTCACTATTCTGTATACAGATGTAGCAGAACTGAATTTGTCATTTAACTTATAGGACCTGCAGACCTATGTTAGATCAGTGTTATCAGGATGAGTTTTCTGAATGACTCAGCTCTGCTACATTGACAAACTCATCTTTACTACATGACCATTCAAATATAATTAAAAATGTTATCACCATATTTTAGATTATTGGGTTTTTACCGCACAAAACGAACTTTGACTCATTTCTCCACCATTGTATTGTGTGGCAGGATCTTCTCATGAAACACCAGAATTAAAGGGTACCTGTCACTTGGAGGTTAGGAGCCACTTAGCCACCAGCGTGCAATTATGTAGCCGGGGTTTAGTGTTCCAAACCTGCCCACATCAAAAAGGACTATTTCAGAAATTGTAAAGTAAAACACAATTTACCAAGGAGTCCATCTGGCGCATGCGCATTGCGAACATGTACCCTAAACCCCAGCTGTATAACGGCATGCGGGTGGTTTAGTGGCTCCAAACCTAGTTACTATTATTTTCAGAATAACTGGAGACCAAACTATATAGATCAAAATTATTCTTCAAAGGAATAGGGAAAAAAATAATTTGTTATACAATCCACTTTATAGATAGAGTAACACATTTCTTTTTCCGCGTCCTCTGAAGAATAATTTTGATCTATATAGTTCAATTCCGATAGTTTGGTCTCCAGTTACTCTGAAAATTGATGTATGTATATCACATCATGTAGTTTATTTTGAAGTTCAACCTATCATCTCTAAAAGTTTTTCTATTTTTGTTTTTAATGTTTTAAACCATTTTATTGGGCACCTTGCATTTGTATCCTCTCGGTCGATCTTGTTCTGGTTTAAAAGGTATCAGATGTATCTTTCATAATATATTGTGAAAATATTTTTCTAACTCACATGTATCATGGGAACATAGTTAACAAAGTTAAAAAAAATTACTATTTACATCTAGATATTTATTGTCTATTAATGACAATTCAAAATGACACATTTTACTGCCCATTCGCTTTCATATAACTGGATTACCAGCGTGTAACAGAAACCGGAGTGATGCTAACTGTTCTCATGTGATACAGGTAACAAACAGGTGTATCTTTTCCTCTCTCTATTTCCTAATTTGGCACGGGGTGGAATCAAAAAGTCCTCTTACCGGTCTGTGATAGGTTAATCTGTGAGTGAACTATCACCGCCCTAATTTCATCTATTGGCTAGAAGACAAGAATGGGTGTACCCATGGGCAAGATCGTGGATACAAATGTAAGGTGGAACATATAGCTTGTATGACATGCCATGATTAAGAACGAGGGATTAGTACGAAACGCGTAGGCTCTTTGCATCCACCCCTCTGTGCTCTTTGCAATTTTAAGTGAATTAACAATAGAGTGGAAATCATTCCTTTTGAAAAAAGAGCTGGATCAAAAATGTCCTCTTTATCCTGTGATTTAATCGTGAGCCGCAACAAGGATCCGTGCGCAGCCCAGTATCGAACACCTAGACCGTTGAGCTGGAGGATCTCTCCATTTTCTCTGAAAATAATACATAGACATATGATATCACATGTTACTATATTATACCTAAAATGAAAACCTACAATTAAAATCCTAATGTGAAGATACCGAGGGTGCCATATTCTTAGTGTCTCACTCTTCTGAACTGGATGGCCTTCTGGTCCAGGCCTACTTTGGGGAGCTCTATCATTGTGCATTATCTAGAATATTTAGCAGGTTGAGCAATTATTATACTACTTAAAGTATACACTGGTGAGAAAATCCTCAATATTTCCCAGAATTGGTGTTAGAGGATCAGAGCTAATAACAAGTTTGTGCAGGCCAGGTCAAGGTTATTGGAGGCCCCAGGGCAAAACATTTTTTATGGGCCTCCTTCCCAGGAAAAATGTTATATAATGCATGCTAGGTTAAACTGGCCATACACATTAGATAGTTGGTGGTAGATCATGCCAATGTCAACTGGACTCTCTGGCAATATAATGTATATATGTTGTCCCCCAAATTGCAGGCAGATGGGGTCATCATGGCGCCAAACAAAATGAAAAGAATTCTGGCCATGAATTATATATGTTAGCAAAAATTGCATAATCACCTTTTTTGCCACATATTACAACATGTCACGCCTGTGGGGTTTGTGGACCCACTAGGCCGCTCAGCCGTAGCGGAGTAGTTGCTGCCCAAAACAACCGTCAGCAACAGTCTCTGGAGTAGAGTACCTGGGAAGATGATCTGGCAGATACTTGGAGAAGCAGGCACGTGGTGTAGTAGACACTTGGCACAGATAATGCTTATCGTGGTAAATGAAACTGGACGTGGCAGATGACACTAGACGTGGCAGACAACACTGTACGTGTCAGATGACAACACGACTCCAAGACTAGGTACAGCTCAGGAACAAGCACAGTTACGAGATACAGGAAATAGGATACGGGAACATTGGGAGCAGGATACAACTAAGGGACCATTTGCTAGACTAACAACAGCAGTGCTCAGGCAAGCAGTGGAATGGCAGGACCCTTTATATAGTCCAGGATGAAAGGGGTTAGGTCAGGGAACATTTTGTTGGTTCGCGTTGGCCCTTTAAGGCCGGGGACGAGCGCGCGTGCACCCTAGAGGCAGGAGAGTGCAACCGCATGTGTTGGCATCTCATGGGAGGGAGACACCGACAAGCCCTCAGTGTCCCGTGGCTGCGGCTACCGGGAAGTAAAGTGTGCCGGCGGCCAGCGACCGCAAAAACAACATAACATCAATATACTTCTACAAACATCAATATACTTCTACAAACTTCTAAGTACTTGTGCTCGGAGTGTGTGGGAAATTCTTAAGGAAGCTGGGAGGTCCTATGTGGTGGAAGCCACTGGACTATTGCCCCTTTCGCTCTTCCCATAATCCGGTCCGAAGTTCTGGAGTAATTTTGCACTAGTGATTGATAATGCTTTAGTCTGAGTTATTATATTTGTCCAAGTAGCTGTGCCGATATTATAAGAAAATGTATAAGTGGTTTCTCATCTGTGTAATTTTATTCCACTCTTATGAAATGGTTTGCTTAATGGAAATTCTAAATTGAACAATTTCTAAAATACATTTTTACTAATTAGGAGGAGCACAAAAATTAATTCTGCATTGTTTCATTAGTAAAAAAATTTGTAATGACTTCTTTATCAAGTCTGCTATTAGAGAAGTTCTCTATAGTTAATGAATAGTTCCATAATTTTAGAACATATCGTCAACATCACCTCTGTAGTTTTTTTTAAAGCAACCAACCATGACTTGTCTTTCGTCATTTATACCACTTGCATTATTGTGCGGCATACAGTACATTCAGATTGAAACCTCAACATGCAAGACATGCAAATGTGACATGGAATTTCAAAAGTAAATGCCCCCTCTCTACCGTATTTAGACCTTTCTTGATTTACATGGAAGTGGCAATAATTGGATGCTATAAACCATGGGAATATGATTTTTTGTTTCAGAAATACCCATATCATTCATATACTGTGTATAGTATATACATAGTTCTCAGCCATAAAACCTATGGTTTATACCCAATAAAATTACACACTTTGAGAATCAATTTGGTGTACAATATACTGTCACAGGTAAGGATTTTACTGCCTGGAATGATAGTGCTGATGTTGCTTATCAATACTTGCCCTTAGCACTTGCATTAAATGTGGTTATCTACAGATCTTCACAAGAACATGGACATCTAGATGGGCCATTTATAGGCTAAGAGTGGTGTTGCGGCTAAGGTGGGCTAAATATATTTAGGCTACTTCTTAGCAAATGGTAGCACACACCATTTTATTTATATTGTGAACACCCCCTATAAGTATGCATTAGGTATTCCTTCAAATTATTAATTCTATTAATGTTGCTAAATTATATACAAACTTAATCCATTTCATTAAATGTATTGTCATCTTAAGAAAGTAAAGACAGATGCAACATTTCGAGGATAAAATTCCCTTGTTCAACTGGCATCATTACTAGAATTTGAAAGGTGCCTACAGTAAGGTCCTATACAGCTTTGGAATCAGGATCTCTGGCACTACTTTATGCTGCTCTCAGTTAGGGCAGCATAAACCTGGTGACAGATTGCCCTTAAATATTGCATTTGAAGGGAAAAAAACGGAAAAAAATAAAAAATAAATTAACTTTCTTGTGTTACATAAAGAGATAGCAGAAAACAATTTTCTAGAGAAATTCTATTTCTCTGTATATTATGTTTAAACCCAATTGTTATTCATAGACATAGACTAAGTGCTGAATTTAGATACAT
Source organism: Rhinoderma darwinii (assembly GCF_050947455.1). Lineage (NCBI taxonomy): Eukaryota > Metazoa > Chordata > Amphibia > Anura > Rhinodermatidae > Rhinoderma > Rhinoderma darwinii. The sequence continues at coordinate 29,177,799 of NC_134688.1, forward strand.
GTTTAAAGTTTAAAAAAACAACAACATAATTGTACCTGACTGTAAGACTGGCATTGCCTGTTCATCTCACCCATTGTCTTTCTTTTATATCACTTTTAACTTTTGTTTTTAATGGTGCAACTTATATTTCTATGTCACATGGTGAAAACAATTTACAATATTACTTTAAAAAAATACCATTCCCTATTTTAGAAGATTCCCCAGAAATTATTTCCAGAGAAATGCAAAAGATGGGAGCACTAGCAATTCTAGCCCAACAGGACAATGAAGGTCCATCATAGTCAACCGATAGAAGTAAAATCTGTTGCTAGGCAATGGTCTGACCTCAAAAACAATTCTAGCGAAAAGGTCTGAAGGCCTCTTTCATAACCTCTTTAAGTATTTGGACATATAAATACATCCAATGTGAATTGAGTTAAGGCATCTGGAAATACAAAGCTTCAATAACATTTTTGCAAATATAAAATAGATTGTCTCATCTCAACACCCCCTTTGCAGATACCCAATTAGTGCATATGGACATCATAGAGCGAAGTCCCCCTCTCGGAATGTCCCACTACAGGCCGGCGCAGAGAGCTGCCGACAAAGAGCAACTCTGGTGGTCCAGACCTGTTTATGTATTACATGGTTGTCCATATTTCCATGTATTATATTGTCGGTCTACGTGGATCAGCTGATAGCTGGGATTGAATCGACTTACATTGAAATAGGGGTTATTGAGATGGGATAATCCCTTTTTTAATAATTTTTTTTGTTAAGATTTTTCCTAAATTTTAAAAAATTTTGTAAATTGGAATCAACTAGCGTGTACAAAAAAAGGTATAGAAAGCCAGAGTGGATATATTGAGAAAGTGTGATATATAACATAACTATAAAATATGACAGTGCAGATCTCTCATAGTACGGAGATAACAATACTGTAATTGTCGGAACTAAAGTCTGTATTTCAGTTCTAGCGCTTATAAATAAAGACTAGATAAAGGACTGTGGCAACACCTTAGACCATCAGGCTAAACTGGTTAATGGCGATACAGGAAAACATGTTCTACACTTGTCAAGCGGGCTAGGTAGACAGGGGGCTAGTTGTCCACATGCCCACAGACATATGGATTTAGGCCTGACTAAAAATGTTATCTGTTAAACTGCCTGTTTGTCAAGTATATCATAAGCAGGGCATATGTCAAAATAACCAAACTATAAATGAGTCAATGAACAAGAATGAGTTAGTACAGCAAAAAGGTGAGGGGATGGCGGCGCTCTTCCGAGACTATTATGAGGTGGTGAAGTGTAGATCGCCGGCTGCCACCCACTGTAGTCCCTTGGTGCTAAATCCTTAGTACCTGGGACAAGGTTAGAGTCAGAAGGTGAAGAGAAAAAATGCAGTGTAATTACGGGTATCGGCACCAGGCTGAAGAGGATCAGGAACGGAGTCAAGTGCACAGGATCTAGGAGATCTTTTATTGAGAAGACGACGCGTTTCTGGACCGGACTGGTCCCTTCATCAGGTCAGTATACAATCCTGACTAAGGGACCAGTCCGGTCCAGAAACGCGTCGTCTTCTCAATAAAAGATCTCCTAGATCCTATGCCCTTGACTCCGTTCCTGATCCTCTTCAGCCTGGCGCTGATACCCGTAATTACACTGCATTTTTTCTCTTCACCTTCTGACAATGAACAAGAATGACCTCTGTGTCAATGATTTTGAAACCTCAGCTAAATAAAAAGTTGAGAAAACTTGCTAAGAGATTACTTATTTTGATTAGGTTCCAAGCACATGACAAGGTGGTGTGCAGTGGCACATGTATTAATGAGCCTTGGGTCCATGGGGCACCGTATTCTCCCCTAAAAGTAATGTTTTTAATATGACATGCATTTTTTTTCACACATTTATGACTAACAGCAGGACCGCTGCTGCTAATCAATCATTTCTGTAATCTGTGTGATTTCTGTTTTCTCTGTGTTTAGGCATTGCTAGGCAATGCCTCTGGTTTGAGTCTGGATTTGGTCATCATTTAGCTTTGCCTGGTTTATTATGGTGGAGTACTTTTCTTGGGCTTATATATACTTCAGGCCTGGATTACTCAGGTGCTGGTTATACTGTTTCTACCATGTGCTAAACTCTTTCCAAAATATAGTTGGACTTTGTTCTTGTCTATGTGTTTGTTTGTACTGTGTGACCTGTTGGTCCTTTGAGAGATCTAGTTTTTGTATTGTGTTTTTTTGTGTAACCTGAGATCAGTAGTTCCACTGGTTTGTTTTCCTTTCCTGTACATTGGTCTGCTGCCAAGCTGTTGTCTTACCCTGCTGTGGCATAGTATTCACATAGGGTCAGTAAGTGCTGTTAATTCTTGTCCACTGTTTATTCATCTGTTATCTGCTTGCATACTATTCATCTGTCATCCACTGCATTTATGCATCATCTCCATCTTCTACTACCTTCAGTATTCTGTTCTGCTCATCAACTGGTGAGTTACTTGTGCTTTTTGTTTTCTGTCAGTATTGATGCGTGCTTCAACCATGTGATAGCAATTGTCTGGTCTTGAGCACCAGCAGCAGCGTAACATACACAAATTTCACGGAGGAAAAAAAACTGCCTCCAGATAAAATTGGAGGTACAGTATGGGCCCATATCAGTCCTTAGGTGCCGCATTACAGTTCTGTATAACATTTATTTGGAGCACTTACTCTGGGAGATCCCAAAGGCTCCAGTTATGTTATGTCTTATTAAGACAACCACTATACAGTATATAGTCAAGAAGATATAAAAACACCAACTATAATTCAATTAATTCATGTGTATCATTATATGTTACTGTAAATCTATGAATTCCATTTTACAGAGTTCCAGAGAAGAGTATGGGAGCTTTAGTTATACATGTGATCTTACTGCATGACTGATAGCTTATCTCTGTGAAATGTTATATCAGTTGACAATATTGTACATACATGGCTTGAGAATAGCAGCAAAATATACCGTAATAATTCTAGACTTAGAGATTTCCCGTAACTATTCATATAACATGGAAAATGGAATTTGGGATAAGCTTAGCGAGTCTTTTTATAAAAGTGAGTTGCAATTTACCATTTTTTTCTCATCCATTATCCTGTTTAAATATGTTGTTGGGGGGGGGGGGGGTGATGCGCCGCACTTCGACTTGGTTCTTCCTAGAAGCCCTATTTTTAGGTTCTTAATAAACAGAATCTTCTCCTTTCTATCAGTAGAAACCAGCTGCTATTTTATGTGTACCTGAAAAATAACATGACGAGATGTGAACAGGTGGGGATTTTACAACACAAAAGAAGAGCAGAAGCCGCGTGGCTGAACCGAGATGTGTTTTTTTTTTTCAGTCGCTAAGCCTTGAAGTTACTGCGGAATTCGTACCAATACTATTTATTTATTTTGCTGCTTACAAACAAACATCTGAAAATAATTTTAGTACTTTTTCATTTTACTATTGCTCATAAAATGCCAAAGGCTTATTTAGAAGATTGAAAAGCTTTGGCTGTACTTGTGTCATTATGCTCTTTAAGTGACGTGGTGATTTCAGGCTCTGATTTATAATTTTCAGTAATGCCTTTTAGAAAGTCTAATGCATTCTACTATAGAACATCTGCCACTGGTAGCCGACCCAGAGGGAGAACAGCAAATTACTGTAAACATACTAATTGCTGATAAAAAGCAGAAGGAAATTGAAATAAAACTCTTAAAGGGGATGTCTAGGATTAAAAAAAACACAGCTGCTTTCCTCCAAATACTGTGCCACACCTGTCCACAGGTTGTGTGTAGTATTGCAGCGCTGCCCCATTCTGCAATACCAGACACAATCCATGGAGAGGTGTTTTTGGAAGAAAGCTGACATGTTTTTCTAACCTTGGACAACCCCTTTCTATTAAATATATTTTAGAAGTGTAAACAAATGGGATAATACTGTTTTTGATCTAAACAATATTAATATAAAGTAGGACACAATATTTTTTTAGTTGATTATTTTATAGTTGCTCACACTTGCAGTACCAATTTTCACCAGGGCCCGGGGTAAAAACAATTCTATCAACTATCATGCAACAGCGCCGCCCACTTCCAAATCTATCTAATAGCTCATTTTAACCTTTCGGTTAGGGCTCCTCCGCACATAGTTATCACACTTAGGCCACACCATATATGTTGCATACTCCAGAATGCTTTAGGCGTATACGCCAAACCTATACATAGCCTATAATGGACCTGACCCATGCCAAAACGGTGTTCTTTTTGCATAATTCAGGCTCAATGCAACGGCATTCCCTTTTTTTTTTTCAATTCAATTTATTAAAAAAGTGTATTCAAATAAGCTCTTCAATACAAGGGATCCTGCAAAAAAAACGTGTGCGCATGGTAGACTTTTTTTTTTTTTTTTTACAATAGAAGTCAACGGGTGATGAATACAACTGTATTGCATAAAGCTGAATACATTCGGCTATACTTTACATTCTGCATGTGTATCGGGAGATTTTCTTGGTGTATATCCAGAGCGTACTGTAAAGTTGAGGTCTAAACACAGCCTAATGCAATCATATTAAATATTAGTGTGATATCACGCAATGATGCGTCTCATGTATTCATATGAGGTCACATGAAACCGAATGTCCACTTTCCCCAAACCTAAATGCCATATTATGTGATTGAAATGTTATACAATATCGCAATTTAATTTAGTTTACCGTATTTTTCAGAGTATAAGACGCACTTTTTAGCAAGAATAAATCTTGCTAAAAAGTCCCTGCATCTTATATTCGGCAGTCAAGGGGCCCGGCTGCACCAGAACTCCCTGACCGCTTCCTTAACCCTTTCCCGAGCCATGACATGCCGGCACGTCTTGGAGCGGGGTGGGTAATGCTTGGAGTGGACTCCAAGCATCAGCCCGCTCGATACACTGCAGGTGTCAGCTGTCTTTTTCAGATGACACGCTGCTCTAAAGGCCAGGAACAGCGATCGCGCTGTTCCTGGCCATTTAAAAACGTAAATGCTGCGGTCAATAGCGACCACAGCATTTAAACCGTTAAGAGGTGGACGCCCCCCTCTGACAGACCACCCTTCCCCCCGCAACGTGATCAGTGGGCACCGATGGTTCTGTGATGCCAGCCCGGTGTCCTAATGAAGGCCCCCAGGCCTGCCTTCTGTCTGCCTCTGCTAAGCCATAGAAGAAGCCTGTAAAAATTACAATAAACGGCAATACATTTGTATTGCAGTGTATTGTACCAGCGATCTAATAATCGGGAACTAATAAAATGTGTAATAAATAGTTAGATACATTTTTAGGAGTGTAAAAAAATAAAAAAATATTAAAAGTTAAAAATAAACCCTTTTCCCATTTTTCCCTAAGCACAAAGTAAAAAATAAAAAAAAATTGGTATCGCTGCATCTAAAAAAGTCCAAACTATTACAATAAGCCGTTATTTCATTTGCACAGTGAAAAAACACCCGCATTTTAAACACCAGAATCATTGTTTTTTTGGTCACCTTCGCGCTAAAAAAAAAGATGAAATAAAAAGTGATCAAAAAATGATATGTACAAAAAAATTGTGCCAATGAGAAAACTACAGCTCGTTCCACAAAAAATAAGCCCTCACACCACCTAATCGATGAAGAAATATAACAGGTTTGGCTCTCAGAATGTAATGAAACAGAACAATTTATTTTTTAACAAATACTTTTTTTCTTTGTAAAAGTAGTAAAATAGGAAATAATTTTTTCCTATTTTCTGTTGTCAAAAACTAGGGAGCGTTTTATGGTCAGGTGTGTCTTATGAGGAAGTCGTAACCACCACACTGCCAGCAGAATATTTTATGACTTTCAAACTGTGGATTTTTTGTGTGTTTAGTTTTTAACATATATATTTTTTAGTAGGCATGAGATTTACTGACCAGTTTCCAGTAAAGGCATCCCTGTGTCCCTGATCAAAATTTCGTATAATTCGACGACCCTCCTAAGTTGTGAATTTCGATGCGGACAGTGCATACCCTGGACTTCATCTGTGCAACCTGTTGATGACATTGCTCTTATGTCTGTATAATGCACCGTATAGTTGCCTGTCTTCTTTTCAGACAACTTCACAAGACTGCTCTTGGTTGTAAGGGTATGTGCACACACACTAATTACGTCCGTAATTGACGGACGTAATTCGGCCGCAAGTACCGGACCGAACACAGTGCAGGGAGACGGGCTCCTAGCATCATACTTATGTACGATGCTAGGAGTCCCTGCCTCGCTGCAGGACAACTGTCCCGTACTGTAATCAAGTTTTCAGTACGGGACAGTCGTCCTGCAGAGAGGCAGGGACTCCTAGCATCGTACATAACTATGATGCTAGGAGCCCGGCCCCCTGCAGTGTGTTCGGTCCGGGTCTTCCGGCCGAATTACGTCCGTCAATTACGGACGTAATTAGTGTGTGTGCACATACCCTTACAGTCTCCTGTATATCATTTTTTGCAACTAGTTTACTATTTCTCTTTCTATGTTCACACAAGCACTCTATAGTTGCCTGTTTATCTATAGACAACCTTACATGACTGTCCCTTTTGGTAACAGTGTCTAACATATTCATATTTTGTGCACTTCTTTACTACATGTGTTATTTTTCATATGCGTTTTGGAGATTTATGTACCTACAATGTTGAAGGTTTTTATATTATGAGATGTGAGGTATCGGTATGTTTATGAATGTTACATTAAACTAAATTTTTCGATCTGTGGATGTATATTGAATATACTACCTTCGTAGTGGAATACATATAACTAATTACCTATGCACCCAACTCAATTGGGATATTTGTTAACATTCATCACTTTAATTATTAAATGCTTCCTTTCCTTCTTTCCTTTTTTTCTCTTATGTGATATGAGCAATGTTCCTCTCGATTTCCATTTTTATTCAGGTACAAATTATAACTGCCCTTTTAAATAAAAAAACGAATCAGATGTAAAACACTTGTATTCCCTGGTTAGTTTGATTACATTGAAGTGCGAAAATTAGAGATCCTGCAACATTGAATGGGTCACTGTATTCTTTAATTCACTTACCTTATCTCGTTCTGCTCCGCCCAATCGGCTGCGCGCTCCCGACGTCCGCGGCCGGGACTGGGTGAGGCCACGCCCGTACCTCCAATAGTGCGGTGCGCATGTCCGGATCTTCTGGTACGCGACCAGAGACCGGATGTGCACCGCAGCGCTGGAGGACGGAAGTGGGGCACGCCACACTTCCGGTTTCGCCGTCGGGTGCGCGCCACATACTTTTGAGTGGAATAGAATGTAATGGAATACACCTGGATAGACAGGGTATATAGGGTGCCTCCTGGTCAGACACACTACACCCCCTTGAGGAAGCGGACATTCGCGAAACGCGCGTCGGGGCGCACACAGTGACGATCGGGACTTAGCCTAGGACGCCTATGGGTAAGATCATCATAGTTATCTTTACATTCAGAGCCTGGTTTAGACCCGTTACCCACATCACCTGATGCTTGTTTTCAGGAATACTTACTCCTTTCAAACAGTGTCAAAGTAGGAGATGAGATGTTAGGGTATGTTCACACGGCCTATTTACGGACGTAATTCGGGCGTTTTTGCCCCGAATTACGCCCGAAAATAGCGCCTCAATAGCGCTGACAAACATCTGCCCATTGAAAGCAATGGGCAGACGTTTGTCTGTTCACACGAGGCGTATATTTACGCGCCGCTGTCAAAAGACGGCGCGTAAATAGACGCCCGCGTCAAAGAAGTGACCTGTCACTTCTTTGGCCGTAATCAGAGCTGTTATTCATTGACTCCAATGAATAGCAGCGCTAATTACGCCCGTAATTGACGCGGCGTTCAAGCGCCTGCACATGCCGGTACGGCTGAAATTACGGGGATGTTTTCAGGCTGAAACATCCCCGTAATTTCAGCCGTAACGGACGCCCTCGTGTGAACATACCCTTACTATGTTATGCCATACTAGTGATGGTCTTGCCATAAACCTATACTTTATAAGGGTTCTTTACACTTATCTTGGCTTTCCTGTTCTGTCTCTATGTCATTTTATTGGAGTTTCTCCTAATTGATATATCCTTTTAAATGTTTGTCATTTTGCATATTTGAATAAAGTTTTGTATTGATACTTTTTGATAATACTGGCTACAGACTCTGTTCTTCTTTTGTCTATCAGGTGTGTCTTATAGTCTGAAAAAATACGTGATTTATTTTCTCTAAGAAGGCTCTAATTTTCTGAAAATCCAATGCAAATTTAGACATGTCATTTTCTTTAATGCAATATTGCACACCACCACAATGTACTTGCCACATACATTACATGAGATAAGTCACTGGGCAGTCTGAAGCTTATAGTGGTTGTCCTGGATTAGGAAAGAGGGTCTATTTTCTCCGAAAAAAACAACTCTTGTCTTGTGTTTTGGTATCGAAGCATGTTCTTCAATGGGGCTCTGCTGCAATACCAAACACAGCCTAGGGACAAGAAAGCGCTATTTTTTAGAAGAATCTTGGTAGCTGTTGCATCTCTATTTTTCTGATAGAGAGCTCCAACCCCCTTTCCTAGGCTTGGAATTAAATGATAACATTCTGTCTGCCTGCAGTTACCACTAGGGGGAGCTAGGGAGTTTTTTGCACACTGGTAATACATTGAATTAAATAACAACACAGTATGCAGTAAGCTCCTAAGCTACCCCTAGTGTTGGCTGCCGGCAGCTACAGTATTATTATTTAAGTACAAGTATAGGAACCTCTGTATCATAAACACTTCATTCTCTATAAAGATATATTAAGAAATGACTCAGAACTGAATGTAAAATAACAGTATGTTCACACAGCTTATTTTCAGCTGTTTTTCGGGCCGTAAATGGCCAAAAAACAGACAAAAAATCGGAAGCAGAACGCCTCCAAACATCTGCCCATTGATTTCAATGGGAAAAACGGCGTTCTGTTCCAATGGGACGTTATTTTACGCCTCATTTTCAAGTAACGACGCGTAAAAAGACGCCCCGTAAAAAGAAGTGCATGTCACTTCTTGAGCCGTTTTTGGAGCCCCTTTTCAGTGATTCAATAGAAAAACAGCTCCAAAACGCCGCAAAAAACGCTAGTTGCCTAAAAAACGGCTGAAAATCAGGGAATGTTTTCCTTTGATCATTGAGCGCTGTATATACAAAGATCGAGAAGGCAAAAATAGTAAAAAATAAATAAATTCTGCTTTCTCTACTGGGTGTCTGGCTGTCTGGTGCCTGGTTCTCTCTGACAGCCAGGCACCCAACCTATGGCATGAATGATGTAATGTGCAGCCAGTATTCTGCAGCACCATATTATTACTGCGCTGCAGAATAAAGCCCCTTAACAACACCGTAAAAACACAAATGGTTGGTTGTTAAGGGGTTAAGCAATTGCTTAAAAAATATTGGAACAATTGGTACTTTTAGCTACAGGAATTCCAAAGATGAACTACAACATGCATTAAATGGCCATAGGGACCTATGGGACTCCACCACCCACTAACCCTGATGGCTGTTTGGTGATCTTATCTGAGAAGAGGTGGGTGGGAGGTCAGTGCCACGCATACATGTGATTTTCTCTTGAATCGGATGTCTCTATATCTTCCATAGACCTCAGTGCAGAGGTTCAATTGCATGTTTGACCAGCTCTCGTATATTTGGCTGTAAATGGTGTTGAGGAGGGGTCTGGATCCCATAGGTGGGATGGCGTCGTCTACGAACCTTAAGCTAGCCCTGCATATCAATTTTGAGTTTTCCTTAACAATAGCATAAAAGGAACTGCTTGCAGTTGCCCAATTTATTATTTTACATTACAAGTCTGACCGAATGGAGAAGAACCACACCTAAGATTGCGAGGCAAATTGCCAAGTCCCATTACCAGTGGAGAAGTGACTGGGTGGTCACTCTCAAATAAAGTAAATGGAAGATGTGAAAATAACCACGTCCGTGCAGGATAAGCAGTCCTACAGGTCACTACAGCAGATAGTAAAAGTAATAATACGAGGCCATTATAAATTACAAAGCCAGCACTGCCCTGGTTTATAATTCATTGTACCCACTACAGAGGATACGAGTTGCTCCTTGATAACTTTTTTACTGATTAACCAATAAGTGCAATGTCTTGGAAACCAACTTGTATAAAGTTCTAATCATTGGAGAAGGAGCGCTGACATCTGTAATTCAACGGTTTCCTTCCTAGCAGCCAATAATTGTAATAACATCAATAGTGTATTTAAAGTTTCCATTGTTTCACAATAAACAGACCAATTCCCATTAGATTTTTTTGTGGGAAAACATGCTGTACTTCTATTTTCATTACGGTGTTTTACTATTAACTCTTTAAAACCACAAGTTCTTCCCAATCCATTTACCTTTCCCTACAACGGGTTTTCTAATGTTAGTGACTAAGTAACAATATTGTGTATTAAATGATGATTTAAGAAAGAGAGGGAGGGGGGATACATCCCACCTTGAACAATAATACACCTTGTCTTTATACACCTTGCGTCTATTCTAACTTCAGAGAAAAAAATTGCAATCAATTCCATGAATGTATTGTTTTGTGTCTACAGTTTATATGCAGACCTTTGTGTCTCTATGGTAACAGACTACAAACAAACCCTGTGTAGTCTGATCCTGCAGTCATGTGTTATTCTCTTCCATTTCCCTTCCTTTTTTTTTTTTATCAAGAAGAGGGGGCAAAGGGAGTAGATTAACACGTGACTATTTTATTTGTAGTCTGTAACCAAAGAGACATGTCTGCATAGGTGCTGTATACACTACACAATAGGATATTTATAGATAAAGCTATTTGCCATGTTGCTTTACTTTACATATTCGTAGACGACGCCATCCCACCTATGGGATCCAGACCCCTCCTCAACACCATTTACAGCCAAATATACGAGAGCTGGTAGATGCATTGGAGCAATAAAAAGTTGGCTGTATACGATTTAATATCCTTTAATTATACGATAATAGTTTATTATAGGCTAGAATTAAAAATAACTCAGGTTCAACAAGGATAAATCTGGTGCATTGTACCAATATGCAACCCATTCAGATCCTTCTTCTTTGCGAAGATCCCAGAGGGATGGAGAGCTGTGCAGATTCTAACCCAGTGGGCGCCATGACCATATAGTATTGAACCTCTTTAATGTATTCGCCTTTAGTACCAATTTCAGGGTATATATTTAATACTTTTATAATAAACTGCTGACGGCAGTATCTGAATATTTTTTTGACTTCATTTATTTCTGGATGTCATAGAAGGACAGTACCTTTTATCTTTTCTCTGCTTATGCCCTAAAAATGTACTCCTTGGCCCGCATTGTTGTAATACTAGTGGGTCATAAATACTGTGATCTTTCGAGCTCCTATTAAATAACATTGTTATTAGCTCACCAGGGAATTTAAGCTTTAAACTAGATATGCGCATGGAGAAGTATTATGCATTTGTGTATTTATGCTTGCCAGCCCCAGCAGACTGTAAATACATGGATTATACAGAGCTTAAGCTTCATTAGAGATATTGTTACTGGCTTCCTACGGAAGGTTTTAGAATGTAAATTATTATGTATGAGAAATTATAAATTGTATTTTCACTACTAAATTTAATTTCTCTATTTGTATAGAACAGTTGGTTACTCAAAATTCTCTATAAAAATAAAAAAAAAGTGCAACCTAATGGTTGATGTAGGTCACCCCTGCCATCTATCAGGGTGGGGGAGGGGTGGAACAAGTGACTATTTTTTTTAATATATAGATTAGACTAAATCAGTGAGGATTTGTGAATGGTTTTTAACCTTTTTTTAAAATTCTATTTAATTTTTTTTTTTACAATAAGGCCAACATTATGTCAGGAAAAAAAAACAACAAATGTAATGTAAGGGATTTCACGCTTGGCCTACATGAAAGTCTTGTCTGGATCTAGTCCAGATACTAATGTAGTCCAGTGTCGAATTAAAGTCTTACTGCTAGAGAAACAATGGGGCAGATGTATTATTGATGTCTAATATTTAGACAGTGTAAACTTAGACCAGGCAGTTAGAAGATGCGGCAAATTTATCACAGTGGCGAACGCTGTATGATAAATTTGACGCATCGTGATAGAAATATTAGACAAATTTCTCTTCCTTATACCACCTCTTGGTTGACTTACAGTTAGGTCCAAAATTATTTGGACAGTGACACAATCTTCATGATTTTGGCTTTGCGTAATGCCACATTGGATTTGAAATGAAACAACTGAGATGCAATTGAAGTTTAGACTTTCAGGTTTAATGCAAGGGGTTGAGCAAAAGTATCCTGTGAAACGTTTAGGAATTGCAACCATTTTTCTACACAGCCGCCTCATTACAGGGCCTCAAAAGTAATTGGACAAATTAAAAAAAACATGTAAATTATGGTAACGTTAATACTTTGTAGAGAATCCTTTGCAAGCAATGACGGCCTGAAGTCTGGAACCCATGGACATCACCAAACGCTGGGTTTCCTCCTTTGTGATGCTTTTCCCGGCCTTTACGGCAGCGTCTTCAGTTGTTGCTTGTTTGTGGGTCTTTCTGCCTTAAGTTTTGTGTTAAGCAAGTGAAATGCAGCTCAATCGGGTTGAGATCTGGTGACTCGGCCATTGCAGCATATTCCACTTCTTTGCCTTATAAACTCCTGGGTTGCTTTTGCGTATGTTTTGGGTCATTGTCCATCTGTCCTGTGAAGCGAAGTCCAAACAAACTTGCTGCATTTGGTTTAATCTGAGCAGAAAGTAAATCCCTGAACACTTCAGAATTCATCCGGCTGCTTCTGTCTTCAGTCACTTCATCAATAAACACTAGTGACCCAGTGCCTTTGGCAGCCATGCATGCCAATGCCACCACACTGCCCCCCACCATGCCACCACACTGCCCCCACCATGCCATCACCATGCCACCACAATGCCTCCGCCATGTTTTACAGAGGATGTGGTGTACTTTGGATCATGAGTCGTTCCAAGCCTTCTCCATACATTCTTCTTCCCATCATTCTGGTACAGGTTGATCTTAGTTTCATGTTGTTCCAGAACTGGGCGGCTTCTTCAGATGTTGTTTGGCAAAGTCTAATCCGGCCTTTCTATTTTTGAGGCTGATTAATGGTTTGCACCTTGTGGTGAACCCTCTGTATTTGCTCTCATGAAGTCTTCTCTTTATGGTAGGCTTAGATACTAATACACCTACTTCCAGGGGAGTGTTCTTCACTTGGGTTGATGTTGTGAAGGGGTTTTTCTTCACCATGGAAAGGATTCTGCAATCACCAACCACTGTTGCCTTCCCTGGACGTCCAGGTCTTTTGGAGTTCACGAGATCACCAGTGCGCTTTTTTTTTTCAAGAGTGTAGCAAACTGTTGATTTGGCCACTCCTAACATTGTGCTATCTCTCTGATGGATTTCTTCTTTTTTTTTCTACTTAACAATGTTCTGTTTCACTTGCATTGGGAGCTCCTCTGACCTCATGTTGTGGGTTCACAGCAACAGCTTCCAAATGTAAATCCCACACCTGGAATCACCTCCAGACCTTTTACCTGCTTAATTGATGATGGATTAACGAGGGTATAGCCCATGCAGCCCATTAAATGGCTTTTGAGATAATTGTCCAATTACTTTTGGTCCCTTGAAAAAGAGGCAGCTACATATGAAAGAGCTGTAATTCCTAAACCCTTCCCAAAATTAGGATGTGAATACCCTCAAATTAAAGCTGAGAGTCTGCACGTTAAGCCCATATTTATTATATAACTGGACATTAATTATTTTTTGTAAACAGCTAAAATGCCAAAACTTGTGTCACTGTCCAAATAATTCTGGTCCTAACTGTAGTTTGCACCTGTTTTTGAAGCCCAAATTTTCGCACAATTTTAGTGCCCATCCACACCTCCTGTCTGCTAAATCACACCCCCTTTTCTGGACCCAATTGATGCAAAGCAATATCAAAATTTGGCTAAATTGATTTGCGCAACTTAGTCCAGAATTTTTGCTCAATAAGAATAGTAACTCTGCCCCACTGTATTAGAGTGAATGTCGACCTTTTAACACCATCATAATGTCATTTAAGGTCCAACATTCTGTGCTGATTAAGTTCTTGCATCCTTGTTAATGTATCTTTCTGGTGGTCAGATCTCTGTTTTCCTTACGTAGACCTCTAAATTTCCTGTAAAACGATAGAGATAAATGATAAAATTCTGGCTGCCTACAGTTATCACTATGGGGAGCTTACGGCCTGTATGAACAGTATGCAGCAAACTCCTAAGCTCCCCCTACTGGTACCTGCCTACAGCCAGAATTTTATTTAACTCTATATCTATGCAGTAATAAAAAAATGTTGTTCAAGGATTAACATTTACGGTCATTCTAATATATATTCCAGTGATATATACAATACAGTAGCTCAAAAAATACTATCCTATGAGCAGGGGGTGCAATACAGCCCTCAAGGGATTTCAGAAGGTTATATTTGAAAAGATTTCTAATAGGGTCAAACTGAGAATGGTGCCCCCCCTCCCCCTATAGTTATAGGTGAAAATCACTTTCATGAGGCAATTTATGTTATACCTCATCTATCTATCTATCTATCTATCTGTCTATCTCATATCTATCATCTATCTATCTATCTATCTATCTATCTATCTATCTATCTATCTATCTATCTATCTATCTATCTATCTATCTATCTCATATCTATCTATCTATCTATCTATCTATCTATCTATCTATCTATCTATCTATCTATCTATCTATCTATCTATCTATCTATCTATCTATCTATCTATCTATCTATCTGTCTATCTCATATCTATCTATTTTTGGTTCCGATTTATTATTATTATTGTTATAACAGCTCTTGTAATATTAATAATAATGATATATTTTCTATAAAATATATCAGGGAAGAAAGAAACATTTTATTTTCCTCTCCTGTTGCTGGAAAGGAGTTAATCGTATGTATTTCCTACAGTTCTTTAATATTAAAGTGTTCTCTCCAGTTACTTAGTTACAGCCCTTTGAAGTGTATTCTACACCGTGGTACGCTCCAGCTGCAGTGACACATCTACCAAATCCCTTTAGCATCTATTTAAAGAAATACTTTTATATGCCTCCCATTGTATATCATAAACACTCCAGACACCACTGTACTGCAATAAACAGAACATAGTAGTCCCCAAAGCAGGTAGATATTTTTTCCAATGATTCGTTCCTATATTTTTCACCATTATTTCAAGCTGATTGATTCTGGATCAAGAAGGTTTATAAAACAGTCTGATAAACAGAAGCTGTGTTAGAAAATGTTGTGTTTAGGTATAAAAAGCATCGTTCCTTTGCCAGTTTTCTGGCAAAGAAATGTCGCGAATGGACGAAAAGTCGGAAAAGTTTAGACTTTTGAATTGTTTCCTCTACTCTCCCCACATTTTAATAAAGTGGCCTGAGCTTAGTAAAAAGGGCCGTGGACACCGTGGCTTAACTCATTTACTATAATTTATACCAGAAGCTGTCGAAGCAACTGAAGATGCGACAAATATATATATATATATGACAAAATTTGGGACCACAATCACATTTGGTTGAGCTGCGGTGTCTCATTATATACCAGCATTCCACATGCAGTGGCGGTCAAAGCCTTGGATCATCACCTTTCCGAGTATAGCACATATAGTTATGAGTTACAATAATTTTCTTTGGAAGTACTTGTTTTTCTTATGACACATAATTACTTCCAGTTTGACGGGCAATATTTCTTACATCTGAAAGGGGTATCAATGGGGGCGAAATTCTCGCCCTCTTTGGCAAACCTTGTTATGGCATGGTGGGAGGAGTACACCATTTTTCATTGGATAATCCCTTTTCAAGTAGCATCCACTGGTATGGCAGATACGTTGATGACCTCCTAGTGATCTGGGAGGGCGATGTGTCTGCCATACCAGGGTTCATGAATTATCTTAATAACAATGAGTGTAATTTCAGATTCACACATCTGTTTGAGACAAATACCATTTGTCTTCTGGACCTGGTACTTTCAGCCACGCCAGGTGAGACTGTCCAGTCCAAAACGTTTCGCAAACCTATCTCAGGAAACACCATCCTACACGCCAATAGCAGTCACCCCCCAACACACTTCAATTCTGGTAGGAGAGATGACCATAAAAAACCTTCTCAAGTTCGTGGCCCAGAAAAACCCACGCTTGTGCTCCAATATAGTGACCAATTCCCAGAGATCACGGATATTGTGTATATATATATATATATTCCTATCTTCTTTGAGGATGAACAACTGGAAGAGATTTTAAGGGATGGATGCCGTGTCGGGTCACGCAGAGCACCTACATTAGGCAATATGCTTTCTCCCTCACTCTTTACATCATGTAAAACCAAAACCACATGGTTACACCACTGGGGTTTCTATAGATGCAGTTCCAATCCGTGTAAAGTATGTTTATTTGCTCAGCCCACTAAAATCTTTTATGACTCAGGGGGGGTGGTGAACTTTCCCATTGATAATAGTGAGTATGTCGTATCTTATTGAATGCAGCCTGATGTACGTTGGCTGCACAACAAGAAAACTCAAAACCAGAATTCTTGAACATCTTGGATATGTCAAGAATCCTACTATTCCAGGCATTTCCAAAGCCGCCAGCTATTTCATTATGTGCCATAGCAGGTTAGTTAATTCATTTAAAACATACGCTATAGAGAAAATAAAGGGTTCCATACGAGGAGGTAATATGAAACATACTTTGCTGGATCGGGAGGCCTTTTGGATTTATACTCTCAAGACTAGATTTCCAATAGGTCTCAATTTGAAAAGGGAATGAATGTTCCACTATTGAGGAATAAAGGGCCTCCCTATGTTACCTACACTTTAATATACATGCTATATACCAAATGCAGGTTATATTCTAACTAATTTGTTTCCACCACGATAAGAACATGTCTCCATTATCGATAGTGACTTTAGAGGACTTTACAGGATTCGTTGAGAGTTAGGGCCAGTTCATACAGAGTTTTTTGACCCGTTTTTTGAGGCGGAAACCGCGTCGGAAAACATGTCAAAAACGGCTGAAAATGCCTCCCATTGATTTCAATTGGAGGCGGAGGCGTTTTTTTTCCCGTCTCGAGGCAGATTTTGCGCCTGCAAAAAACTCTGTGTGAACCCAGCCTTAGGGTATGTTCACACAGAGTTTTATGACGCGGAACCTGCGCCCCAAAACTCGCCAAAAAACGGCCGAAAATGCCTCCCTTTGATTTCAATGGGAGGCGGAGGCGGTTTACTCCCGCGAGCAGTAAAACCGGCTCGCGGGAAAAAGAAGGGACATGCCCTATCTTCGGACATCAATGGGAGGCAGAGAAAGCGTATTTCACTGCTTTTTATGCCCGCGGCGCTCAATGGCCACGGCGTGGAGGCAGAGGAAAATCTGCCTCAAACTTCCAAACAGAATTTTGAGGCAGATTTTCCGCCGGCAAAAAACTCTGTGTGAGCCCAGCCTTAGGCTATGTTCACACAGAGTTTTTTGCAGGCCGTTTTTTGTCGCAAAATACGCTTTATCTGCCTCCCATTGAAGTCAATAGGAGGTCAGAGGCGTAAACGCCCGAAGATAGGGCATGTCCCTTCTTTCTCCCGCGAGGCGGTTTTACCGCTCGCGGGAAAAAGACGCCTCCGCCTCCCATTGAAATCAATGGGAGGCATTTTCGGGCTTTTTCGACGAGTTTCCGCGTCAAAAAACTAGTAAAAAAACTAGTGTGAATTGCACTATAGAAACTGAATGTTTCTAAATAATGCATGTATTATAAATAGGGTGCCTATACTGTCAATAACATGAACGAAATCCAACAAACAGTTCCGTCCAACCTACGCTTACGCTTTGTTTTTAAATTGTATGTCTGGGGGAAAATAAATAATTTCCCTTTTTTTCTTTTTCTCCCCAATATTTCTTTCAAACTGTTTTTTTTTTCGTTATTTAATGTTGCACGTTATGTTACTTGTCTCCCGACTCCTTTACATCCTGTCTTAGATTTGACAGATTTACAAACATTACTGATTGAGACAATGTATATGCACTGAAATAATATCTCGCCTCTTTGAACGAAGGCGCATTTCTGATATGACAATATGTTCAAACATGTGTTTATGCTAAATTGTCGTTCTATAACATATTGCTGTATTACGTGCTTTTTTTATTACATTTCCGGAGATCACAGGTGCTAAGACCTGTGTTTTCGTTTTGATTAGATAGACCGGATATAAACTATGGGAGCCTGCACTAGCATTCAATACATGCCAAGATTAAGGACACAATTGGTGTCTGAAACGCGTCGGCGAATGATTGTTGTGATTCACCCCTTCCTGCTCTTTGATATTTTTAAAGTTGTTTACAAATAAACTTGGAACCCTGTTTCCTTTTTAAATACTACAAGCGCTGGATCGAAGTTCTCTTTTTTTCTCCTGTGATTTCTGCCGTAAGCCGTACGACGATCCGAGCGCAGTCTGAATAGACAGAAGTGGTGAGCTGCAGGATTCCTCCCCCTTTTTTTCTTGTTCAATGGTAATGATTCCGTTGCAATTGGTTTCCGTTTGTTTCCGTTGAGTAAGGTTTTTTAGGAGAAATAGCGTAGTCAGAACAGAACCGGAACAAACGGGCACAATTACAACGGAATCATTACTATTGAAATCAATGGGGATGTAAACGGAAGCTATGGTTTCCGTTTATGGGTTCCTCTGACGGAAACAGAATCCACGAATGGAAGTGCAACGCTTATGTGAACAGGCCCTAAAAGGTGTACATTTTTCGCACCTTACACTAGCTTGTTTTATATTAAGACTTGAGCAGTCTTAATCCATCTTCCCCAAAGTATATTAAAGAGGACCTGTGACCTCTCCTGACATGTCTGTCTTAGTAATTAATTGTATTTCCCATGAAATTCTGTTGCAAATTTTCTTAGATCTCTATGTTGTGCCATTCCTCTGTTATTCCTCCTAGAAATGTATGAATAAATTGACAACTGGTTGTTACCAGTTGGTGGTATGTCCCTACATAGGCTGGCACTGTCCAATCAGTGCTGACAGAGTAAGAGTTTCTAGAGACTCTCCCTTTTGACAAGGGGAATGGTAACACCCAGATGTCAATTTATTCATACATTTCCAGGTGGAATAACTGAGAAACAGCACAACACAGCGTTCTAGGAAATTATGTTACAAAATTGTTATTTCAAAGAGAATGCATGTATTTTCTGAAACAAACATCAGGAGAGGTGAAAGATCCTTTTAAAATAGCCTGAACCGTAAATGGGTTGTCTCAACAGGACAAGCCGTCTACAAATGTCCAATTAGGGCATATGGACGTCAAAGAGGCGGTTCCTCTGCTCGGGACGCTTCTCTACGAGCCAAAGTGTCGAGCTCGTAACATGTAGCAGTTCTTGCTCTGGCTGACTGGGGTCATCTATGCAATGCACGGACATCCGTTCATTTGAATGGCCACATGCAATACTACAATTCTCCTGTAGCGGCTGCTGCTACAGTGGAAATGAGCAGTCAACAGATGATTTGGACCAATGGTAATCAACGGATTACCATGGCGTATCTCAAATTTAAAAGATCCTCTTAGGGTATGTGCACACACACTAATTACGTCCGTAATTGACGGACGTATTTTGGCCGCAAGTACCGGACCGAACACAGTTCAGGGAGCCGGGCTCCTAGCATCATACTTATGTACGATGCTAGGAGTCCCTGCCTCTCTGCAGGACAACTGTCCCGTACTGTAATCATGTTTTCAGTACGGGACAGTAGTTCCACGGAGAGGCAGGGACTCCTAGCATCGTACATAAGTATGATGGTAGGAGCCCGGCTCCCTGCACTGTGTTCGGTCCGGGACTTGCGGCCGAAATACGTCCGTCAATTACGTACGTAATTAGTGTGTGTGCACATACCCTAAGGGGAAACAAGCCCTTTAAGCATTACACATAAATAATTCCAATTACTTCCAAGAAATGAAATATATCCCACCTGCAAAAGTCCTCCTTTGTTTTCACTTTACATTTGTTTATATGATATTTATTTATCTGACGTGAAGATAACAGCAATTTGTAACTAGACAATACAGCATTTTATTTTTCAGAATTAATTTAAATTGCCATCTGTTCCAATTTTCATTGTCCAATTGATTGCTGGTCTTATTAGCTAACCTATGGCCGAGGGTTCCAAGCACGTGCCCTATAAATCATGGCTTCATAGGACTAAATCCCTCAATATATTTTTCCAATTACTCTATAAAAGGGACAAATACAATTTTTATGATTTAAGATTTATTTTGTCTTAAGAAGGATATTTATGGTGAACACATAACCGGTATTATATACACAATATATCTATTTAATAAATTAATGAATATGCATAAATAGGTAAATGGTTGCTTCTGTTAAAGGGGTGTCCGGGATTGGAATAAAGGGTCTGTTTTTTAAATTTTAAATAGCACCTCTCTTGTCCAGTGGTTGTGTCTGATATTGCAGCACAGCCTCATTTACTTGGATGGTGCAATACCAGACACAGCCAATGGTCAAGAGTGGTGCTGTTTCTTGGACAAAAAAACAGACCCTCTGTTTCTAATCTCATATAAATTGAAATATTACAGGGTATAATGAGATGAGTCCATGCTCAGGACCCCACATTGTCAAACTAGGCTCGGAGACAACTCTCATCAATGTCAATGGATGCCAACTGATTTCAAAAGGCAACATAAAAAGCTCCAAAAATAACAAATAAGGGTCCTTCACATATTTGCAATACTCAGTCTCAGTTCCCTCTGTTTTTTTTTTTAAAGTCTGAGGGATATTGATGGCACAGCTGATTTTATTGTGTTTGACTGGACCATTTTTTACCTCAAAAGTTTCCAACGTTAATGCCTGGCATCTTTAAAAGCAGGTAGTCTTACCTGAGAGTGTTGAATTCTTTGTTTCTTCAGGTGTGACCATAAGGGTATGTTCACACGGCCTTTTTTCGGCCGTTTTTCGGGCCGTAAACGCCCAAAAACGGCATAAAAATTGGAAGCAGAACGCCTCCAAACATCTGCCTATTGATTGCAATGGAGAAACGGTGTTCTGTTCCGAAGGGCCACGAAAAAGAAGTGCAGGTCACTTCTTTGGACGTTTTTGGAGCCGTTTTTCATAGACTAATGAATACAGCTCCAAAAATGGCAGTAAAAAACGCTGCGAGTGGCTTAAAAACCGTCTGAAAATCAGGAGGTATTTTCCTTTGAAAACAGCTCCGTATTTTCAGACGTTTTTGAGTTTGCGTGTGAACATACCCTCAGGGTATGTTCACACGTTTAGCAAAAAACATCTGAAAATAGGGATCGGTTTTCAAGGGAAAACACCTCCTGATTTTCAGACGGTTTTTAAGCCACTCGCAATTTTCACGCCGTTTTTCGCTGCATTTTTTACGGCCGTTTTTTTAGCTGTTTTTCTGTAGAGTCTATGAAAAAACGGCTCCAAAAACGTCCCAAGAAGTGACCTGCACTTATTTTTCATGGCCTTTTTGTTTTTCAAAACGGCCGTGTAAAAAAATAGCCCGTCGGAACAGAATGCAGTTTTTCCCATTCAAATCAATGGGCAGATGTTTGGAGGCGTTCTGCTTCCCATTTTTAGGACGTTTTTTGCTCATTTACAGCCCAAAAAACAGCCTAAAATAAGCTGTGTGAACATACCCTAAGACTAACTAGATGGGAGGGCTGGATATCACATATGGGTCCGTTGAACTTTTTTTTTTTAAAGGTTAAAAAAAAGTGATTCCATATGTGTCCGTAATCACAGCCCACGATTGCGGGCACGGACGGCCACGGACACGGTCCGGTATCTTTTGCGGTTCACTTCTATGGTCCGGACACATTCCCGTGAATACACGGGAAGGTACCCGTGGTCAATAGAAGTGAATGAGTCTGTAATTGCGGACCGCAATTACGGACAATTTTTACGGTTGTGTGCATGGGACCTAACACAGCAGTACCAGTAGCAATAACAGCTGATGGTTGAGAGTCCTTCTGCAGAAGATACCACAAACAGATCTGATTCATTGTCTCTACGCAACCTACTATCTGATAGTGGGGTGTCTACGCTTATCAAACCCTTCAAGAATTGCTGCATATCTTATTTATTTCATCACATTTTTCAGATGAGCCATTGTAAGTGGCAAGTCAACCAAATATTGTGTATTAGTTTTGCTTACGTTGTACTATTTTATGAATGATCTGGAATGAGAGAAGAACTTCACTTTATATGGTACTTTGTTCTTATGTAATGATTATGTTATTAAGGGTTTGTCTGGGAAAAAAAGATGCTGACAATTTTACTAATAAAATGGATACTATTTATTATTCTTTTTTTTATTTATATAGTTCGACAATGTACAGAAAATCCACACGTTCCCAAGGAACTAACAATCTAAGGCCAGATTCACACGAATGAGTGCAAACTCGGACAAGAAAAACTGCAGCTTTTCACGTCCGAGTTGCACCCGTGCAGGTCCCGTTTTCATGGCTCCCTCAGACTTCAGTCTATGGAGGGATCCGTGAAAACGGAAGAAAATAGGACAAGTTCTATTTTTCAACAGACCCTTCACATGGTCCATTGAAAGAACGGCCGTGTGAACGGCCTCATTGAAATACATGAGTCTGTGTGGCGGCCGTTGTTTTAACGGCCGTTACACAGACGTATACTGCGGTCGTCTGAATTCGGCCTAACATTTTTCTTGCTGTGTATGAGAGAGACAAAAAAGTAAAAAGAAATTAAAGGTTTAACTAAACTTTTAAAAAACTTTTGACATGTCATAGTTGATCGGAGGGGGGGCGAGCACTCCAATCCCTACTTATCGCTAAAATGAAGCACCAGAAAACCACTTTGTTTCTGATCGGCTTTCTTCAAAAAGCCAAGCGAGTGGTGTACAGGCTCAATAGAAAGTCTATGATTTGTACACTGCTAGCTTGGCTTTCCAAGGATAGTGGATCATAAATGAAGTGGCACAGCGCCCACCCAAGCCATTCTGCCACTTTATTTTAGCAATCGGTGGAGGTATCAGTGCTCGGACCCCCACCGATCAAAACTTCTGAAATGTCTCTGACATGTCCAAAAAGATTTAAATGATTACTTACACTTTATGGTAACCAGATTTTAGCAATGTAAGAGAAAAGTGAAGAACTCAAAGAAAACTCATTGAATATGTGAACATACCTTCTAAAGGAATACTTTTGTATAGACCCCGGGTATCCGCTGGAGCCCAAAATCTATTTTACAAATATAATGTACCAAATAATGTACTGGAAAACTTCAGCAAAAATCCGTAGTTTCTCCATTGTTTTTTGCGGTGTAAACTGTAGTTTTTATTGGTACCATTTTGGGTTACATACAACTCTTTTATCACTATTTATTCCATCTTTTGTGGAAGGCAAGGTGACCAAACAACAGCAACTCTGGCATTTGATATTTTCCTGCATTGACCGTGCCATGTAAATAACATTGTTTTGTAAGGCCTCATGCACACAAACGTGTTTTTGCGGCCGCAATTCACCCGCAAATCTGCGGGTGATTTGCGGACCCATTAATTTCTATGGGCCCATGCACATGACGGGTGACATTTGCATTGAAATCAATGTTTGCGCGGCCCGTGATTGCGGCACAGATGGCCGTGGAGTGTCATCCGCAGGCCGCCCGCAAATCACGGACCGTGTACACATTGATTTCAATGCAAATGCGGCCCGTATAATGACATGTCCTATCTTTTTGCGGTCCAGGCTCCCAGCAAATGCTCGGACCGTGGAAACCACGGTTATTTGCATGGGTCCATAGACATGAATGGGTCCGCAAATCACCCGCACATTTGCAGGTAGGTGAATTGCGGCCGCAAAAACACATTCGTGTTCATGAGGCCAAATAGTTTGGACTTTTACCTACACAAAAAAAAAAAATATTGCTTACATTACTTTAGGGGGAAAATGGGACAGGGATTGTTTTCATTTTTTTTTTTACTATAAACCTAAAAAATGTCTTGTTTATTTAATATTTAGAGTTCTTTTTTTATAGTCCGGATACGGGACTTGAACATGTGATTATTTGATTGCTTGCACAATACACCAGTAATTACGTCTTTCGGCGTATTATGCGTTTTGCCATTTCCTATTACGTTTTTCTTCAGGCAGGGCTTAATAGGAGTAAGAACATGGCAGACCTGAAGGCCTACATTAGGCCCCTGGTTTCCATGACAACCCATCGGCCCCCCTCTCATCGTGAGGTTGGGGAGATGGGGTGACCTGGGGGCCCTCTGTCTAACAACTTAGATGCCATGGTCGCTAATGACTGTGGCATCTAAGTACTTAAATGGCCTCCGATCACGGCCAATAGTGTGGCGAGTCAGCTGTAATATACAGCTTACACCCATGGTGTGTGGAGTAGGCTCACCTTCCTCCATACGTCGCAGGTGTATAAGCTGTATATACTTCCACCCTCCTGACTATGAAGTACATGTACGTCAAATGTTAGGAAGATGTTATAATGTTGTCATTATTCATGGTATATTCTTCGTGAGTGATGGACACAACACAATGACAAAACTATACATTTTAAATCTCCATTCATATCTGTGTTGTGGCTTCCGTTCATAACAGAAGTCACAGTTAGATCTGTCATTACGATGGATCCAAACGGTACCTAATGGATGACCCTGTTGACATAATGAGGTCCAAAGGGTTTCTGTCAAGGTTTCTATCGTGTTGACGACAAGAAAACTGCTACATGCTCCGCTATACTCACCGTCAAATGTGACAGAACTGCCAACGGAGTATCCCAACAGAGACCTGTGCGCAGATGTGAACCTTATGTGTTGGCATTTCTTCATTCCCACTCATTAAATTATTACCGGAGCCTCTGATGATGACCTTTTTTCTGTATTGAAAATGAGACAACTATTCAGACAGCTCAATATAATAATTAGATAATTTGTAAGAATTTTTCCCCGAGCTTCAGAAGATGCCATTTTCCAATCCCCTCCATTGTCTAATGAGCCTACACATGCAATCAGGTGATAATTACCAAGGTCATTATAGGACTATCTTGGAGCACCCTGCTATGAAGGTCCACAGGTGACAGTATAGACTGGGCGACGTATGGGTTCATGCTAATGCTACTAATTACTACTCGATTTCGAGAGACATTTTTTGCGACCCTATAGAATTCTACTCTACTGTATCTTGCCAGTGCCGGGTATAATGTCAAACTACAGCATGGCAATATCTAGAGGTACAGTATTTTGTACTTGGCACAATGGGTAAATCAGTGGTTTTACATAAAACAATATAATAAAATACTCAGAAGACGCATTGGTTTGTGGCTGTCCCGTCTAGAAGAAAAACATCAATATTTCAAAGTCTTGTTTAAGCTTCCTGGTGATTTACATGAGTTATAAACCTGGGAATATGCGGCCTCCATTATTTACAACGTGTAGCCTAATATACGACAAAAACAGAAAACAATCTTCTTTATGTGATGTGTTTTCCTACAGCCGATCAATAAGCTATCACTGTATGGATGATTTGAGTCAATTCACAAGTATCTGAATGTTACCTTTGTGTTATTTGCTGTAATGATTAAAATGTCTGGGAATTGATAGGAAATGACAAATCGACCTCCGGTGCCACGTTGGGTGACCATCGGTTCTATGGAAATGTGTTTATTTCGAGGGCTTGTTAACCAAGATTTTCCCATGTAATTCTCTTCCACGTGTCATTTAGTTTATTGCAACAGATGTTTAGGACCAAAACATTTCCTATAAGGAACAACAGTCTGAATGTAATGCCTGCACTCCTTAGAGGGGATCATACGGGAAGCAGAGGGAATACTCCACGGGAACAAACATATGAAATGAAAAGTGTTGTCCAGGATTAGAAAAACATGACTACCTTCTACAGCACCACACCTGTCCATGAGTTGCATCTGGTATTGCATCTGGGCTCCATTGAAGTTAATAGGGCTAAGCTGCAATACCACACACAACCTGTGGACAAGTGTGGCACTATTTCTGGAAGAAATCATCTTTGCTTTTCTAATTCTGGACATCCCAGGGTTGTGCCACGATTAAATATGGTAGATTAGGCAAAACATATAATTTTTTCTATTGGAATAATAATTAAAAAAAATGTTCCTGCTTTTTCATACTGGCGTCCCCTGGTGTTCTTTTGTTTCCATTCTCAGAACCAGGAGCCAATGTGTCCAGTGCCGGTGGTCACACATGCCTAGTTCATCAATACCACCGCCAGGATCTTGCAATTGTGAAGGCCAATGCAATTCCTCCCTTTAGCGCTGAATACATTAGGCGGACGTTCTAGGCGGGAAATAAAAATAAAAACAGCAGGGGGCCCCAGAAAGAGTATGTAACAGTAATATCTAGACACAGAAAAAGGAATAACGTTGAGACTATAGTACAATATACATGGCTTCCGTGTAAGCATGGTCATTACTATCAGGGTAGATGGTATAGCAAATGCTTTGAGGTTCAGCAACCAAGGTGGCCTATTTCCACTCCGAGGGGAGGTGTAACTAGTGATCACTGTGGACGATGGAAAATGAGCTGAAAGGAGGCAGTCGAAAATTGAGTGCAGATAACTAATGGACCAAGAAATAGAAGAAAAGATACAGGGGAGAGTGAAAACCAAAATAATCATAAGCTTTTCATGTTGAAGGTGGTTAGAATAGAGTGTGGTCTCGTTACAAACGTCGCTATAATAGGGCCCCATGGATACCGGTTATGCCTCGGTCTTTGAATTAATACAATCCGTAACTTCACAATCATTATTGGAATTGGGATCATCCACCCTTGGAGACTCTGTGCTTTAGTTCTAATCCTACCTGTGTAGGTAAGGGGTCCAAGTCCACCATGTACACAACAAAGAAAATAGCCCAGTAGGCAGCGGGTAGAACTATAAGTACATAAACACAATTGCCAAAAGGCAAAAAATACCCTTTTTTCATATTACTTGTCGATATTATTGATAAAGACTATGGAATAATTATAAAACACAACAATTAATTAGTATATTTAATGACCTAACACATATTTAAAAAGCCTATAAGGGTTCTTTAATATAGCAATTGACACTGTGATGTCAGACCCCGTTACCCCTGAGGACGCTGGTTCTACAGCACTGATGTTGTTTTTTAATCACTATTAAGAGGTTCTGAGTTAATACTTAAAGAGGATCTGTCACTAGTTTATTAATGCCCTAACGCCTAACTTTTATTATTTGCAAAGTTAAAAACATTTTTCTAAATATGCTAATTTCGCTATACCTGCCAAATAGGAGGTGACTCTTTCTTTTCACTCTGGGCGATGTAATGTTTTCTGTATGACGCTGTCCAATCAGCATACAGCTTCTCCCCCTTCCCTGCCCAGCAACACAGTGTGATCGTATAGTAAACAGCTTATATTCCTGACTGTGTATTCAACTGGCGATATCTCCATTGTTTCACAGCTAGAACTGTGATTCTGGTGTCATCTTTCATACTCCCCCAGAACCCCTGTCCTAGGTGATCCACAGCCTGAGATATGGCTATTTGAAGTGATCCCCCTTCCCTCCAGCCTCAGTCTTTCACACTGTGTGAAGCAGCTTCATGCTGATAGGACAGTGTCAGAGGCTGTGAGGAGGCTCCACCTCAGGAGAATCGCTGCTGTTACCTCCCACTTGTCTAGTACAGCCTTATTTGCATGTTTAGAAAAAAGCTCATAACTTTTAAAATAATAAAAGATTTGGGACACAATTTTCACTAGAATTATCAGTGTGACAGCGCCTATTAGATTAGCTGGGAGATAGGGCATTACTAAACTAGTGACAGACCGTCTGTAAGGGCCTGTTCACATCACAGTCTGTGTTGCGCTGAGGGGTTCTATCTGAGGTTTCCATTGGGTTAACCCCCTTAACGGAAAGGCAAACGGAAACCTAAGCTTCCGTGTCCCTCACCATTGATATCAGTAGTGACGAAAACCTAGCTAATGGTTTCCGTCTGTCACCGTTGTCACATGGTTCTATTGCACTTGACGGAATCAATAGCGTAGTTGACTGCGGTATTCATTCCGTCAAAACGACTGTACCCCTGCACAAACGGAAACCATTGGCACCGTATCCGTCACCACTGAAATCAATGGTGATGGAAACCTCTGGTTTCCGTTTGTGTCAGTCAGGGCTCCGCTCCGACAGAAAGCCCAGAAGGAACGTCGGAAGGGAGCCCTGACGCAGATGTGAACGCAGCCTAAGATAAAATATTGCACTTGTGGGAGGTACAGACAGGCTTCAAGTCAAGAATAATCTCTGTAAAACGCACATTCCTGTTAAAAACATCACAACAGAGTGGAGGAATCAGCAAAGATCATGATTGACACCATCATTTCTTACCTGTCAGCTGGAGATGGCCCTTTCTTGTCATCAGTGAAGAATTATCATGCTGAGGTTTTATGTTCCCTTGTTTACTGAATTTCAGCTTCTGGGTTAAGATGAAGTTTCTCGAGACACATTCCGAAATAGTTACATCAATTCATTTATTAACCCATCATCAATGCACATACTTGAATTAACATACAGAAAAAGAAAACAGAGGAACCCCCCCCCCCCACCCAAAAAAAAAGCCCCAACAAACTAGAAACATAGTCGTCTTGGATTGGATTGTGCCCCGTGCGGTACCTTTTATTCATTCCCCGTCACCTTGGTGTTCCTTTTAAAATGCCCAAGTAATACAATCCTATTGTGTACAAATAATATTGCCTTAACCCCTTAGTGACCGGCCTATTTTAGACCTTAATGACCAAGCCATTTTTTATGTTTTTCCATCGTCGCATTCAAAGAGCTATAACTTTTTTATTTTTCTGTCGACATAGCTGTGTAAGGATTTTTTTTTGCGGGACAAGTTGTAGTTTTTAATACCACCATTTTGTGGTACATATAATTTATTGATTAACTTTTATTAACTTTTGGGGGGGGGGGGGAATAGAAAAAGAGGCAGCAATTTCACCAGTCTTTTTTTGTATCCTAAATTTACGCCGTTTACTGTGTGGTATAAATAACCTAATAACTTTATTCAGCGAGTCGTTACAATAGCGTCTATACCACATTTATATAGTTTTCTTATGTTTTACTACTTTTTCACATTAAAAACCTTTTTTTTTAATTATTTGTTTTTGTGTCGCCATATTTTAGGAGCCATAACTTCTTTATTTTATCCGCCGATGCAGCTGTATAAGGCTTTTTTTTGCGGGGCATCTTGTAGTTTGTTTTGGTACAATTTTGGAATACATGTGACTTTTTGATAACTTTTTATCAACATTTTTTGAAGGCAGGATGAACAGAAAACAGCAATTCTGGCGCATTAAATAATGTAAAAGCTTGTAAAAGTGGGTTTTTAATTTTTCTTTTACTTTGGATTATTATTTATTATAAACTTTATTAAACTTTTTTTTAACTTTCTTCTAGCCCCACTAGAAGACTTCACTATGCGATTATTTGATTGCTTTTATAATAAACTGTATTGCAGTGCATTACTGCCTGTCAGTGTAAAACTGACAGGCATCTGTTAGGCTATGCCTTTGGCGGGTGTGCCGGTGGGGTGAGAGAAGGAGCCCCCTCCCTCTAAAACCACTGTGATGCGGTGCTCGCTATTGAGCGCCACATCTGAGGGGTTAAATGGGCAGGATCCATACTGATTTAGATTCCGCCCGTTCGAGCAGATCTGCTCCCAGCCCTCATCTACCTCTGGTAGCTGAGAGCAGGGAGATATAACTGCTCCACGCGGCATTTATTTTGATACAGCGCTGTAAGAAGGCTACTGCATCAGAATAAAGCCGGTTAGTGGGTGGTCACTAACGGGTGAAGGTGTCAAAATAACACATCCAGACAGCTGCCAAAAAATACTGCTCCAATCAATAAATGAGGGTATTCGGCTGGATCCAGTGTGGCAGCTTTTCTGTAGATTTGAGCAACAAGTGTGGCATTGGGGGTGCAAGCTGTTGGTGCCTAGGTCCCCCTATAGGTTTCCCACCCATGAGGTGGCCATAACTGGAATTAAAAAATCATATACTGTCCTGTTCTGTGAAAAAATTATATCAATCTATTTTGATCTACTTAAAGTGTACCTCCACCTTCAGTGAAAAACGACTATAGTGTAGGATTGTGCACTACAAATCACTTGTATTACGGATTTGGCCTCTAGCATCAGCATTGTGTAAAATCAGTGCCACCAAACCGGTCATGACTCTTCTGTGGGAGACAGAGTGTCCTGTTCGTCTCCATGGCTCCTGTATGCAGAACGGCCGCCAGTGCCCCAGGATTCTATAAATTGTATGATCTTTTTCATTCTCTGTTTCCATATAAAAGAGTTTCCTGGGATTTGCCCAGTATTACTACCACCAGTCTTCCGAGCTCTAGTGCAATGACCAGTGATAAAGTGGCCATATTAATGTTAAGTTACATAGTCATGTGGCTGTCAAGTCCAATGATTGCCTTGGGATGCCACTGAGGCGAGCCATAGCCTACAGCAATTGAAGAATGCCACTACGTGTCACTGTGCCAAATAATGGAAGCAAAGTGGGCAGACCAAAAATAAATCTGCACTAAATATCCATGGAGTCAGAGCTCTGCTTTTCTTATACAGAGCTCCAAATCCCCTGCTCCATTCACACAGCCATTGAGTTCAATGATAAAATTAAGTCTGCATGCAGTTACCTCTAGGGGGAGCTTACTGAAGACTGATTTATATAACTCACAAATAGAACTACAGTGGATATAAAAAGTCTACACACCCCTGTTAAAATGTCAGCCTTTTGTCATGTTACGAAGTCAGTACAAGATGGATAATTTCAGAACTTTTTCCACCTTTGATGTCACCTATAATCCGTACAGTTCCATTAAAAACAAACTGAAATCTTTTAGGGTGGAAAAATAAAATAAAGAACAAAAGAATGTGGTTGCATAAATCCGCACACCCTTAAACTAATACTTGAATTCCCCTTTGACTTTATGACAACATTCAGTCTTTTTGGGTAGAAGCCTATCAGCATGGCACATCTTGACTTGGCAATTGTTGCCCACTCTTCCTTGCAAAAGCACTCCAAATCTGTCAGATTGTGGGGGCATCTCCTGTGTACAGCCCTCTTCAGGTCACCCCACAGATTTTCAATGGGGTTCAGGTCTGGGCTCTGGCTGGGCCATTCCAAAACTTTGCTCTTCTTCTGGTGAAGTCATTCTTTTGTTGATTTGGGTCGTTATCGTGCTGAAAGGTGAAATTCCTCTTTATCTCCAGTTTTTTAGCAGAGGCCGGAAGGTTTTGTGCCAATATTGAGTGATATTTGGAACTGTTCATAATTCCCTCCACCTTGACTAAATCCCCTGTTCCAGCAGCAGAAAAACAGCCCCAAAGCATAATGCTGCCTCCACCATGCTCCATAATGCTGCCTCCACCATGCTCCATAATGCTGCCTCTACCATGCTCCATAATGCTGCCTCTACCATGCTCCATAATGCTGCCTCCACCATGCTCCATAATGCTGCCTCCACCATGCTCCATAATGCTGCCTCCACCATGCTCCATAATGCTGCCTCCACCATGCTCCATAATGCTGCCTCCACCATGTTACATAATTCTGTCTCCACCATGCTCCATAATGCTGCCTCCACCATGCTCCATAATGCTGCCTCCACCATGCTCCATAATGTTGCCTCCACCATACTTCACTGTGGGTATGGTGTTCTTTTGGTGATGTGCAGTCAAACACACTGACTTGATATAGGTCTTTGCAAAACATAGCCGGGCTTGGTTGTTTTTCTTTGTTAGAATAGGCTTCCATCTTGCCACCCTACCCCACAGCCCAGACTTATGAAGAATATGGGAGATTGTTGTCACATGCACTACAGAACCAGTACCTGCCAGAAAGTCCTGCAGCTCCTTTAGTGTGTGCTGTAGGCCTCTTGGTAGCCTCCCGGACCAATTTTCGTCTTGTCTTTTCATCAAGTTTTGAGGGACGTCCAGTTCTTGGTAAGGTCACTGTTGTGCCAAATGTAATCCACTTCTTGATGAAGTCTTCACTGTGTTCCATGGTATATCTAATGCCTTGGAAATTATTTTGTACCCTTCTCCGGACTGATGCCTTTCAATAATCAGATCCCTTTGATGTGTTGTAAGCTCTTTACGGACCATGGCTTTTACTGTCACATGCAACAAAGAAAATGTCAGGAAAATCCTAATAGAACAGCAGAACTTTATATGGGGCTACCCAGAATCACTTTAAATAATGGCAGCTGTGTACTGACTACTATTTAACATGAGTTTAAATGTGATTGGCTAATTCTGAACACAACCACAACCCCAATTATAAGAGGCTGTTCACACTTATGCAACTAAATTATTTTATTTTTTCATTTTTATTTTTCCCCTCTAAATGATTTGTTTGTTTTTCAATGGAATTGTACAGATTATGGGTCAAATTAAAGGTGGGAAAAGTGCTGAAATGATTCATCATGTACTGATTTTGTAACATGACAAAAACGGACATTTTAACAGGGGTGTGTAGACTTTTTATATCCACTGTATATCTGTATAATTGTGTAGTCTCTGGGATGAGGGCTGTGCCCAAATGCCAAGTGCTATGCCCGCCTCTTGTTCCCTCTTCATGTTTCTTTCTTCAACTTCACTGCCCTTAGCTCTGGCATTCTGTTTATGTACCCACAAGTCGATAATATATGTATTTATATATATATATATATATATATATATATATATATATGTTTATTTTTTTAATAAAAACGCGGTACTATTATCTTTTAAGGACTGCTCCATTGATGGCTGCCATGTATTGGGTGTCCTGCAAAATTTTTCTAAGATGTGCCTATTGCCCACACAGCAAAAACAACCATTAAGCTTCCAAGAATATGGTCTATAAATCACAGGAGATAATTGAAATCTATGAATCATCTACCGGTTCCGCCATGTGCAACAAAAGGAATACTTACTTCAAATTCCGCGGCTAATGAAATGAAAGGAAGTTGAAATCATACATATATTCATGTATAAAACATTGAGAGAAAAACACTTGAATCGAGTCTTATTTGCTTTTCCATAATCAGTAATGAAAGCCATTGAATGTCACTAATTGTATTTGATTGCCTCTTGCAATAAGCAAACACTTTTCAGCCTCGGGAAATTGAAGTAATATTTAGGGTGTTTGTCCCAAACAGAATGAAATATAATTTGTTAGTCTTTTGCTGAAAATCAGCCGCAATGGAGGATGCATACGGCAACATTCAACCGTGTGGTGGGGGGTACAAGTCATCTCGAAAAATAAAGTTCCATACAGAGAAGTAATCTTTGAGTATTATGCTAAAGCTAAACTTCCAGACCCATTTCCACTCCGATGGCAGAATCAGGAAAAAGGCAATCAGCAAATATAAATAGCTGACTACAGAATTATTTGTTCAGAGAGTCCTCTGCTGAAAGTCTGAACATGGGGAGAAACAGAATCCAATTGATTGAATAGAAATATCAGCATCTAGCGTTTCGAGTTGTATTTTCTAAAAAAAAATATGATGTAGCCAGTATTCTGATCTGCGTCATAGTAGCTTATAGGCAGCACAGCGAGGTGGATCGGTGGTTTAGGCTTTGTTCACATCTGCGTCAGGGCTCCGTTCATGGCATCCGTCTGAGCTTTCCGTTAAGGGAACCCATGACTGGAACCCTGACTGGACCAAACAAAAATCATAGGTATCCGTTTGCATCACCATTGATTTCAATGGTGACGGATACGGTGAAAATGGTGCCCGTTTGTCACAATTGTGCAAGGGTTCCGTCGACTACGCTATTGCTTCCGTCAAAACGATGGAACCCTTGCACCACGTTGACAAACGGAAACCATTTTCTCTGGATCTGTCACCATTGAAATCAATGGTGATACAAATGGAAACCTATGGTTTCAGTCAGGG
The DNA here is from genome assembly GCF_050947455.1 of Rhinoderma darwinii. Lineage (NCBI taxonomy): Eukaryota > Metazoa > Chordata > Amphibia > Anura > Rhinodermatidae > Rhinoderma > Rhinoderma darwinii. Next base: position 29,211,822 of record NC_134688.1, read on the forward strand.
TTCCGTTCATGGGTTTCCCCTGAAGGAAAGCTCCAACAGGACCCCTGAATGGAGCCCTGATGCAGATGTGAACGATGTCTAACACGGTTGTTGTTTAGCACTGGGTTCCTGGATTCAAATCTAACCACCATCTGCATGGGGTTTGTATGTTTTCCCCGTGTTTGCGTGGGTTTCCAGTTTCCCCCCACAGTCCAAAAATATACAGATAGGAATTCTAGATTGTGAGCCCCAATATTGACAGTGGGTGTGGGCTAGTTCAGTACAGCGCTATATAGGTAATATAAATAAAATAGCAGCTTGAAGGTCCTGGGCTCCTTTGGAAAATTCTTCCCTCTCTGACCGGTATGTGCAATGATAGAGCATCGTACAGAGATTGACAACAATCACAGCAGCCCCTGTCCCCAGTGGCCCGAAGCACCCAGAGGAAACCCCCACAAACAATGGTAGAAAAGATAAACTCCTTGCAGATGTTGCCCTTGGGTGGATTCAAACCTAGAACCCAGTGCCGCAAGGCAACACTGCAGACCACTGGGCCACTGTGCATGCAAAATGGCCTAAAAGCAGATAAAACCTCTATACCCCTATAGTTATGCTACTGGTCTATTGTTTATACAGTACTATTCTTTTGTTCTTAACTTGTGCTAATCAAGAAGCTTATTTCCTATGAAAAAGTTGTATTTCTCCCCATGAGACAATGGTGGCTGACATAGGCATCTGTATTCAAGTATTTTAGCCTTTATTGTCATATATGCGGGATATATGGTTCTGTATAATAGAACATTTGCTACACAGCAAATTTTTTACGTTTCCGTCATCTCTTCATATTCTCATACGTACTTAATAGGACAAAGTAAGGCAAGTCCTTCCTGAGGTTGGCGTTTTCATATTTTGCAGTCAATGTTTTTTTTATTTGGACATTATATATGTGAAGTTGATGTCGTGAATTCTGATCATTGGTGTGTTGAGAGTCTGCAGTGGACCAATATTTTATTTGTTAATATGAAATACATCAGATACTGGGAAAAAAATATATATAATGAATGTCTTGTTTGTTTGTCTTTTGGACCTTGTAGATTCATTGGTTCCAGTTAGTTTCAATGGGTTTCGAAAGTTTTGTATGGTATGGGAGTTTGGTATGGGAGTTGCATAGGTAAGCTCCGTAGTAACACACACTACGCACCCATCAAAGCTACAGCAATGGATGACAATAATAATGAATGTTGATTCCATAAATCTCTTGATCTTGAGTACCCAACCAATCGGGGCATAACTCAGTTGGCCTATTGGACACCATGAAATTCTTGAATACCGGCAATGTGTTGATCGATTACAGGTGATTAAAGGGGTTCCCAGCAGTGGTACACTCCCCCACTATTAGCTTGTCACCAAAGAAACCTGCTATAGAATAGGGGCTATCCAAACCGGATGACCCGTGTAAGGTGGCGATAGACCAATTTACCTTTAACCCCTTCCCGCAAAATCACGTACAGTTACGTCATGGGAGATGGACTGTTCCCGCATCTTGACGTAACTGTACGTCATGGAGATGAAGCTGGCTCAGGAGCTGAGCCAGCGACATCACCGCCGGGTGACAGCTGTATGTTACAGCTGGCACCCTGAGGTATCGGCCAGGACTGGAGCTAGCCTCCGATCCGACCGATTAACCCCTCACATGCTGCGTTGAATAGCGATCGCAGCATGTGAGGAGTTTATAGCCACCGGCGCCCCAGCAACATGATCGCTGAGTTGCCGGTGGCTGCAAAGGCGATCGGAGGGCTAATGCTTACCTCCCGGTCCGCCAGCAACGGAATCCTCCTATGCCCCGTCGTCGGCGGGGCCCAGGAGGCTTCCGGTACCATCGGCAAGATGGCGCCGGCTCAGCTTCCGGCTCAGAAGCTGAGCCGGCGTCATCAGCAGTGGGTGTCCGCTGTATGTTACAGCGGACACCCCGATCTATCGCCAGGAACCGGAGCTAGCTCCGATTCCTGGCATTAACCCCTTCGATGCAGCGATCCATTGTGATCGCTGCATCCTAGAGGTTTGTAGCAAATCGGCAGCCTTGCCACGCGATGGCAAGGCTGGCGACTGCTACCATGGCAACAGGAGCCCTAACAATGGACTCCTGTCTGCCATTACGTAAGCTGATTAGGCCCCGCCCAGAGGCGGAGCCTGATCGGCTTGCTGTCAGTGAACAACTGACAGTTCTAATACATTGCACTACATAGGTAGTGCAATGTATTAGAACATCAAACAAACTGTTGGACCTTCAAGTCCCCTAGTGGGACTAAAGAAAAGTGTCAAAAAAAGTGTCAAAAAAGTAAAAATAAAAGTTGTAAAAAATACAATAAAAGTTTCAAATAATAACACAAAACACAATCGCCCTTTTTCCCTTATCAAGTCATTTATTATTGAAAAAAATAATAAAGCCATACATATTTGGTATCGCTGCGACCGTAACGACCTGAACTATAAAAATATTATGTTATTTATTCCGCACAGTGAACACCGTAAAAAAAATAACTAAAAAATACTGACATAATTGCTATTTTTTGGTCACTTTGTCTTCCAAAAATTGAAATAAAAAGTGATCAAAAAGTCGCATGTACCTAAAAATGGTACCTATAAAAACTATAACTCGTCTCGCTAAAAACAAGCCCTCATACAGCTCCGCCGACGAAAAATGTAAAACCGTTATGGCTCTCACAACTTGGCGACAGAAAAAATCCATTCTCTTTACAAAAGTTATTTTATTGTGCAAAAAGTTGTAAAACATAAAAAGTGCTATAAATTAGGTATCACCGGAATCGGACTGACCCGCAGAATAAAGGTAACATGTAATTTATAACACGTGGCGAACGCTGTATAAAAAGAACTAAAAAAATATGCCAGAATTGCTGTTTTTTGGTCACCTTGCCTCCCAAAAAAAAAAGGATAACAAGTGATCAAAAAGTCGTGTGTACCCCAAAATGGTACCAATAAAAACTACAGCTCGTCCCGCAAAAAAAACCAGCCCTCATACCACTATGTCTATGAAAAAATAAAATTAGTCAAGGCACCAATAAGCCGGGAAATAAAAATATGCAGTTGTGCCGGCCCGAGGGGAACGTTTCTTCTGTTTCAAGTGGCGAATTATCAAGACCCCTAAAATTAGGGAACCAGGAAGGGGAGGGCCCAAACATATCTGCTGGAAGCGAGGGTGCCCGTATTATACAAGGACAACACTTCCCAGCAAAATTCCCCAAACTGCAAAGGTGCCGAGTGCGGACCAAAAGGGGAATAAGTAAAGACCATTTATTAGTGCGACACCGGCCTGTGCAGAAAGGATTGTGTCACAGCATAACACACATCTATGGATTATTTTATTGTTTTTTTTTACCCCACTATACCACCTGACTATGCCCCTTATATACTCCGCCCGCCTTACATGTACCCCCACATTATAAACGGAAACACCAGTAAGACTCCAAACAAAACTACTACAAGCAAAATCCACGCTCCAAAAGCCAAATGGCTCTACCTCCCTTCTGAACCCTACAGTGTGCCCAAACAGCAGTTTACTTCCACATATATGGCATCGCCATACCCGGGAGAACCCTTTTAATAATTTTTGGGGTGTGTGTCTCCAGTGGCACAAGCTGGATATTGGCATATCTATTGAAAAACCATTTTCACTCTGCAACATCACGTGCACACCAATTTCTGCCAATCACCTGTGGGGTTAATATGCTCACTACACCCCTAGGTGAATACCTTGAGGGGTGTAGTTTCCAAAATGGGGTCACTTCTGGGGGGGATGCACTGTTTTGGTCCCACAGGGACTTTGCAAATGCGACACAGCGCCCAGAAACCAATCCAGCATAATCTGTACTCCAAAAGCCAAATGGCGCTCCTTCCCTTCTGTGCCCTACTCTGTGCCTAAACAGCAGTTTATGACCACATATGTGGTATTGTCATACACAGGAGAAGTTGCTTTACAAGTGTTGTGGTGCTCTTTTACATTTACAAAATGCTCACTACACCCCTAGATGAACTCCTCAAGGGGTGTAGTTTTGTGAATGGAATCACTTTTGGGGAGTTTCCACTGTACTGACACCTTAGGAGCTTTGCAAAAGTGACATGGTGTCAAGAAACCAATCCAGCAAAATCTGTGCTCCAAAAGCCAAATGGCACTCCTTCTCTTCTGATCCTTGCCGTGTGCCCAAACAGCAGTTTATGACCACAAATGGGGTATTGCCGTACTCCAGAGAAGTTGCTTTACAAATGTTGGGGTTCTTTTATTCCTTTATTTGTTGAGAAAATGAAAAATTTGGAGCTAAAGCTACGTCTTATTGGAAAAAAAGGATTTTTTTTATCTTCACTGCCCAATTCTAATAAAATCTATGAAACCCCTGTGGGTTCAAAATGCTCACTACACCCCTAGATGAATTCTTCAAGGGGTGTAGTTTCCTAAATGGAGTCACTTTTTTGGTGTTTTCACTGTTTTGGTCCCTTAGGGGCTTTGCAAATGCGACGTGGTCTCCGCAAACCATTCCTGCTAAATTTGAGCTCCAAAAGCCAAATGGCGCTCTTTCCCTTCTAAGCTCCGCCGTGTGTCCAAAAAGCCGTTTATGACCACATGCGGGGTATTGTTTTACTCGGGAGAAATTGCTTTACAAAAGTAGTGGTGCATTTTCTCCTTTTAGTTCTTGTGGAAATTAGAAAAAATTAGCTAAACCTACATTTTCTTTGAAAGAATGTAGATTTTCATTTTCACGGCCTACTTCCAATAATTTCTGCAAAAAACCTGCGGGGTCAAAATGCTCACTATACCCCTAGATAATTTCCTCAAGGGGTATAGTTTCCAAAATGGTGTCACTTTTGGGGGATTTCCACTGTTTTGGTGCCGCAAGAGCCTTTCAGATCCGACATGGAGCCTAAAATATTTTCTAATAAAAAGGAGGCCCCAAAATCCTCTAGGTGCTCCTTTGCTTCGGAGGCCGGTGCTTCAGTCCATTACCGCACTAGGGCCACATGTGGGGTATTTCTAAAAACTGCAGAATCTGGGCAATAAATATTGAGTTGCGTTTCTCTGGTAAAACTTTCTGTGTTACAAAAAAAATAGATGAAAAATGAATTTCTGCAAAAAAAAAAAGAAATTTGAACATTTCACATCTAGTTTGCCTTAATTCCTGTGAAACATCTAAAGGGTTAAGAAACTTTCTAAATGCTGTTTTGAATACTTTGAGGGGTGAAGTTTTTAAAATGGGGTGACTTATCGAGGGTTTCTAATATATAAGGCCCTAAAATCCACTTCACATCTGAACTGGCCCCTGTAAAAATAGCCTTTTGAAATTTTCTTGAAAATTTGAGAAATTGCTGCTAAAGTTCTAAGCCTTGTGATGTCATAGAAAAATAAAAGGATGTTCAAAAAACAATGCCAATCTAAAGTAGACATATGGGTGATGTTAATTAGCAACAATTTTGTGTGGTATTACCATCTGTCTTACAAGCTGATACATATAAATTTAGAAAAATGCAAATTTTTGCAATTTTTCGCTACATTTTGGTGTTTTTCACAATTAAATACTTAATGTATCGAGCAAATTTTGCCAGTAACATAAAGTCCAATGTGTCACGAGAAAACAATCTCAGAATCACTTGGATAGGTAAAAGCATTCCGGAGTTATTACCACATAAAGTGAAACATGTCAGATTTGAAAAAATCGGCTGTGTCCTGAAGGCCAAAACAGGCTGTGTCCTTAAGGGGTTAAGATCCTTGTGCAGCTAGTTCGCACATGTGATACAGCCATCTCTACATCTACAACAGGATACCATTGTAGATGAGCGAATCTTTAAAATTTTTATTCTCTATTGCTTTATCAAAATGCAAATCTCAAAATCTTGGCACTCCGATTTTACTATCACCAGCCATGCATTATATACAGAATCAGAAAACGAACACTACACTAGATGCATTAATAGCGTAGGCGCTCTAGGTTTAGATGTACAAGTCCTAAAGTACAAAGAACCACAGGTTGCCTAGGCATCTTATAAACCAAACTGCAAAATAAAATATTTTCCAGCATCCCCGTTGGTCTACACCTTATTAAGCAGAGCTATTCAATAGATTATCTTTAATATTTAATCTGTGCAGAATGTTCTTCCATTCATCCCAGCCTTCTCTCAGCAGGATCACCACATAATATGTGCTGAATAGATATGCGCTATATAGATAATGCTATCTAACACTCAGTATTAGGGACACAATACAATATGACTTCCTGTGAAGCAAAAACAACAACGGTTCCATGCGTTATTACTGATGTCTATATGTAGTCAATTCATAAAGCTGTACTGACGGCAGCCATAGTCCTGTGTGGTGTATCATTTATCGGTTAGCTAACAAAGCTTTAGGAATTGACTTGTATTGACCGGTCCAGTCAACACTAAAGCTGAAAATTGCTTAAGTAAATCATTACGAGAAAATAGTTTCTTATTCTGTCTACAAATGATCAAACCTTGGCCAGAATGGGATCTTGGTCATTAAAAGACCGCGTAGAGGAGTACCGGGAGACGTCAATGAATTGCACCTTGCATGTTTTCATCTGCTGTTACTAAAATATAGTTTTCTTTATTCTGTTCAGATTAGCTAGGAATTTATATTTAAGGGGGTATGTACAATAGGGGAAGCTCATGTGGCCACTATGGCACCCATAGACAAAGGGAGCCCAACCCTGATTGGTCCCATTGGTTGGCAAGTAGGACATTTGTGAACAAATTTGCATACTGCGCCAATAAAAAAAATACAAAAATCTGCAAAGAGTCTTGTAAATAATCTCTTACCGTTTCATGTATTCAGCTCCTATGCAAGCCTAGGTATCTCTATGGTTACAGACTTCAAATAAACAAAAGTAATGTGGCAGTAAATCAGCTGACAATGCAGTAAAGCCAGGGGTGAACATACCACCTGTGTAGCCGATTCAGCTGCACTGGGGCCCAGAGGTGTGGGGGCCCTTTCAGCTCCCGCATAAGCTGACCACACAGTGATCACTAACAACAAAATGAAGGGAAACTGCCCCCTCTGTCTGACACGTAAAGCTACATCTGCCGCGCTGTCTGTTTGTCACTCCATTCATTCAGCACCTACACAGGGGGAGGGAAGAGGCCTGACGTGGCACCCTCTGTCTTCTGCAGTCACCGCTTTGGTTGATGATGCACAAGTGTCAATCAGCCTAGGGAAGCTGTACCGGGTGAGGACTAGGACAAGTGCTGCTGCTGACTGCTGTCCAGCCTAGTAACCTGTATGTGCTGAGAACCAGATTTGGGCCTGTAAGAAACCATGCTTTTTTCAAATCATACTAATTTGTTAGTATGTTAGTAATTTATGAAAGTGTCAATAGTTTTGAACACATTTCTGGATTAGAAAACTGGTTGACACTTTTCAAAGGACTTAAAGCCTGACAAACTATGCAGAAAAAATACCATCAGCACCAACATTAACTACCATGATATTGACCTTTGTAGAGAAGAATATAAAGATTATAACACTGCACCCTATAGACAAGAATATAATTACTATAATACTGCCCCTATATACAAGAATATAACTACTATAATACTGCTCCTATATACAAGAATATAACTACTATAATACTGCCCCCTATATACAAGAATATAACTACTATAATAGTGTCCCCTATGTACAAGAATATAACTACTATAATACTGCTCCTATATACAAGAATATAACTACTATAATACTGCTCCTATATACAAGAATATAGCTACTATAATACTGCTCCTATATACAAGAATATAACTACTACAATACTGCTCCTATATACAAGAATATAACTACTATAATACTGCTCCTATATACAAGAATATAACTACTATAATACTGCTCCTATATACAAGAATATAACTACTATAATACTGCTCCCTATATACAAGACTATAACTACTATAATACTGCCCCTATATACAAGAATATAGCTACTATAATACTGCCCCCTATATACAAGAATATAACTACTATAATACTGCCCCTATATACAAGAATATAACTACTATAATACTGCCCCCTATGTACAAGAATATAATATAATACTGCCTCCTATGTACAAGAATATAACTACTATAATATTACCCCCTATATACAAGAGTATAACTACTATAATACTGCTCCTATATACAAGAATATAACTACTATAATACTGCTCCCTATATACAAGACTATAACTACTATAATACTGCCCCTATATACAAGAATATAACTACTATAATACTGCCCCTATATACAAGAATATAACTACTATAATACTGCCCCTATATACAAGAATATAACTACTATAATACTGCCCCATATGTTTTTTTTTTTTTTTGCAAACTCCAAAATCTCTGTAGCACTGTATAGGGATATATAGCCTTCAGTAATCCGGCTTCATTTCACAGTTCCAATGAGTCGAATATTGAACTGAGTTTGAAAACCTCTCTAAGAAAATATTTCCAGAAAGCCATTCATCTGCGAGATGGACAATAACCTCTTTTATGCACTATCTCAGTCCTCTTGGGTTATTTTCAAAGGAATGCAATTGTTTTATGTGAGAGTGACAAGCTTGCATGTTCCCTAGAACGAATCCTTTAAATGTCCGGCCTTAAGCAAAATATGTTTGAAGTCACAAATTATAATTTCTCAGGTGCAACCTATTTTCCTCCTTGTTACCGTACAAGCTGTCTCCTCGGCTGTTTTAAATTCGCTACTGGAGACGTGATGTGACGGTTTATGTGAATTTTAACCTGCGTTTACAATAACTTGTGATCCGCGCGCGGCTTTGGATGCTGATACAAATGAAAGGGAGTTATATTTTGAATAATTGAGTGATAGATGTCACGCTGATTTTTCCTCACTCCTTAAGAGATGGAACTTGTGATAAAGTCTTGAATATTAATAACATATTTTACGGTGACACAGCTGTGCCTCAGTGCTGTAGATGACTGAGAATTTATATATGGCCTTTTTTAGTCCTTTAATGGGGAACAGTTGGTGTGTTAAGAATCCAAAGGAGCTACAGAGGAATCCAGAAATTTGTGGTTGGCATCTAAGAAAGGATGAAAAATACCACACTGAGTTAACAGAAAATTAAGAAGTAGCATGGCATACAGGAGGGATTTATCTAGGGCACTCTTTGCAAAAAGTTGTAAAGACAAAAAGAAGAATTCTGTACTCGAGGGTTGGAACGGCCCAGAAGTGGACGAGAGGATATTCCGGTGGGTCCAGGTTCTGATGCAATAATGGACCTCAAAGGTCCAGCTGGAAACAACTGCATTGCAAGTTGATTTGGTACTTATCTGGTGCTAGGGAAAATTCTTAAGTGTTAATTTTCTGTGGAGATTGACATTAGGCCTTCAGAACAGTTTTCTTTGGTAGGCCCAAGGCCTAGCCTGACTGAAACTGAAACTGAAACTGAAACTGAAACTGACTGAAACTGGTTGGTCTAGGTTCTGATGCAACAATGGACCTCAAAGGTTCTCTAGGACATAACTTCATTGCAAACTAATTTGGGACTTTATCATCTGGTTCTCGAGACCATTTTCATTAATAATACGACCTGTGTGGTCAATGAAAACATAATTGAGGTTGTAATGTTCTGTGAAGATTGACAGACCAGTTTTATTTGGTGGGCCCACGATATGCAAGTCCAAAACTAGTTGGTTTATGATTGGGGGCATTATAAAAGAAAGTTAAACAACTACTTAAAGAGATTTGTGTAAGAATAAAAGGAAATGTCCACTTTTTTTTTAAATCTGGGACCAATGACATTTTTTTTCCCTGGACAGTGTTTTAGAATCGGACCTCAGTCCTATTCAGATTGGTATCTTCGGGAACTAATATGGTTCCCAGATATGGAGAAATGGTTTAATTTGCTGCAAGTGCTAAACTAAGTGAATGGAACGGATCCTATGCTAACCTTAACTACCGGGTGATCAATATAAATAAATATCCCCTATTGTAAAATCTAACAGAGTGGATCAGAGCCACCATCAAGGCAGAACAACTGGCACTTTATGTCAGGGGTCCATCCTAATCAGCTAAAATGATGCCCACTGTCTACCAAGAGGAAAGCTTAATCTACAAGGGCCACCAAATGTAGAGCATGTTATCCCCACCTGTTAGTTTAGTACATTTTGTATTTCTATTGGGAGGGAAAACACATGACCCATGAGGGGTTCACCGAATCCATAGAATTGGTAGGGCAGTAAACCAGGCAACTGACGCAGAGGACAGTCTTCATCAACCTCTAATATATCCTAGACCACCAGATATATTATCATTAACACCAAAATCCTAGATATCATATGTATTAAACTAACCAACAAAATGACATTATGTACTGTTTGGGTAATGAATGCCAGTAGTTATTAGGGAAGGGCACAAGACAAATTTCCATGATGGCAAAAGAGTCCCAGGGGGCACTGAGCATTTGGTTGTATGGGGCCCACAAATATAGGATTATGGCCCTGGGGGAAGGTTATATTACCATTCCATACAAGCGCTCTGGACATTATGTTTTACAGGAAATATGGAGCAATAAAAATATAAAAAATTGTTACAAAAAAGCCGGATAAAATCAGCATAATGTTAATGCATTGCAGCTCTGTTGGATAAATTGTTATATTGTACATGTCCATGACCCTTCAGACAAGATAGAAGAGTAGACTGACAATAAAGACTTTAATAGACTAAGCACGATACCCGCAATATTATTAGAGTTTGGAAACAAAGTAAAGGAAGATATGCAGCAACATAATAGGTCTACAGCTGAAGGCTACAAAAGGTTTTTTATGCAAATTGGAGAGCGGGGAACTGAAAGCTGTCTGGAAGTTTGTAAACAATGAAAATAATTTCAGGAATTGAAGGAGGCATTATAGGCCCCTCAAAGGCTATAGCCTGCGAAATTAAACCTACAATTCGTAAAATCTACAAGACAGAATGCTAATTGCAAAAAGAGTCAAAATTACAATAAATAGTCTACCACGAAAATGCTTAACAAATGGGAAGGGGGGCGGGTGTGAAGAATAATATGGACCTAGTTAGCTTTCGAGCATTTCATTCAGAAATAAGTAGAATTCACTGATCTGAGGTTACATTTCGGATGTGATGTTTGGACTTTGAAATGGCTAAATATCATGTTAAAACAGTTCAGAAACCAGCGCTCTTATTTTAAAGAGTAACTAGACTTTCAACAAACTTCTGACATGTCAGAAGTTTTGATTGGTGGGGATCCGAGCACTGAGACCCCCACTGATTGTTGAATAGATGCGGCAGAAGCGGCTGAACGAGCGCTGAGCCGCTTCGTTTCTAATGGGCTTTGCTCGGAAAGCCGAGGTAATGGTGTACAGACTCAATAAAAAGCCTATGAGCCTGTACACCAACTGCTCGGCTTTCCGAGTAAAGCCGATCACAAACGAAGAAGCTCAGTGCTCACACTTTTTGTTTTAGCGATCAGTGGGGGCCTGAGTGCTCCGACCCCCACCCGATCAATACTTCTGACATGTCACTATGACATGTCAGAAGTTTGTTGAAAGTTGAGTTATTCTTGACAAAACAAATTGAGCATATTCTAATCTCAGGCTCTGCGGAATCAAATTAAAGTAGGCCGTCTAGAAAACCGATTGTCGCATCCTTTTATCAGGACAAAAATCTGTAAGTGCGTCATTCACACACAGTAAGGAAGCTACTCTATTAGCTATACACATGGAGTCCTTTATTCATGTTATCTATAGAGGAATCACATTCTCTGGTCATCAGCCACCAATCAGATGGTAGATTTTAGTCTATACAGCTATCAGCTGATTTAGGTTTAGGTGGTTTAATACTGTACATGTAATGGTCATATATTTGTACACATCAATAAAGTAAAAACCACAAAAACTGTGAAGCCTAATGTTATTACCTGAAAAGAGAACGTCAAGGGGTTATCGAGGACTAGAAAAACATGGCTGCTTTCTTACAAAAACAGTGCCACAGCTTGTGTGTGGTATTGCACTTCAGCTCGATACCCTTAAATAGAGCTGAGCTGTAATCCTGGACAAAACCTTTAACGGCACTCATCATAGCTGCCATTTCCATAGAATCTGATGGTTTGTTGAAAGGTGCCGCATTAAAGGGTCTCTCTGCTTTGGCCAATTAATCCCTCCTTGTTGGAATGGTCCCTTGACAATATGATGACCACAAAGTGTCCCACTGCTGGGACCCCCAGCGATTAGCTGCAATCTATGGGGAAACCTGGCAGTAAGTGTTCGATTTCCCTGCAGCGTCACCACAGAGGAAATTAGGAATTATCCGTGTCTATTCAAATCAATGAGTTGTCTGTGTAATACAGGACAGGACAGGTCCTCCATAGAGAGAGAGAGAGAGACGCTCTTTGTTACCAATCTCCACTCTGGTCAAGAGATAATGGGTTTTTTAAACTAGACAACCCATTTAAGATATCTTCAAATAGCGTCCTGTTGTGTGAAAATGGAGATACATGTTCTGGATCTCTCAGTGGCCATTGTAAGTTATGCAGTAAGGTTTGTTGGAATCTCATATGTTGCAGGGGATATTCAAACATTTATTCAGAGATGAATATATAAAACTGACATCAAGGAGGACTTAAGAATTTGAGTTGACAGTAAACTTAACTGTAGCAACCAGTGTCAGGCAGCTGCTGCCAAGGCAAATACGATCATGGGGTGCAACAAAATGGGCATAGATTCACATGAGAACATAGTTCTATAACTTTATAAATCTCTAGTAAGACCCCCACATACTGTGTACAGTGTTGGGCACCACTGCACAATAAAGCGGGTTCAAAGGTGGGTAAATAAAGTAATAAATGTAATGGATGGGCTGCAGTACCCAAAAAGATTATGAAAATTGGGGTTGTTTAGCTTATAAAAAAGTTGAGGGGTGACCTAATAACTATGTGTATATATATCAATGGTCAATACCGAAATCTCTCTCATGATCAATTTATACCCAGGACTGTAACTATAACAAGGGGATCTCTGCACAAACATTGAAGGGGATTATTTACTGTAAGAGCAGTTGGAAGTTGTTATGGACATATAGTAAATTCACTGAAATAATTAAAAAAAGGCCATGATGCCTTTTTTCATGTGTAATAAGATGGGTTGTTGATCCAGACGTTTATTATGATTGCCATACTAGTGTCAGGAAGGAATTTTGCCTCATGGGGGTTTTGCCTTCCTCTGGGTCAACATTGCATAATAATAGGCTGTACTGGAAGGACATATGTTTTTTAAGATTCAATCCCTTGAAGAATAGAAGGGCAGGATCACCCTCTGGCTTATTCCTTACCCTTGTTTGCTAATATTTACATCCTTGAAGAAAGAAGTAATTATCTTCCCATCCTACTTGGGTTTTAGTAAAACATCTATGTTTCTGGAAACCTGAACATCACTGCATAAAGAGAAAGTTGAGTCAAAACAAAGATTGTCACCCTCCATTCGCCACCATTGGCATTCATGAAACCCTGCTGTTCTGGTATCATTATGGACTTATACTTTTGAATGTTTTTATTTTGGGGGAATCCGCCCTTTCAAAAGGTTGTCTCAGGATAGACATTGGTGGCATATTTCTAGGGTATGATGCCAATATGTGACCGGCTGGCGTCAGACCGATGTGAACCACGCCTATTGCTAGATCAAGCCTGAGGAAGACCCTGGTTCAGGGTCGAAACGCCTAGCTTTTATTCTAATTTTATGACATAGCATGTATGTCTTTTAATAAATAAAATAAAAATTTCCTTTTTACATCTTGTCCCAACTGGGTTTCCAATTGAATTTTATCTACAAGTGCAGCATCGCCTTCCATCAGGGGTGATTCTTTTTTTCTTTCTCACTATTTGTATTTCTATATCAAAGTGACAATGGTGCTAGGTAAGCGGCTCAATCATGCACTGCTCTATTTTTTCCCAGGCAGCATCATTGTCGGACATTGACTAGGATGGGCCAGCCATGCGGCCTCCAAAGAAAACCGAGCAGAGTTGACAAGAGAAAAAGTGGAAGGACACTTTCTTGGCACCCTTTCCACTTCCTTTCAAGCGATCAGCAGGGGTCAATGTGGTCAGACCCCAACTAATCAGGCATCGGTGGCTTATTGTAGCCATATGTCACCAATGTCTATCCTGAGACTACCTTTTTATGGGGCAGATTTAATAGAGCAGTTTGCCATTTGGCACAGCGCATGGTGATATTACAATATAATATCTCTGATTTTCCATGGACCAACACTACTGTGTACAAAAGTAATATGGCATCTTGCAATTTTATTCCGGTTTTACATTTATTTTTGTATTTCTCCCGTTTGTTTATCTTCCACGTCTTTCCTTCTATCTCTAAAGAATCTATAAAAGTTAAAAATATTACATTGTTCTGCTTCGATCCCATTAGGTAGTTTCAGTATTTCATGCGACGCACAAGTCCAGCAGAAATTCTGTCAGTGGATGCATTTTCTAGTCACTGCTTCCGAGGGTGGCTGTCTGGCTATTAATCTTTAATGAATGCTGTCCTCTGTGTGATATTGAGCAAATCTACTTATATTTTTAATGGGGGAAATTGCATTATTGAAGATGAAAAATCGCACAGGGATGATGAAAAATAGGCAAAGAAAACAAGACAGGCACTTTGGACTTAATGACCTTTTCTGTTCATGAAATGCCTTATAGACTTTAATTGGAAAAGCTGTCATTTCATTAGCAATATGTAGTATCGCCGCTTATATTGATTGGAATATTGTCATCCCTCTGTTGTAGTGTGTGGAGATGGAAAATGAACATTTAATTGTGCCGTTTATATTAATAGCATTTATTTGACAGCCTTACAAAGTTTTATGCATGAATTATTTCCCAAGACAGAGCGTTTTCCAGAGAATTATGGCTTCCAGCTTTAAAGATTATAAAAGTATCATGATGGCTTCACAGCTGTGGACACAGATAAGTCTACTCCACCAGTTGAAGAGCCAGAAGGGTTAAATTGAGCGCTGTCAGTTCACTCATGACGGCTCCATAGACGCTGCAGAAGTGCTGAGCCGTAATACAGTGCCCACAGAAGTCTATGGAACTGTAAGAGGGTCAGTTTTCTATGAATGTGGCCCTTGACCCTGACACGGGACCTGCTGTAACCGGAGGATGGCGCAGTAGTGGAAGCAGACACAAGACTTTTGAGTAAATCAAAACTTTTTTTCCGGTTGTGCCACAAAGCATACTAGTTACAACAGTGTTACTGAGGGTAGCGGTTACAGGGTGGGCACGCAGCTTGACGGTTACAGTCCCCGAAGGGCTTTTAGCTTGGCGGTTGCAGCCTCTGGCCCTTGGTCACACTTGGGGGCAGGAGCGAATAGGTCTTCTCCAGCCCTAGGTTCACGATTCAGACACAGCGTCTCTTTTCAGTCACGGAGCATGTCAAGTTACACAGCGGTCTGGTTAGGGTCAAGACTCTTTAAGTGGCCCGAATCTACTTAGCAGGATGCACAAGGTTTACTATTTCGGCGACAACACATCCAACATGCATTGCAGAGTATCTATCTACAAATATTATATAATCAGCTTTTCCTTGTACACAGTGTTTGTTGACATTGAAATATATCAAATCTAGTGCAAGGATAAAGAGTTGCACATAGCAGCCAATCCAATTCTAGCTTTCATTTTTCAGAGACCCTTTGGGGAATGGAAGCAGCAATCTTATTGGTTGATATGGGCAATTGAGCCACTCCCCTCCACTCTCCTAGCGGTATTATATACAGGAGCCTAACAACCTGGCTCCAGGCTGATACATTTTACTTATGGTTTATACACACAGAAAAGCTGCATGCACGGACCCTGTACAGCAGCACATGGAGACCTTAGGCACTGTGTGCCGCCATACGTCACCTTCGTCAAGTATTATTTGTCCCCTAAAACCATCTTAAAGTAATACCATAGTACATCATGGGCCCAGAGCAGGATATGGGTGTCATATTATGGATTCGTGCCACACAGATCCATAATACAGCCATGTGCATGAGCTTTAAGGTTACATGCACACGTTGCGTAAGTTGATGCAGAAAATCCCCATCAAAACTGCACACAAATGCAGGTAATTCCGCTGGTAAAATCTGCACTTAATATTGCATATTTTTTATGCGTTTTTAGATGTCGATTTTACATTTTGATGCGGAAACAGCTACGGAATATCTGTTGCGGTTCTGGTGCGTTTTTTTATAAACTTGTCAGATACAATACCGAAACGAAAACGCAACATAAATTGACATGCTGCAACATGTCGATGAAATTATTTGAAATCTCATTTATTTGGTTGCTGTTACTGTATTACCCTGGGGGTTTTGCCGCAGAAAAGTCAGTGCGACAAATACACACATAATACACATCGTGTGCTTGTGGCCTAACACTGATAATGTATTTGCGTAAAGTAGATACAAACAACGTGAGAAGTATTAGATCTATATAGATTTTCAGCTTTGAATGTAAATACAATTGTTTCCATTCACAGACAGCAAGCAGAGATTTTATACCTTTCCACTATACAGCGATTAAAGGGTAACAAAACTTTTTTTAAACTTTTTGACATGTCATAGGGACATGCCAGAAGTTTTGATCGGTGGGGGTCCGAGCACTGAGACCCCCACCGATCGATAAAACGAAGCAGCTGAAGCGATCAGGTTAGCGCTATGCCATTCTGTTTCTGATCGGCTTTTCTTGGAAAGCCGAGCGAACGGTTTACTGGCTCATAGACTTTCTATTGAGCCTGTACACCGATATTAGGAAAGAATCATAAACAAAACGGCACAGCTCTCACCTGAGTGCTTCTTCCACTTCGTGTAAGCGATCGGTGGGCGTCTCAGTGCTTGGACCCCCACAGATCAAAACTTCTGACATGTCAAAAGTTTTTTAAAAGATTAGTTACACTTTAAGCTTTATTTACAGTCATACACAGGAGGCTGTACAGAGGCACATTGGGGGTCCGTTCCAGGGTGTCGTTGGGATTCCATATGCCCCTTTATAGTGCTCTGTGTGGTACCATATAACAGAATTAGTACCCACATAGAAGCAATCTTGTGTTCATGGGGCCTATGTCTCAGATGTGTAGCTATAGTGGGTACAAATAATAGGGGTCCTGTTAAACATTTTGCATTGGGGCCCAGGAGCTTCAAGTTACGCATCTGCTAAGACTGGAATACCACTTTAAAAGCGGTTCATACAGTAAGAGGATCTATATGACAGCACAGGGTGTTAGAACCACTATGAAAATTCCCACAGTATGAAAAAAGATATAAGTAATATTAATATTTTATACTGGTGTGCGGGGGAAATTAACCTCACTGTTGAGCATGACTTAAAGTGACAGTCACGTTATATCTGAGCCATGGCGTCCTTTTTAACTTCTTTGTCATGCAAATAGTGTGCAAAGTTTTTTGCCTTCTCTGAGACATATGTTACTCCACCATATTGCATCATATGTGCTACTTGGGAAAAGAATGTATAATTAATGTATGCAAATCGATCTTTGCATTCACCTCGCATATCAATGTATGAGTTACTAAGTCATGCAGAGGGAGAAATTGTTCTAAGTTAATGACGGAGATATAATCCAAGGAGGGATATACAATAATAGAACAGGCGGATTGCTGCCAAAATAAATGATAAAATAGAAATAAAGTCTGCTCTTCTATGACAGGTAACATTATGGACAGCTGATGTGTCAGTCTCCATGGAGGGAAGGTTAGGAATAACTCCGATTATATATATAATACCTATATACTTGTAACATGACCTGTTCTTCTTCAGGGGTATTATTATATATGTGGTCATGAAGCAAATTAGTGCATTCATCAATGCGGTTCTGTTTATATCCACAGAATGAGTCTAGTTTTTATCTTTTGCAGAAGTTTGGTCTTGGAAGACACACCAGCTCATAGAGTTAAAGGGTTGCCTGCGACTTCTAATTAATGACCTACAGTATACATATGAGTTTGACTTTGCCTGGTACTGCAGCTCAGCCCATGCAAGTAAATGAGGCTGCTTGGGGCGGAGATGCAGTACCAGGCATGGCCACAACTATACGTATGGTGCTGTGATCAACAATGAACCCCTTCATGCTGCTGATTGGGGATGATCTAGGGGTCGGACACTCAACATCATTATATATTGATGTCCCCTTTAGGACATTAATGAAAAGTCCCGGACAACCCCTTTAATTATCTAGCTATTTTATTGGCGTTCATGTAAATAGTGTATCATGACTTCATCAAGAAAAGAGGACAAGTTGAAACATGCCAAAAACTAGTGGCGTGACAAGAAGTCCCATATCAAAACTTGTCATGGGACCCCATTCCACCATGACCACCATCAGTAGAATATGACTGTCCAAAGATCAAAACTTGATAATTACTTTAATATTTTCCTCCTTTCCTTGGCCTATCCATTCCCTTATCTATTATGTTTCCACCTCTTTTATTATGCAATTCTTCCCCTTCCCAGTTCTCACTAACTGCCCCTTTAATAGTGCAGGTGGCACCTCTTAGCTGATGGGCCCCATTGAGGTATGCAACCCTGGGTGCAGGAGCTCTATGCAGGTCAGGGGCCCAGTAGGTGAGGGGCCCAATGTCACCTTAAAATATGCATCCTACTGCCTATTAGATTACAAGTCAACAATTGAGCTAACAAATTTCATAGCTTACAATTACTGGTGGATGGTTAGAGAGACATAATGTAAGTGTGTCATGATGGAGTATTTTTGAGCAAGGGTCCCATATACCGTTCTTGTGCAGGGTCCGTCTCCTGTCTATGTGCACCCCTGCCTGGGAGTTGCACTCTTGTTAGAAGTTGCACCAATGTATTTTCATCTTCTTGGAGTTCTCCTTCTGCCTAGATGTCCACTCTTTGTCCTTAGAAGGAGCTTCATAAGCCTCCCTCTTCCGGGGCAACAAATGTTTTTGCATTCACATACATTACTGTGTTGTACGTAGCCGACATAGCAATTTGTATTGGGGCCAAAGTCGCAGTGTAACCCTAGCCTTATTAGCAGACAACGCCAACAATCAGTCATATATATCAATGTTGCTGATCGTCTGCTATTCAATTAAGGTAAAACTTCAATATAATCCAGAGTTTCCCATTGTAGGTATTCATCAGGTCCTGGAATTTGTATTTAAAACTTTCTAAAGATCTACCTGCAGTCCTATGTAATACCTCAGCTGATACATATGAGCAGCACCGGCCTTAAGTTCAATGGTGCCCTCATTGGTGTACAGGCTCTGTGCCAGGATTCTGCCATGTGCATGGGCCCTAAACATGAGTAACACGTGGTTCTGCCCATAATAGCTTACAATCTAAAGGGCATATGTAGGGGCAGGACAAGCTTTGTTGGTGTCCAAGGCAGTGGTTTCAGGATCCATAAAAAAAAACCATAAATTGTACCTCCCCTCCACACTTGCTCCTTAGGTGACCGCAGTGCAGTAGATTTGGACCCATGGCCCCCCACATCATGCCTGCCAACAGTTAAAAAGGGGTTATCCGGGGACCAAAAATTGCATTGCATTAATATTTTTATGTAAAAAGAAGTCACTTACTAATGTACTTTAATTTAAAATTCCATACTAAATCGTGCAGTTCAAATCCGGTGAATTGCTCCCGGAAGTCCTGTAGCTTTACTAATATTGATGACGCTCCGACACGGCCCCACATGACTGAGGGCTTTCTTCCTGGGCTGTTCGTGTCGGTGTGTTATCAATGGCATGACCGCAAGGGGCTCTCACATTGCCTATAGCTGGAGTCCCCGAGCAGAGCACCAGCTAGCGCTTTACTCGGGACTCCAGCACTGCTCCCGAAATTTGGTCAGTGACTTCAGGGGTTTCCTATCGCTGGAGCTCCCGAGCAGAGCATCAGTTGATCCTCTGCCCGGGGACTCCAGCACTGCTGCCAACGTCACTGTCCATATATAGCATCGGTGCTAATGATAATTACACGGTGAGGTTGAAGCCCTGGAGAGGCATACACTCCTATTTGTCTTTTCCTTAATCCGAGGAAAAAAAATTGTCAGCTGCTCTAGAACCTAGATACTTTCATCAAGGCAGAGCTGCTATAGCATTTAGCAACCAGCCTGCCCCCAGCTAAGCACCTACTATAGGTTGGGTTATCCTGGCTTTGATGTTGCAGACTATCGGTAGTTAGCTATAACTTGCCCACTGCCCACACCGCCACCACTCTGCGCTCCACTCATTGTGCATTATATCCAGAAGTAACTTGTAGGGAGGGGAGATTCTAGCTGTGTGATTAGTTACAGATATAAGAATATTTTGGTCTTACCTCCTTACTCACTACTGGTCATACACCCGAAAAAAAATACAGACTTTAGGTACAATAGTCTTCTTGATGCCAGCTTTATGATAATCACTAGTCCACCGAGTGCCAGCCTCATAGTAATTATCCAAATGCCAGCCTCATAGTAAAACATCACACACCTGTTTCACACTTCTATGCTGTTCTCTCGTCTACTACAGGAGCGAGGATGTTGGGGAGTTAGCAATGGGTGACCAAAATGCGGCTACCTGTTTATAATACTAGATGCCATTACACCCAATGAGGGCCAATTTACCCATTCCCTTCATTTTTTAGGAGCAGAGGGCAACATTACCCTCTGTCTGTTTTCTTCTTAATTCTTTGGTAAAGTTGCTTGAATGTGGAGGGAGAAACCTGTGCAGATACACACACAGGGGGATAGGGCTAGCCGGAGCTGTGCCTCTCTTCTTATGAGCACCTTAGCAGCTGCCTGGGCTGCCTCTATGGTACATAAGCTCTTGCCTATGCAGCAGGAGAGTTCAATTAGTCTCTGTTCACATCTGCAATAAGGTTTTCCATTGTCCTGCTGCGTCATAGGTGCAGAACAACGAAAAACCAGACCCACCGATTTCGTTGTAAACCAATGGAAACCAACAGCACCTGACTAAACCTATTTACTTTAATGGGTTCCATCGAACTTCTGTCACGGTGTACATTGTTTTGGCAAACTGGGTTATTTTATCCATGAAAATGTACGTAATTTGCGATGGAGGCTACTGACAGAGCGTCCGATGTAGATGTGAACTGAGCCTTACCAATCCCTCTAGCTGTGATAGTGCGGAGACAAAAGGTTTTTCTGCTAAAATTCTGCCCCCTGCAGTGAGGGATGAGAACTGCCTGAGGTGAATTGTTCTCCTCTCCTCATGGACAGTGCATCCATGATCACAATTGTTGAAGGACATCTGCTGGTCCTTCTTGACTAAGTAGCATTTAGCAGAAGTTTTGCATTATAACTAAATACTAAATTAGGAAAATCTTATAAGATGTCACGACTAGCATTTCATTATTCGATAGATGCCATCATTTCTTGCCTCCCAAATAGTACTGTTAATTATTACTATGTAAGCCCATGCCTCCACTTGTTAGGTGTAATACACAGCAAAATCTAGAATATATAGAATTGATTTTTCTTTACTATTACATTTATGGGATTAAGAGTAGTCAGCAATTACTTAAAGGGGAATTCCATCTGGACAACTTGTTTCTATGGGCCTTATTAGGTCATATGTACATCCAAGAGGAGGTCCCCCCTCTCTGTGAGCCTGATTGTAGAAACGCAGCAAAGATTATGTATTTTGTGTATTACACCATCATCCATTTATTTGTGGGGGAAATTAGGGAGTTCCCCTAGTAATGACAGCTGATCATAGGGGGATTAGAAAAGACAAGCCCACAATAATCAGCTGATTGCCAGGCAGCGTCAATCTAAGGAGGGGCTGTCCAGATAGTACAACCCTTTAAAGGGAAGTTCGACACACTCTCAACCCGAGAGGCCCTGGACATCTTTGCCTTTCCATCCTCTTTGGACTGTTTAGAACAGGAGCACAGCTGGATATGGAGATTGGGCATGTGCCTCGTGTCTCTAGGGTGTTTGGGTGGGGATTGCCTTGTATAATGTTACATCTGACCCTGGTTATTGCAAATTTCATAAGTGTTACTTTAAAGAGGATGTGTTAGTTCTTCTGACATGTTTATTTTAGTAAATATTTGTGTGCCCCTTGAAATAACTATTCTAAACATATTTTCTTAGAAATCTGCGGTGTACCGTTCCTCGGTTATTCCTCCAGGAAATTTCTAAATAAATTGACAACTGGGTGTTACCATTCCCCTTTTTAAAGGGTGTGTCCCTACATGGTCTGCCACTGTGAGCACTGATTGGACAGTGTCAGTCTGGTTAGGGACACACCCATAACTGGAAACGCGCAGTTGTCAACTTATTCATTTCTTAAATGAATAACAGGGGAACGGCACAAGGCAGCGTTCTAAGGAAAGATGCTACAATATTGCGATTTCACATATTTACTAACACGACATGTCAGGAGAGAAGACAGGTCCTCTTGAAACTGTAAAACCTCAAACTAACCCATTCTATATAATTAGTGGCTGTACCAATTTATGTTGCCAATTTTCTTCCCTGGGTTTTCTAACAGATATTCAATGAACATTTCCTGTTATTAAAAGGTGTAAAGCATCTGACAGATTACAGATATTAAGCAGTATTATTGCACAAGGATCAGCACAGCAAAGCAATAAGACACTACACACCAGCCACTTGTAAAATCATGGCTTGCTTTCAACTGAACTTGTTCTGTAATGTTTTCTTCGAGGAAAATGAGCAACTTTTCCAAGGTCTCGTGGGAGGCTTTAATAATTAATGTATTTTGCAATTCATATGATTGGGCAGAGTATTCTAGATTTCTTGTTAATACTAATTAATTATGACTTCCACTGTCAGGACTGATAGGGTTTAAATTAGCATGACCTGGGGCCTTACTATAGGCTGGCAAGTGGAAAAACTACACATCAGCAGGAAGCGTTCACTTTAGCTTACAAGAACCCGGCTTCCGCAACACTGGCGATTTATATTGACTTAGGAATGAGAAATGTTCTCACTAGTGTGTGTGTATATATATATATATCAATGCCGAGTGCAGATGAGGCAGCTGATTAATTAAAAAAATATATACCTGTATTATGTATATATACAGTACATAAAATACTATATATATATATATACACACATCTGAGAATAAAAATAATAATAAAATACATAATATTAATAATAATTATAATAAAGTACATATTTGCTTGTAATATAATAATAATACCAGAAATAACAATATAAAAATAACATTAATAATAATAAAAAACATACAAAATACTTAATAATAATAATAATAATAATAAAAACACGGTATAATAAAAAACTACTGTATAATAATTATGTTAATAATACTACTACTTCAAATAATAATAGAAAAAAAAATACCATAAGGCTAATTTTAAGGCACTATTCAGATGACAGGGATAATTGGACGGGTGACGGCTGTCTTTTTAACAGCCGTCATACGGCTGCATTAAAATCAATGCATCTCCATGGAGTTATTGACACAGGCGTTTTTTTAACGGACCGTGTGAACGGCCCGGTTAAAAATAGGACATGTCCTATTTTTGCCCGTTTTCCCGTAGCCCTCAATAAACTCAAGTCTATGAGGGATCTGCGAAAACGGATGTTGCATGGGTGCAAATCGGCCGTGAAAAATGGCCAATTCAGACAGCTGATTTGACACCTGGACGTGTGAATAAAGCCTAAATGGGACATTTGCACAACACAAAATGTCAATGTTTCTCTAGGGGGGCGGGTGAGTGATGTGATAATTGCAAAAACTGTTGTACTTTTTATGATAGTCGCTAGTTGCCTGTGATTTTTACCTGAGGGTAATATTGAGCTAATGTAGAGTGAAGTCCTAGCCTTAATTTATTCAACTTGTATGAGGCTTATGAGGATATTACGCTATGGTAGTATAGATTCTCCCGCTATGGAGTTTTGTCTAGGTTAGTTGAAGATGTTTTAAAGGATGTTGTGGTTTCAAGTAAATAATATTATACTAGAGCAGATTTGTCATTAGTGTTGCGGGGGATGGGTTTGGAATTCAAAATAATTTGTGAAAGTCATCGAGGTGATGTCTATGCTATAGTTTTAAATTGTCCCACAACTCATTATAAATGTCTCTTTACAAACAACAGTTATAGAACAGTCACAAGATTTCCATCAACTCGAACCAGTCTTGACGTGGTCCACTCTAAAAATCTGTCTATAGACGATGATAACTTTGCTTCATATCTGTGAATCGTAATCCACATCTCCACCTTACCTTGGTTATACCTGTTTTAACATAAAGCCGGCTTATTAGCTTCATTTTGGGGCCGATGTCATAACCACAACATCTGGACTCCCAATGGTCTTGGACTCCACCATAGGCTTGTATGTGATCTAAACTTATTTCAGTGGAGTCACGAAGGGGAAAGTTTATTATGGGTCAGGTTTTTATGGGTCTATAACTGGCCTATAGGTGTCTTAAAAATTGTGTGTCAATTTTTTTTTATTAATACCGGTGATGCTTTTCGGTACAGTCAGTTTGAGATTTTGACACATTGAACAGTTATTTCCTACTACAGTATATTACAATATATTACAGTATATTACAAGATCTTACAGTATATTAAAGGGAATCTGTCAGTTTAATATGCTGCCCTAGGTAGGCATTTGTTTGACTAGTCCAAAGAACTAGGATCTTTTGATATCTATGGACCTTCTTCTGTAGGTCATACAGAGTTACATTTTGCTATATAAGCCCATAGTACCCCCTTAAACCCTCTAAGACCTCCATTATAAACACACCTAGAATCTGGACTTACATACAATAATAGTATATACAATATTTACCATAAGTCAATGTTGACATGTTGATGGCCATTGTTGAACCACCTATTTTGACATTTTAGATTTTTTTTTTTTTTTATTATTATTCATGATGGCGGTGCCCATGCTGACTGAAATATTCTGAGTGGCTCAAGTTGTCAATGTAATTAATTTATCCATATAACTTTGACTGGTTATGATGGTGACGGGTCACAACAGAGGAACCTTTTTTATATGAGTAGAGCGCTCCCCCCACCTCTCCAGGTATGTATGCAACCAGCCATCAATCACTGCGAAGAATATCCATTTATAGATAAAGGCAATACACTAGTGGTCGGCAAGATGTAGCCGTAGTCTTTCAGAGCATGCTGGGAGTTGTAGTTTCCCAACAGCTAGGGAGCCACAGGCTGCAGACAACTGCTATACACAAGATAGTACTACATTACCCATAGATTTACCCAACCAAGACCTAAATTTGCACCTTAAGTATTAATTTAATATATCTAATGTTTAATTTTATTCGACATCTCAAGGTGAACCAGGATCTGAATGGTTCAACAATGCTTTAAAACAGAAGACATGATATCTCTATGCCGGTATGGTAAGAAATTGGAGGACTGTTTTAAATACAGAATGGCGACAGACAGCTGAGGTCAGAGTCTGTGAGGTCGGAGTAGGTAGACTGGCAGTCAGTCTCGGTGACTTTCACTATTTGCAAAGTGGTGCAGTCTTTTAAAGGATTGTCTGTTTCAGATAACACCTCGTAATATGTCTTCAGGGCCTTGCTAAGAAAATCCTAGAGCTAAGACCAAGGTGGATTATGACACTAGTGGACAGCGAGGTTCCATTTAAAGAAATGGACATTCATTGAAGGGGAAATTCACTGAAGTCTAGTCATTGATGCACGAGAAAAGATCCATTTTGTTTTACTGGGTTTAAGTGTACCTATTGTTGCAAGAAAAGTTTTACAATCCCTAAGGCAGCTGTAGATATACATATTAAATAACCTGAATATTTTCTTTCCCCCTGCTGGTTTTAAGGGGTTAATCTCACAACCAAGATTGGGCTTTATTTGAAAGAAAAAAAAAAAGTTATAAAAATCTGCAAACCAATCAATGATCAACTGTGGCTTGTTCTCAATTTATTCACCCACACATTTCCAATGCAGACACGTCCACTAGTGTTCCTGGCTATGCAGAGTTCACGTTCTGCTGCAGGATTGCTCTGTTGGTATTATGTTCCGCAAGCTGGGCATGCTCAGTGGTATACATGCCCGGCCGGGAGTCAGTTTGCATTGAGAAACAGTAGTTGGATCCAGGAATGCGCAGTTGAGCAGAACACGCTGTATATTGTAGACCATGCGCCCTGGCATCAAAGCCCTAAGCACTCACTAGAGCTCCAGAGATGTGTAAGCTGAAACTGAGGCATTGGGTCACGTGGGGGAGTTTAGAAAGACCGCTCATTCAAGACACAATCAATGGAACAGAGTGACCGGGAAAATGGGGTGAAAAGGGTGAGTTTCTTAAAGAAAGATATACCTATTTAGCTTTCGATAACTTAAAGAGGATCTGTCACCAGTTTATTAATTCCCTATCTCCAATCTAATCTAATAGGCGCTTTGCTGTTGATAACTACAGTGTAATTTGTTTACACTGAACGCTTGTCTGCCTGATAATCACCCACTGTAAAAGGGCCTTAACTTTTGGAAAAGGAAGATTAGTCGTGACCCAAACCCTTAAAAAGGGTTGTCCAGTCATGATGGGCAGAAGCTGATGGCCTATCCTCAGGACAGGCCATCAATATCTGACCGGTGGGGGTCCAACTCCCGGGTGCCCCACCAACCAGCTGTTTTAAAGGGGCTCTTTTTCGCCCCCATTACTGTTACTGCTCGTACTGTGAATTGCCAACACTTTTAGCAGTGGTTCACAGTATTACAGCCTTCTCCCATTCACTTGAATGGGAGAAGGCTGTAATACTGTGAACCGCCGCTACAAGTATGTTGGCGATTCATACTACGAACAGGTAAGGAATGAAGGGAAAGCAGCGCTCACATATGGCCCTTTCAAAACAGCTGATCGGCAGGGTTCCCAGGAGTCTTACCCCACCGATCTGATATTGATGGCCTATGCTGTGGATATGCCGTAAATTTCTTATGACTGAACAACCCCTTTAATGTATATTATGTCTCTCCATATTTCCTGGTGTGATGCCAGAGCTAGGCTGTGTGTTCTCTTCTCTTCTCCCTCCCCCCCTCTCACAGCATGCAGTCCCACACACACTGAGGAAAAGAGACTGCAGCTGGATCTCAATGCACCCCTCACCTCTCACAGCAAACAGACACTGAGGAAGAAATACTGCTGTAGCATCCATCCCTCCCTAGTATTTAGTGCATTACACTAAAGGGATTTTTGGCGATTGAGGAGGTTTGTGAACATTTGTAGAGAGAGTCTGCAGACAGAGTAAAGGAACTACAGATTAATGTTAGGTGAGGAAGATTGCACATTTCCTTAAAGCGACCATCTGGACTCATTATTATTATTATTATATATATATTATTATAAATATGATGGTGTACATGGAATAATATTACCTGCTGCCCTCCAGTTGTCCCACTATGTCGTGGATCCACCGTTTTAGGGTCCCCAAAATGGCCACAGCTCTTCTCAGACTGAGTCTAAGACCCTCCCTCTGTTCACAGATTGGACAGAACTGCTCACGTGAGCAGCTTTGGCCAATCCAAGAACAGTGGGAGTGTATGAGACTCATAGTCTAAAAAGCGCTTCAGCCATATTGGCACAGCACAGAGGGAACCCTAAAACAGCGGATCCTCAACAGAGGGGCACGACTGGAGGGCACCTAGTAATATTACTCCATATACACCATCATATTTAAAATGTTGTCCCGGGACAATAAGATATGACATAGTTTCATATATTCAACTACTGGTGTATGAAAAAAAAAAAATCCTCTTATGATAAATATGCTGTAAATAGGTTTTCAAGGAATATATGTCAATAGTCTACCGTTAGTTCCCACAAACAAACTTTGTGTAGTCTGACTCTCTTACATCTGTCTCCAGCTGTTTGCTGGAAAAGATGGAAAAGAGTATGACAGCAGAATCCAACTACACAGGGCTTATTTGTTTGTAACCATGGAGACACATAGGTCTGCATAGGAGCTGTATTTGTAGAGAACTGGTGCCGCAATAAATCGTAGGTTTTCCGTAGAAGGTTTGTTTAATCTGTGTAACAATACGAAAATAATCCACGGATGATCTCACACAAATCTGTAGGGTGTTTTATGAATAAAGACGCAAAGTTGCTTCATGCCTCTTCCCTCTGCTGATGGAGACCCCCACCGATTACAAATCGATAGCCTATCCTAAGAAAACCCCTTTAAAAATAATAATTATATAATCAAATATGTGCAATGTTCCCAGTGACATCTTGAGAAAATGTTCTTGAGTGTAAATTTTATTGGATAGAGAAGAATCACCATTTATCTCCGTGCTACTAGGGAAACTCTATGTCTTTTTTTCTTTCTTTTTGTTTTAACACACTCAAAGCGAAAATATTTGCCGTGCATTATTTATTTCAAATATCTTCGGATAAATTTCTAAAATACCAAGATAAATATGTGTGAATACATTCAGCAACTCTCCATTATAGCTGTTGTCTGCAATCCATTTACTCTTCAATATAATAACAGCTGCCTACTATTATTTTCAACATCACACTATTTTTTGGCCTACCTGCCATATGATTGCTATTGTTATACTCTATTGTTACAAGAAAAATATCACAATCTGTTCTAAGGCTGTAGATATATTAAATAACCTGAATATTTTATTTCCCTCTGCTGGTTTCTCTTGTATGTATCTTGAATCTATATTTTGTCGCTCCATGTTTGCTGAGTGGGTCGGCTCTTCCTGGTGTGATGTCAGAGCAGTGCTGTGTGCTCTATACCCAACTGCTCCCTCTCCCCTCTTACAGCATGAAGTCTCATACACACTGAGGCAGAGATGCTGCTGTAAAATCCACTCCATTCCTGCCCAGTTTTTTGCGCCAAACTAGTGGGATTTTTGGTGATTGAGAAGGCTTTTAAACATTTATAGGGAAATTGGAACTACAGGCAATGGTAGACGAGGAAGATTTCACATTCCCTTAAGATATATTGCAAAGTTTTATGTATTCCAGTATTTAACTAGTATAGGCAAAAAAAAAAAAGTTATAATGATAGCTATGTATAGGTTTTCCCGGAATATACTTTGATAGCCTACCCTCAGGTCCCACAAACAAACCCTGTGTAGTCTGATCCTGCAGTTATACTCCCTTTCATCTATCTCCTGCTGCTTGATAACGTACATTTGGTAGACGGAATATATGGAAAAGAGTATGGTGCAGAATCAAACTACACAAGGTTTGTTTGTCTGTTACTATGGAGACACATAGGTCTGCATAGGAATTGAAGACATAAAACGGCAGATTTTTATTTAAGACTATTCACAAAGTTGTTTAGATGAATTGGAACAATTGTGAATTTGTTGCAAAGGTGGAAAAAGCCTTTACGTTTTTAGAGTATTCTTAGGGTTTGTATATGGCATTTTATTTTTAATCTTTCATTTTTCACAATCACTCTTAAAATCTAAACACAGTAAAAGTTCAAAGTTGTTTTGTGCATCCAAGAATCCAGCAATTTTTAGACCATTTTCTTTAAATGCAGTGTGAAATAGCCTCTGTGCTTCACATTGGTTGTGGATTAAAACAAGTAATTTGCGGTTTGGCTCTTAGCCCATTTCAACTGTCCAGATCACCAGCAAGTGAAAGTGACTGCAAGCATTACTTATGGCTCCCTAAAACCCTAATGGAGAAAGGCAATATGAATTTGTCAGCTGCGTTCCTGCTGACTTGCATATCTTGGCTGAAACTTACACTTTAATTGACCTGAGTCAGAATTCAAACCAGGTGACAGTCAGTCTACGCATCACTATAATCGTTACAGAATAACATTTCAAAAAGTTTAGGAAAAAGAAAAAGTTTGAGACTTTGTGATGAGTCTAATGTTTCACTCTATAGAGTTCTGAAAATGTTAACTTACAGAGTGCAACACAGTGGTGCGGTGTAATGATATTTTGACTTTATAGAATACTTTAACTGTAGAGAATCCATAAAAAAAATGTTTCTATCAATACTGCAAGAAATCCATATGTAGCTATCTGTTGTGTTTTATATTTAACATAAAAATATTATATATAAATTAGTAACCTATACAGGCCAAGTAAGTAATTAAAGCATACTTTCTACCAGTCCTGGTTTTTCTGGGACTGCCCAGATAAACTTAACAAAAAATGTGGGGGTTATTCTAATTTGCATTAATAGGAAAATTTCTAGGCCATTTTGGGATCGGTCCCGAGCAGAACGGCGCAGCACTTGCATTATTTTGGATTTAAATGTTGGTACAGTAAGTATGTTAACTCCTTCCCGACCACCCCACGTAGATTAACGGGCTGCAGAGCTGGTCCTTGTACCTGCAGCCCATTAATCTACGTGTGCTCCTAACAGAGCACGCAGGCGTTACCCTATGCCCGGCACTTACCATATAGGGGGATCTGAGGTTGCAGTCACAACTGGACCATGGTGATTCACAGTGCTTAGTGGCATTTCTACAATATATACATGCACTACCGTTCAAAAGATATAGTATAGAAAGGGAGGAAACCTCCAGCTCACCGGTCTGATGCGTCTCCGGACTCTCCGCTCGGATCCCCGCTACGGCTGGCGGTACGTAATGGAGAAAAGAGAAAAAATTATCCAGCGCTGAGTCGTGCTTTGATTTAAAAAGGAAGAAGTATTCCCACTTTTATTGGGGAAATAAGATTAAAATTAGAAGGAGACGCAGTCCCAAGATGTATGGTAGTTCTGGGTTGTTGCCCTAGCCTACGCGTTTCAAGCACGTACCGTGCTCTTAATCATGGCAAAGAAATGTGAGAGCCCTTCCTGCCCTGCCTGCTTGATATACGTGAGTGGTGGTTGAAGAAAATTCTGGTGATTGGATAACACTAAATACTGACTATCGCTGCAGGTGGGGTGAACCTGCAAGTAGAATCAGCGTTGATATACGTGACCAGGAGAATACTCTGTAGTAAAGTTGCTGGGCATGTCCATTCCCTAAGGAAGACAGTATATCTAATTCGATATGACTGCCCAGGATATTAGGTGTTATATGCAGTACCTTAGTTTATATAATTCGTAAAGCAGGCAAAGCAGTATGAGCATCACAATACGTTAAAAATACATCACAGACATTTATATTAGGAAACATAAAAAAAACAAAAATGGATTGCAAGACATCAGTCTGACTTGGTTATGACTGTTACATATTAAGCCGAGCATATATAATACTTTATGTATATGACATTGGCATACAAACAAGTCAAATATTGGATTAAAAAATATTTGGGGAAGAAAATAAATTATTCCCGACATAATAAAAAATATACATATATATGACCAGAGGATCCTTGTATTGACTATATATATATATAGAAGTTTAGTAGTTTGTATATTTCAAGAGTGTTTGAATTTGGCACTAAATCCCTACGGGTTAAGTTTATGCCGGGTGTGCTTTATTAAGAGTGGTCAGTCAGGTCTGAATGGTGGTATATATGTTTCTGCGATTTATTATTTGGATCTTTAATAATTTGCATTTTATTTGTGGTATGTCAATTGAGGAAACACATCATACAATTCAGTTGATTGGTAGGACTTGTTATATGTCGTAAGCGCTTGCTCTAAGGATGTTTTTTATTATTTAAATGAAATGCATATTTTCAATCATTTGTTTTTGCCAGAGTGCATTTCTCTTATTCGATCTCCTGCTGGTGGGGTATTGGGAATGAACACGGCTAACAACAAGGCGGCACCGGGAAAGGGACACCATAGACACGTTCCACAAACCTGCAACTCTAAAGGAAGAAAAGAGAAAAATGCACATATCGCATCTGGAGGTGAGTAAAAAATGTTTGCGTTTTACAGATATATATCAGAAGTTGGCTGTTAAGGAAATATATAGTGGATGATATAAGATTTATATGTGTGTGAAACCGTCCGAGATTAAATGTAGATACAAACTCGGAGTTTGAAGGACCAAGCAGATGCTAATAGTCCTAAAAGCTGTCTCGTAAAAGATGTTTCGAGACTGTAATTGTAGATTATGTACCCTCAATTGGTATAACACTACAAACTGGCAATATTCTCATTAGTTCTGGAAAATGAGAGACACGCACGGAGTGTTAAAAAAAATGCCCCACGTTCTTTTTGGTGCTGTCCACGGTATATAGTGCTGAATGTGTCTCAACCTATAAAAATCGATATTATTTGTGGAGAAGATTTTAAAGCTGTTAATGATGACCTGCTAACACTCAGCAGGAACGATGTTAGGCGTATGTGTAAAAAGCTGATATTTCATTAATTTGGTCAATAATGAAACATAAGCTCCTTTTTGAGATTGAGACCAAGCGGAAAACGTGTTTCTAGGTTATATATCCAGAAGGCCTCTCTTGTCAAGAGAAGGTGTCTGATATTACCCCCTCTGGTAGTTCCCCTAACTTTCTCTATCGCATAAGAGCAGAACGAGTTTGTACATCGGTTGTGGCAAGAAATGAAATGTCTGGCTACGTTTGAAATATTCATGATTTGAATCATATTAAATTGGTTACTATACTGGAGTACCAATGTTGGTATATTGGGATCAATTTTGTTGGACCTGCTGGTATCTACGTTATGTTCAATGGACAAGAGAGAATCTCTATCTTTGGCGTTAACTATAGTTTTGGCTCTCTCGAGTGTCCAATTTCTGTACCCCCGTGCCGTTAACCTGCGACATATATTGGACTCTTCTCTGGTGTATCGTGTTTCTGTACTACAATTCCTTTTAGCTCTTGTCAATTCGCCCACTGGTATTGCCGAGATTGTATGCCTTTGGATGGCAACTAGTGGCGTGCAGTAAGGTATTGCCTGATATAGGTTTGTGATAGATTTCTGTACAAATCTTGGATCCAATCTCAGAGCTGAGCCTGATATCCAAAAAATCGATGGTCGTGTCATTTGAATTATGAGTAAATCTGAGATTCAGATCGTTGTCATTAATGAGAGCTAGAAAACCTGGTATGGCAGACACATCGCCCTCCCATATGAATAGGAGGTCATCGATGTATCTGCCATACCAGTGGATGCAGCCCACGTATGGGTTTCAGGTGGAAAATAAAACCAATTCCTCCCACCAAGCCATGACCAAGTTGGCCACTAGTTGCCATCCAAGGCATACAATCTCGGCAATACCAGTGGGCGAATTGACAAGAGCTAAAAGGAATTGTAGTACAGAGACACGATACACCAGAGAAGAGTCCAATATATGTCGCATGTTAACGGCACGGGGCTACAGAAATTGGACACTCGAGAGAGCCAAAACTATAGTTAACGCCAAAGATAGAGATTCTCTCTTGTCCATTGAACATAACGTAGATACCACCAGGTCCAACAAAATTGATCCCAATATACCAACATTGGTACTCCAGTATAGTAACCAATTTAATATGATTAAGAACATGGTCCTTAAATATATTCCTCTGTTATATGAGGATACAAAGCTGCGAGAAGTATTGGGAAATGGATGTAGAGTCGTGTCACGGAGAGCTCCCACTCTCGGGAACATGCTAGCCCCCTCCCTTCTAAATACAAACTTCCCCAAACCCACATGGTTAACCCATAAAGCCTATTTTAAGTGCGGAACACAACCCTGTAAAGTATGCAATTTTTCAAAAATTACAAAACAATTCACAAACTCCACGGGAAACATCAACTTCCCAATTAAATCTTATATCAACTGCAACAGCAACAACGTAGTTTACGTTGTTGAATGCACGAGTTGCAACTTAAAGTATGTGGGATGTACAATAAGGAAGTTTAAACTTCGGGTTCTGGAACATCTGAGTTACATTAGGAATCCTAATATCATGAATATTTCAAACGTAGCCAGACATTTCATTTCTTGCCACAACCGATGTACAAACTCGTTCTGCTCCTATGCGATAGAGAAAGTTAGGGGAACTACCAGAGGGGGTAATATCAGACACCTTCTCTTGACAAGAGAGGCCTTCTGGATATATAACCTAGAAACACGTTTTCCGCTTGGTCTCAATCTCAAAAAGGAGCTTATGTTTCATTATTGACCAAATTAATGAAATATCAGCTTTTTACACATACGCCTAACATCGTTCCTGCTGAGTGTTAGCAGGTCATCATTAACAGCTTTAAAATCTTCTCCACAAATAATATCGATTTTTATAGGTTGAGACACATTCAGCACTATATACCGTGGACAGCACCAAAAAGAACGTGGGGCATTTTTTTTAACACTCCGTGCGTGTCTCTCATTTTCCAGAACTAATGAGAATATTGCCAGTTTGTAGTGTTATACCAATTGAGGGTACATAATCTACAATTACAGTCTCGAAACATCTTTTACGAGACAGCTTTTAGGACTATTAGCATCTGCTTGGTCCTTCAAACTCCGAGTTTGTATCTACATTTAATCTCGGACAGTTTCAGACACATATAAATCTTATATCATCCACTATATATTTCCTTAACAGCCAACTTCTGATATATATCTGTAAAACGCAAACATTTTTTACTCACCTCCAGATGCGATATGTGCATTTTTCTCTTTTCTTCCTTTAGAGTTGCAGGTTTGTGGAACGTGTCTATGGTGTCCCTTTCCCGGTGCCGCCTTGTTGTTAGCCGTGTTCATTCCCAATACCCCACCAGCAGGAGATCGAATAAGAGAAATGCACTCTGGCAAAAACAAATGATTGTAAATATGCATTTCATTTAAATAATAAAAAACATCCTTAGAGCAAGCGCTTACGACATATAACAAGTCCTACCAATCAACTGAATTGTATGATGTGTTTCCTCAATTGACATACCACAAATAAAATGCAAATTATTAAAGATCCAAATAATAAATCGCAGAAACATATATACCACCATTCAGACCTGACTGACCACTCTTAATAAAGCACACCCGGCATAAACTTAACCCGTAGGGATTTAGTGCCAAATTCAAACACTCTTGAAATATACAAACTACTAAACTTCTATATATATATATAGTCAATACAAGGATCCTCTGGTCATATATATGTATATTTTTTATTATGTCGGGAATAATTTATTTTCTTCCCCAAATATTTTTTAATCCAATATTTGACTTGTTTGTATGCCAATGTCATATACATAAAGTATTATATATGCTCGGCTTAATATGTAACAGTCATAACCAAGTCAGACTGATGTCTTGCAATCCATTTTTGTTTTTTTTATGTTTCCTAATATAAATGTCTGTGATGTATTTTTAACGTATTGTGATGCTCATACTGCTTTGCCTGCTTTACGAATTATATAAACTAAGGTACTGCATATAACACCTAATATCCTGGGCAGTCATATCGAATTAGATATACTGTCTTCCTTAGGGAATGGACATGCCCAGCAACTTTACTACAGAGTATTCTCCTGGTCACGTATATCAACGCTGATTCTACTTGCAGGTTCACCCCACCTGCAGCGATAGTCAGTATTTAGTGTTATCCAATCACCAGAATTTTCTTCAACCACCACTCACGTATATCAAGCAGGCCGGGCAGGAAGGGCTCTCACATTTCTTTGCCATGATTAAGAGCACGGTACGTGCTTGAAACGCGTAGGCTAGGGCAACAACCCAGAACTACCATACATCTTGGGACTGCGTCTCCTTCTAATTTTAATCTTATTTCCCCAATAAAAGTGGGAATACTTCTTCCTTTTTAAATCAAAGCACGACTCAGCGCTGGATCATTTTTTCTCTTTTTACCGTTCAAAAGTTTAGGGTCACTTAGAAATGTCCTTATTTTTTAAAGAAAAGCAGTTTTTTTCAATGAAGATAACATAAATGAAGATAACATAAATTAATCAGAAATACACTCTATACAGTGAAGGAAATAAGTATTTGATCCCTTGCTGATTTTGTAAGTTTGCCCACTGTCAAAGATATGAACAGTCTAGAATTTTTAGGCTAGGTTAATTTTACCAGTGAGAGATAGATTATATAAAAAAAAAAAGTAAAATCACATTGTCAAAATTATATATATTTATTTGCATTGTGCACAGAGAAATAAGTATTTGAACCCTTTGGCAAACAAGACTTAATACTTGGTGGCAAAACCCTTGTTGGCAAGCACAGCAGTCAGACATTTTGTGTAGTTGATGATGAGGTTTGCACACATGTTAGATGAAATTTTGGCCCACTCCTCTTTGCAGATCATCTGTAAATCATTAACATTTCGAGGCTGTCGCTTGGCAACTCGGATCTTCAGCTCCCTCCATAAGTTTTCGATGGGATTAAGGTCTGGAGACTGGCTAGGCCACTCCATGACCTCAATGTTCTTCTTTTTGAGCCACTCCTTTGTTGCCTTGACTGTATGTTTCGGGTCATTGTCGTGCTGGAAGACCCAGCCACGAGCCATTTTTAATGTCCTGGTGGAGGGAAGGAGGTTGTCACTCAGGATTTGACGGTACATGGCGCCATCCATTCTCCCATTGATGCGGTGAAGTAGTCCTGTGCCCTTAGCAGAGAAACACCCCCAAAACATAATGTTTCCACCTCCATGCTTGACAGTGGGGACGGTGTTCTTTGGGTCATAGGCAGCATTTCTCTTCCTCCAAACACGGCGAGTAGAGTTAATGCCAAAGAGCTCAATTTTAGTCTCATCTGACCACAGCACCTTCTCCCAATCACTCTCAGAATCATCCAGATGTTCATTTGCAAACTTCAGACGGGCCTGTACATGTGCCTTCTTGAGCAGGGGGACCTTGCGTGCACTGCAGGATTTTAATCCATTACGGCATAATGTGTTACCAATGGTTTTCTTGGTGACTGTGGTCCCAGCTGCCTTGAGATCATTAACAAGTTCCCCCCGTGTAGTTTTCGGCTGAGCTCTCACCTTCCTCAGGATCAAGGATACCCCACAAGGTGAGATTTTGCATGAAGCCCCAGATCGATGTCGATTGACAGTCATTTTGTATGTCTTCCATTTTCTTACTATTGCACCAACAGTGGTCTCCTTGTCACCCAGCATCTTACTTATGGTTTTGTAGCCCATTCCAGCCTTGTGCAGGTCTATGATCTTGTCCCTGACATCCTTAGAAAGCTCTTTGGTCTTGCCCATGTTGTAGAGGTTAGAGTCAGGCTGATTAATGGAGTCTGTGGACAGGAGTCTTTTATACAGGTGACCATATAAGACAGCTGTCTTTAATGCAGGCACCAAGTTGATTTGGAGCGTGTAACTGGTCTGGAGGAGGCTGAACTCTTAATGGTTTGTTGGGTGATCAAATACTTATTTCTCTGTGCACAATGCAAATAAATATATATAATTTTGACTAAGTGATTTTCTTTTATTTTTTTTATATAATCTATCTCTCACTAGTAAAATTAACCTAGCCTAAAAATTCTAGACTGTTCATGTCTTTGACAGTGGGCAAACTTACAAAATCAGCAAGGGATCAAATACTTATTTCCTTCATTGTACATTGTTAATGTGCTAAATGACTATTCTAGCTGCAAATGTCTGGTTTTTAATGCAATATCTACATAGGTGTATAGAGGCCCATTTCCAGCAACCATCACTCCAGTGTTCTAATGGCACATTGTGTTTGCTAATTGTGTTAGAAGGCTAATGGATAATTAGAAAACACTTGAAAACCCTTGTGCAATTATGTTAGCACCGCTGTAAACAGTTTTGCTGTTTAGAGGAGCTATAAAACTGACCTTCCTTTGAGCTAGTTAAGAATCTGGAGCATTACATTTGTGGGTTCGATTAAACTCTCCAAATGGCTAGAAAAAGAGAGCTTTCATGTGAAACTCGACAGTCTATTCTTGATCTTAGAAATGAAGGCTATTCCATGCGAGAAATTGCCAAGAAACTGAAGATTTCCTACAACGGTGTGTACTACTCCCTTCAGAGGACAGCACAAACAGGCTCTAACCAGAGTAGAAAGAGAAGTGGGAGGCCCCGCTGCACAACTGAGCAACAAGACAAGTACATTAGAGTCTCTAGTTTGAGAAATAGATGCCTCACAGGTCCTCAACTGGCAGCTTCATTAAATAGTACCCGCAAAACGCCAGTGTCAACGTCTACAGTGAAGAGGCGACTCCGGGATGCTGGCCTTTAGGGCAGAGTGGCAAAGAAAAAGCCTTATCTGAGACTGCCTAATAAAAGGAAAATATTAATATGGGAAAAAGCACACAGACATTGGACAGAGGAAGAGTGGAAAAAAGTGTTGGTGCTGGTAAAGTGGGAGATTTGTACAAGGTAAAAGGGATTTTGAATAAGGAAGGCTATCACTCCATTTTGTAACGCCATGCCATACCCTGTGGACAGCGCTTGATTGGAGCCAATTTCATCCTACAACAGGACAAAGGCCCAAAGCACACCTCCAAATTATGCAAGAACTATTTATGGAAGAAGCAGGCAGCTGGTATTCTATCTGTAATCGAGTGGCCAGCGCAGTCACCAGATCTCAACCCCATAGAGCTGTTGTGGGAGCAGCTTGACCGTATGGTACGCAAGAAGTGCCCATCAAGCCAAATCCAACTTGTGAGAGGGGCTCTGGAAGCATGGGGTGAAATTTCTCCCGATTACCTCAGCAAATTAACAACTAGAATGCCAAAGGTCTGCAATGCTGTAATTGCTCCAAATGGAGCATTCTTTGACGAAAGCAAAGTTTGAAGGAGAAAATTATTATTTCAAATAAAAATCATTATTTCTAACCTTGTCAATGTCTTG
Source organism: Rhinoderma darwinii (assembly GCF_050947455.1). Taxonomy (NCBI): domain Eukaryota; kingdom Metazoa; phylum Chordata; class Amphibia; order Anura; family Rhinodermatidae; genus Rhinoderma; species Rhinoderma darwinii. The sequence continues at coordinate 29,250,514 of NC_134688.1, forward strand.
ACTATATTTTCTAGTCATTTTGCAACTCATTTGATAAATATAACTGTGAGTTTTCATGGAAAACACAAAATTGTCTGGGTGACCCCAAACTTTTGAACGGTAGTGTATATATATATATATATATATATATATATAGAGCCCAGGGGTGCAACTGAAGCGGGCTGGGCCCCATGCTACGCTTTGAAAGGGGTCCCTGAGCATCGACCCCAGAGACCCCTAAGTCATACCCCAGAATAGACATTAAAATTTTTTTTACTCACCACTCCTTTTCTCTTCAGGACCGGACATAGAAGAACTCCCTGCCCCATCAGGCCCAGCACACAAGTTCTGTGCCTCGGCACATATAGTACAACTTACTGACACTGCCTGTAGTCAAGACCTGGTATGTGCCGCTACCTCTGTGCAAAGCAATAGATACATGAAGGGGTTGGAGAGAAATTTCTATTGGACCGTGTCCTGGGTGACACAGATCTGGTCAGGGAATCACTACTTGAGCGATTCCCCAGAGTGCAAGTTTATGGAATTGCTATATGAGCAATTTCCCAAAGACAGCTGAAGACTGTCTGGATGAAACATACCGGTAAATCAGCTACCTCAAGTCCGTCAACACTTTGGTCTGCAGAGTCTAAGGCTACTCTATAGTCTTTACCAGGGCCCACCGCAGGGCAGGTTGGATTTGGCTGCATAAAACCCAGGTTGCTTTTACAGAATACGGTGTTGGACAGGAGGTGCAACTGCAGGCAATTCCAGAACGGATAACCAGGCAAGCCAGAGCCTGGGGTAATCAGCAAGCAGAGTGTACAACCAGGAGATACTAAAAGTCAAAATCAGTGAGCAGAGGGTAAATTCAAAGAAAAGCTGAAGTCCAGTTCAAAGGATCCAAACAATCAAGATGATACAGGGTGTAACCAGTAGCTTGATCAGAACATGCATACACAAGAGAATCACAAGCAACAATGATAAGACTGAACAGATTCAAATACTACACTGGCCCTGATAGGTTGCGGAGAGAAAAATTAGATTGGCTCTGCATCTCAAACCAGGGCCACCCAGAAGCTAGGCTAGTAGTCATGACAACCTTAAAGTGACGGACGTTTCCTAACAGATCCAGTAGAAAGCGGCACTCACCATGTTATCTGAGGCAAGAGACACTTACCCTCCGGGCCCGGACTCAGTCGCATCCACTTTGACTGCTATAGTTATGCCACTGGTATAGCCATATGCACATCACCTTAATTAAGAAAATGACCACTTTTACAGTAATTAGATTCACAAGCCATAAAGCAGTGGTACAACCTGGAAAGTTAAAATGCAGCTCTTCTTTTTATAAGAAGCAGTTGTTCTAAAAATAATGAGTACAAGTACAGTACTACACAGTATGCTACAGCACTACAGGCTCCGTAATAGACACCTCCATTCATTGTATTTATTTCCTGTCCTCACCCAGACAGGCTAATTTACTGCACAATTCTCCTCGCTTGTGGCTCGTGGAATCATAGAGGAAACCCTGGTCAGAATGGAACTGACAAATATGTGATAGCAATAGGTAAAGAAGAAACTAATCAGATTATCTTCTGTTACCCTTTAGAATGTTATGTGTGAACAAGCATGATACTATATTGCCCACATTTACTACGCAGTTTATGGCAGGTTTCATATGCCAGTCTTAATAGAATAAAAAGTTGAAGCAAACTACGACACAATTATTAAGAGGTGCCATCCATTTCCCCCACATTGGCAAAAAAATTAAAAACAACACACATACCTCACCTCTTTTCCCTCCTTGGTCTCCTCAGAATTCCAGTGCGGCTCATATAAGGTCCTGGCGCCAAGCAGCATCATGGCCTTATAAGCGACGAAGCACTTCAACGTCTTCGGTCCTGCACCGCATACAACGTCCTGACTCTGCCCGGCGTCAGTTCGTTGTATGAGCCGCGTCATGCGGATGCCAGAAGAGGGGTGGTGAGGTGAGCATTCATTTTTATTTAACTGTCCAATGGGGGGGGGCAGGTGGTTAGTTTAATCAGTGGAGGGGCAAGCTAAGGGCTTGGCACAGGCCTCTCACTTGCTATACCCAATAGAATGAAATATGTGCCAGCTAGGAGATGACAAAGACTTCTACTATAATTTATGCCAATTTTATGGCATCAATTATTTAATAAAACTTGTGGGACCACTGTGGCCAAAACCGAAAAAGATGGTAACGTGGTGTAAAAAGGCCAAAAGTCTATTTAAAGACAGCCTTTCCACTTGCAAGAACTGGCTTATCCATATATTACAGAAGTATAGTAGTGTACTATCTGGGGGATCAAAGGATTGCAGGTTCAAGTCTCCTAGTGGGACTAAAAAAAATTTAAAAAAATTCAAATATTTAAAAAAAAAGTGTTAATATTGAAGAAAATAATAAATATAAATACCTTGTTTTAGTCTACTCTTGTATCAGTAAGTAAGGTCTTTTTCAGTGATAAGGGTAGAAAAAAAAAATACACATAATCGGTATCGCCATATATGCAAAAACCCATATTATAAAATTAACACATTATTTATCCCACACATAAAAACCTTCAAAACAATGGCAGAATAGCTGTTTTTTTTCACGCCTCCCAAAAACTTAAAAAGTAAATGTACCCAAAATAGTATCAATAAAAAATAAAAAGTCATCTTTAACAAAAATTAAGCCCTCATAAAGTTACACCAGCAGAAAAATAAAAATGTTATAAAAAAGATCTTCGAATTCGACGACACAAATGCAAATTGGGCAAAAGTAGTAAAACATAAAAATGTATATAAATTTGGTATCACTGTAATTCTAATGACATGCAGAAAATAAATTTCAAGGACAATGACCAATTTTTTTTTTTTTTCTATTTCACCCAAAAAAATTAATGAAAGGTAAATATTACATTATATGTAACCCAGATTCAAATTTTAAGGACTATACATCAATATTTGATCGTTCGGGGTCACCCCTGTACAATCACTGCGTCCCCTTCAAAACAGCTGATTGGTGCTGTTGCCGGTAGTCGGACCCTGACAGATGAGATATTGATGGCCTATTCTGAGGATAGGCCATCAATATTTTGGGACTGGACAATCCAGACCAAAACTAGGAAGGACCCAAGAATTTATACCTTTTGGCCACCTTCAGGCACCAGGGCCTGGGTGCGACTAAAACCTCTGAACCCCCTATATTTACTCCCCTGCTTAGAAATATTGAGAAAAACTGATATAGAGGTCAAAGTCTAAAAAGAAGTCTTATTCTCCATTATTTTATTTTTATTTTTTTTAACCACATCTCTCCATGACAACTAGTATAAAAATTGCAATCGCTCAACATAAAGCCGAACAAGCCAATAACCGATCTGCCCCTAGCAGAGATCTTGATTAATTGACTATGACTGCAATTAGTAAAATGAACAAGGAAATGTCATATTTACAGATTTATTCTGAACTTAAAGTGGCACCAAACTTGGTTTTAAGATGGCATTGTAGCAAAAGTAAAATGATTATAGTCAAGCATTATGGTCATTAGAGGCCTCTAGATTAGCCCTTGTTATGTCATCTGAATCATGTTACTGCTATATTAACCTTGCAGAGGGAGTCTTAAAGTCTACAGACATTTACACTAAAGACATTAAAACTGCTATGAATGAGAAAAATGAAGCGCAAGATATTTTTTATTTTTGGTATCTAGTTTTTATTGCGAGAAGATCGGGAAATGTGTACAGCGAGTAGCTGAATGGACATCATTTTTAATGTTTGGTATATTAACTTTTATTACAATTTCTTGCAATCTTTTTAAGAGAAAGTCCACAGAACCTCATTAAAATGACAAGGGAAAAAGAGCGCTATTTTATGAGATTTATTAGCCGATCCACGTTTACTCTCGCATATCATTATGGTAATGTAATTTTCGCCATGACTTTAAATGTCACAGGCGGCTTAGACCTTATCAGAATGTAGCAAACATAGGAAATCAATGGACCCTTTAGCCCGGACTTTGTTTACTACTGTTAAATGCTGGGTAATATCAAAGTTATACTGGTAGGGTCTGCAGATTTATAACGATTCCTTCCTATAATGTTTCCTTTTTTTTTTTATCTCGTAACTAATAAAACGCAGCTTTTGTTTGTTATATTTTAAAGGAATGCTAGCAGGGACAATATCTTTCACTTAAAGCGGATCTGTCACTAGTTTATTAATTCCCTATCGCCTAACTAATCTAATAGGTGTTTTGCTGCTGATAACTACAGTGTAATTTTTTTTCAAAAACGTTTATTATTTGCAAAGTTACGAGCATTTTTCTAAATATGCTAATGTGGCTATAGTTGCCAAATGGGAGGTGACTCTTTCTTTTCACTCTGGGCGGTTTAATGATTTCTGTATGACCAGGGCTGTGCGATCTGTACAGGGCGCTGCAGCCTCCCCATATGTAGGGGGCCTCACTGGGCAGGCCGATTTAACTCTGTTCTCTGCTCCTCGTTACACACACGGATTAAGCAGAGGCAGAGCAGAGGAGGAAGCTCCGCCCACAGCCTGTCCTGTAAGCAAGGAGAAATAGTATTTCTGTGTGTATGTCTCTGTGTCTATATGTTCCAGTGTGTGTATAGTTATCACTATGTTATCTGTGGTGTTACATAGGACTGCAGGTAACATCTACTACATTATCTGTACTCAGAGGGTTATCACTGTGTTATCTGGGGTGTTACATAGGACTGCAGGTAACACTACTACATTAGATGTACTCAGAGGGTTATCACTGTGTTATCTGTCGTGTTACATAGGACTGCAAGCAACATGTCCTACATTATCTATCTATCTATCTATCTATCTATCTATCTATCTATCTATCTATCTATCTATCTATCTATCTATCTATCTATCTATCTATCTATCTATCTATCTATCTATCTCTCATATCTATCTATCTATCTATCTATCTATCTATCTATCTATCTATCTATCTATCTATCTATCTATCTATCTATCTATCTATCTATCTATCTATCTATCTATCTATCTATCTATCTCATATCTATCTATCTATCTATCTATCTATCTATCTATCTATCTATCTATCTATCTATCTATCTATCTATCTATCTATCTATCTATCTATCTATCATCTATCTATCTATCTATCTATCTATCTATCTATCTATCTATCTATCTATCTATCTATCTATCTATCTATCTATCTATCTATCTATCTATCTATCTATCTATCTATTATATATTGGTCCATGTGTGTGCATATATATATATGTCTCTCTGTGCATGTATGTGTGTGTGTGTGTGTGTGTGTGTGTGTGTGTGTATATATAAATATATATATATATATATATATATATATATATATATATATATAAAATATTTGCCTGTAAGTCTAAATATGTCTTTATGTATGTACAGTATGTATGGTCCAGTATGTGGGTGTCTATATGTGGCTCATTTTTAATTTGTGGAGGGCAGCAATAGAGAGTCCCGCACAGGGCGCCATCCAACCTAAGGCCAGCCCTGTGTATGACACTGTCCAATCAGCATCATACAGTTCTCCTCTTCCCAGCCCAGCAACACAGCTTGATCATATAGTATACAGCTTCCATTCCCGACTGTGTTTTTAACTGGTGATACCGCTGGTTGTTTTACAGCTAGAACTGTAGATCCTGGTGGCATATGAAAGATTAAAATCTAACATTTCATATGCCACCAGCACCACTGTTCTAGGTGGTCCACAGCCCGAGATATGGCTGTTTGAAGCGATCCCCCTTCCCTCCAGCCTCAGTCTCTCACACTGTGTGAAGCAGCTTCATGCTGAAAGGACAGCATCAGAGGCTGTGAGGTAGCGCCACCTCAGGGGAATCGCTGCTATTACCTCCCACATGTCTAGTCCAGCCTCATTTGGATATTTAGAAAAAATTTCACAACTTTTAAAATAGTAAACTTTTTGGGATACAATTATCACTGGCATTATCAGTGTGACAGCGCCTATTAGATTAGCTAGGAGATTTGGCATTACTAAACTAGTGACAGATCCTCTTTAAAGCCTATGAAGACTTGAAATAAAATATAATAATTGCCTGAATTCATCTTATATACAAAAAGGACGTAATTTGATTTTAATATATCCTACTTTTTTGTGTATACAGCTCATATCCATACCTATCTGTCTCCATGGTTACAAAGGAACCCTGTGTAGTCTGATTCCGCAATTGTGTTTTACTCCCTTTCATCTGACATTTATTCTACTGTCTGTAGGTTAGCATGAAAAAGGAGCGAAGGGAGTGGAGAAACAAGTTCAGTTAAAATAAGCCAACCAAACGGTAAGGCCACACGTAACAAATATTGTGAAAATTCCGACCGGATTTTCCACACGGAAATTATGTGGCGGGTAGAGTTGCAGCAAAGTGGATGAGATATAAAAAAGAAATAAATAAATAAATAAAAATCGCAGAAAAGATGTGTAGAAATTGACAGTCTACAAAATTGAATCTCCATGTCAATTTATGTTGAGAATTCGCTACGGAATTTCCAGTCGGAATTTCTGTAGAATTCACGCTGTAAACTTAGTCATAGTGTTACATTTTAGCATACAGACATTTCAATTATTACAGTGCCAAACAAAGGATTTTTAACGGGGTTTTCCAAGTACTTTAGTGCCAAAGGTGGAGATGGTAAAATGCCCCATTATACCGGATGTCCGCAAATTTACATACAATTGGTAACCCTGGTTAATACCTAATATCCCTGGTGGTTTTGGATGGTTTAGAGAAGGGAAATGTATCTATAATTTAGTTATATTTAATCTAAATAGGTCCAGAATTCTATATAGGAAATACTGCTTTCCACTACTACTAGGGGAGCTTACGGCATAGGGATTTATACAGCTTCCATAGAACTCTATAACAAATTCATATGCAAAGAGCTCCCCCAGTGGCGGCAGAAAGAATTGTATCATTTAAATCGCTGTCTCATGAATGGCTCATAGGGGGGAAAACCTCCCTAAATTCCTGGATTAGGTCTTAAAGAGGTCCGTAGAAGCATATGGATATATTAGAGGGGTGTTAGAGAGCCAAGATCCTCTTTAAGATCGTATACTTAAATATCACTATGTATTACTTGGTTTCCCAACTCAACATTTTCCTTGCATGGAGGAATGGTGTGGTTACCCACAGCAATCCTCTGTAATAACAACTGATAGCCTATGGATTCAGCAACTGGACTTGGACTGCTGATTCCTGACGGGGTTATATTTAGAAAGAGGATTATCGTGATGGGACAAAACCTTTATGATTAAACTGGTTTGAAACATATCTATAACACTGAGGTCATTTTTTTTTTATTCCTTAAATGAATCAGTTATTGAATACATGTAGCTCTGCTACATCTGTACATAGATGAATCACAGGTGAGATACAGGCATTCAGTAGACCTTCAGAGATAGACAGTCCAGACAATATGATGTCAAGGCCTTGAGAAAGCGTGTACGCACGTGAAACGGCCGTAGGCTAATTCCACATCCTGACCAAGATCTTTGAATAAAGAAATTTTGTTGCAAGTCCGGTGAGTGCCTCGATATCTTCTATCCGTTTATAACAATGTTTTAGAGCTGTTTGCGCTTCACAGTAAGCCGGTTAATAATTTAGCTGCATTTTCTCAATGTTGTTTTTCAGCTTGAAAATTTTAGTGCTAGGTTAATTTTATTCTATTCTGTTCCTCTGTATAATTTATGTGGGGAAACATTTTATATTCTCAAAAAATAAAATGAGTTTTTTTTTTGTCATTTGTGGATTCTACGATAGAGTTTCCGATTGGCATACATTCTTTGTCTGTGTAAACAAGGAAGAGGCCAATCAAATGGAGTCCTCCCCCTCCCATGCTGATTAAACATCAATGTTTTACTCAAAGCCCCTTTAATAGAAATCTTTTACAAAATCTTGCTCTCTCTGCCCTCAGCTGAATCACCCTTTGGACCTGAGCAATTTGCAACAGACTGGTTGCTAGGGCCCCGTTGCCTAGCATCTCCTTTGTTAGGGGGTGTATCCCTAGCAACCAGTCTGTCTCAAAATACTCAGATGTTCAAAGCTGGTTGGCTGGTCATCTACTATTCTCCATCTCGGCCTGTGTTATTAATATATAATTAAATCATGCTTGTTAATATTTGCTCCACGGTTTTTGAATACAGAATGTAAATGGAAACTTCAACCAAAACATAAAAGTTTCCCATGTGTCCCATTAAGGATTTCCATGTGAGACTCTTACCTGTTCTTTTTCTTGCGGTTTCTATCACTAAATGTCACTCTGCATAGCAACAGTCTGAATGAGGCTTCAGTGACACCTTTTTTTAGTTGGTCAGTGGGGATAATCCTGTGTCACTCATCCAGGTACCAGAACTTCCTGTCATTACATGGACTGTTCCACATATGTTCTCCTCAGGGGGGACACAAACTCCTATACAGTTATTGCTAATAATAAGACAGGCTCCTGTCACACAGTTATAATGGAGAAGTTCACATCTCAGCCTCACCGACTCTATTTCTGTAATCTCGTCTTATTTAGGAGAATAATGAGGGAAGGATAATCAGACTGTCCTCCCAGTAGGCAGAGATGGTGTTGGCTCTACCTGGTCATGTGATGCTGTGCTGAAGCATCATGGGATTGATAGTATATAAAAATGGTCTCTGATCTGAAGCAGACAGAATGCCGAACTGCAGGAAAGTACAATATACATAAGAGAAGTGTAAGAAGAGGACCGAACATGCAGACAATAGACAGAGAACCCCTTGCCCGGCAACAGAGTCTGTTGGCAACCGTCCCGTAAGAGGAATGGCGCAGTAGCAACAAACACAGTTCTTTTGCCAAACTCAACTTTTAATTTCCTCTGGAGGCAACGAGTTTACAGTTTCAATATATACACAGTCAACACACTTGCCGGTACGCCACACGAAGGTACAATATTTGGTTACAGGGTGTTCTAAGCCTGGTGGTCGTAGTTTTTCAGCCACTAGGCTTCCCGCTCTATTTCTCGTTCTCTATGATCCATACTTGCAGTTGAGACCTCTCCATTAGTCTCTTGTCTTGGGAACATGTGGCAACCTTCTTGCGGTCAAGTCCCATCTAGAGTGCCAAACAGTGCAACTTTTTACCTCCACACCTGACAGCAGCCTCTACCACACTAGAGCTTAATAACCCCGGGCGGGAAAACCACCTGGTTTTATTTTCACACAAGCTCTATCACCTCATGCGACAGCTAAACCGATCGCCTCCTATCTGTAGTACTATGGGATTTCCTGAACTAGTGACTATCAGCTGGAAGAGGGTCAATCCCTTGGCAGCCATGTTAGGAACCGACTTGCCACCGACTGCCTGCAACAACTATAACATAATAGACAATTTAATATTATATAACATTTTCACAACATGATCAGGTCTCTTCTCTCCTGAAAGAAAACAATTTATACCAATATAGTGCAACTGAAACTTGGAAACAACAGGGTTCCAATTTTGGTCAGTCTCTAGTTAGCACACGTTACAGAAGTCCAAAGCTGGATAAACAAGCAGTTGGGAGGAGCAGTGATGGAAAGTTGTGTTTGCGCTGGAGGTTGTCTTTATGTATCTACTGTCAAGTTATCTAATGCCTAACCGGCCAACCAAAAAAAAGCTTCTCTGTGAGTTTGGAGTTTAACCTCTAGGTCACCTGAGGTAAAAGAGGTAATCAGTGAATTGTGAGGCTATAATGCTGCAACATTTTAGTGTCCATATTTTGCCAAGTAGACAGTTCAACCAGTGGCAAAACTTGAGTCCAATGGGTCAAAGGGAAAAAATTTACACCAGGCCCCTCCTTCCCACTTGTTGCTTGGATTCACGGGCCCCAGTGGCGTTGCGAGTCCCAAAGACAACATAACTATAAGACAAATTTTTTATGTATGATAAAATACCTCTAAATTATACTGTCATAAAGTCCCCACATAATACCACTATCCATCTTACAAGGAACAAATATCCCCATACTGTTACTGAACAAAACCCAGTACACTAAGGCCAATATTAGTAATAATACAGCTATACAAGGGACAAAGAATGCCGCCACATCAGGACCACATTCTGCCACTACATAGTGACTGAATAATACCACCATACTGAAACTGAATAAAATCCACTATACAAAGAGCAATATTACCACCACATAGTTACCATAAAGTGGTAGATACCAGTCCTCCGCAGGCGCCCTTCCGACCATATAAGTGAATACAGTAGTTACATCCATTGACTTCTAGGTGACGTCTTTTCAGATTGGAGCCATTCACTTTCCCTTTTCTTCTTTATTCGGGCCATACCGCCATGACAACTTCATCCAACCATGACTTGTTTTTGTAGAATTTACAGCACAGGCATCTTTGGCTCCTTGATTTTCCAACAAACTTCCCACCTATTCTCAAACATTAATAGTGCCCCCTTTAGACCCTGCACTATGATAGTCCCCCATCCAGTAATAGTTCCCTCTAAACAGTAATAGTGCCATCACACAGTAGTCCTCTTTTGTGCCCTCATATAGTACTTCTCTTTTGTGCTCCATATAGTAGTTAGGTGCCCCCATATATTAGTTAGGCCACCCATATAGTAGATAGGACCTCCTATAGTAGTTAGGTTCCCCCATATAGTAGTTAAGCCCCCCATATAGTAGATAGGTACCCCAATATAGTAGGTAGACCCCCATATAGTAGTTGGGTCCCCCATATAGTAGATAGGTGCCCCAATATAGTAAATCGGTGACCCCCATATTGTAGTTAGATGCCTTTATATAATAGATATGCCCCCATATATTATATAGGTGTTGCCATGTAGCAAATAAGGACCTCCAAATAGTAGTTAGATAGTTAGGGCCCCCAAATAGTAGATCAATGACTTCATATAGTAGTAAGGCCCCCTCCTCCATTAATAATATTGCTCCCTTTTGTGCCAATTACATTTTTAAAAATATTGAAACACACATATCCCCTTTTCTGACACAGGCAGTGCGATGCAGTGACGTCATCATGCACCATACACCGGCACGTCAGGCTGACGTCCTCAGGGTTATTTTTAGGCCCTAGTAGGCCACAGGCCTAAAACAACCTGTGGCTTACAGGAGTTAGTTACGAGGCACAGACCAAATGGTTCTCTGCTTCACCATAGTAAACTTAGCGGCACTCGCACGGGGGCCTGGAGCTGGTCGGGCTCCTTTCCCCTCCGGGCCCGAGTCTCACAGTGATTCATCTGAACCAAACTTAGATCACCATAGAACCTTACAGTGATCTAAGTTCAGTTCAGTGGAAATGTAGGAAGTCCTAGTATTGAAGCCCTAATACAGATGTGGCAGCCTTACAGCCATATGATACTGCCCTTAGCGGTCTTCGCTTACATCACCATTCTTTAATTTTCTAAGTAATAAAACCCTAGACCTCTAAGAACTTTCAGGAAAATGCAGGACACGGCTTGAATTCCTTCCTGCGCTCCATAAGCACTTAGCTGAAACCTTACATTTTTTTAAGCCTTTGTTTATTCAGGGGTTTCCCAAGCATGACAAAGTTTCTGACTGGCTCTGGAACAGGGAGTCACAAAAGCCTTCTGCATTCAGTAAATATTTCATTATATTTTACTGGGTGATTGATTTCATTGACGCCATCAAGAAAACAAAAATATCTCAGTGATTTCCTGCCAGACGGGTTTATACTATAAATTGGGTTAACATCATCATCATTTGTGAGAATACAGCTTTGGCTCTTACGGTTGAATCGTACTGGTGTCTCTGGTCGAGTGTTCTCCAATGAGTTTACCACAAAATACTAGCACACCCTAATAAAAATATATATCCTACATGAACATGTCCATTTGATTTACAGGCTAGGATGATAAATATATCTTAAATTTTAAATGTGAGAATAAAAATTTGGCAATGAACATATAAGGTTTAGTTATTCATGTTTCAAACCTTTGATATGCTGTGAACATGGATAAGAAAATACCTTTTTGACATGGGTGCATAGTTAAATGTACATACAGAAAACCGATACAAAGAGGATCTTTTACTTTAGCGTACCCGACATTACACAGACAACACATTAAAGGAATTTTGAAAAAAACTTCTGCCGATAAAAGTGGCAAACGACTCAAAAGTCGCAATTTGTGGGAAACATTTTCAGCCATTTACACTGCTCTCGAACACTTTCCTAAAAAGTGGGCGAATCTTAGTAACAGTGGTCAAGGCCAACCACGGCCTGACAAATTTATTACAAATGAAGGGCAGAAACTGGCGTAAATTCTAGCAGAAATCTACACCAGCTACTTGCTGACAGACCCTGTACCGCCCCCTTCCTTCATGATCACATATTAAAATAAAGCAAAAAAAAATTACTCACCCCTCTGCTTCTCCTTCCCTTGTATCTTCTCAGGCTCCCACATTAGGCCACAGCGCATACAAAATTCTGACGCTGCTTGGTGTCATGACCTTGTGTGCGCTGCGGCCTTATGTGAGAGCGTGGGAAGATCCATTGGGGAGAAGCGGAGTGGTGAATACACTTTTTATTTTATGTTCAATTGGGAGGGTAAGAGTGACGAGGTAAGTTGTGCCACTATTGTGGTGCATGGCCAGTGGAAATATGTAACAGAATTATTAAGAGTCGTGTACCTCTTAATAAATCTGTTGCATTTTCCTCTGGCGGAGCAGAAACCTAGGAGTGGCATATGAAACACTTAGTAAATCCGCCCCATAGATTTCAACGGGAGCTCTGCAATTCTTTGTTTCTCTTGTGGTGGCACTGCAGTGAAATTGATCACTTGCTGTAGCGTTTCTCTACAGATTACAGTTGATTTTTATGAAGTCCCAACAGCATAACAACCTGTGATCAACGTATTGTATGGGGACCCTACTAACTAAAAAGGATTGCCCAAAGTGAGGTTGTAAAACAGATGTCAAAATGCAACTCTAAACTATATTTGAAAACTGCCATTTTTCCTGTGGTTTTTGTGTATTTTTAATTTTTTTGAATTTACAAAAAAAGCTACACAAAAAAGCAACAAAACCAGGACAAAAATATGGTTTAGGCTTGCGTTGGGGTTTATGTTTACAATGGAAACCTCGACGCATAGCCGGATCCATTGTATGTTCTATACTACTAAAGCCCCACAGACCTGATTGACCACATGAGTTCTGACTGGTTCCACTGGGGGGGAAGGGGGTTCAAGGTTTGGATTGGAAAAATCTGGAAGGATCCTCCAACACACATGTAAATTTAACCTTACAGCCTGAGATTCTTTCTTGAGCAAAATACTGTAAAATCTTATGCAAATTTATAAAAATATTAGTGGAAACATTGATCTCTTCTAAACATCATGTGGGTAATGCAGAAATGTTTGCCCTTTTGAGGTTATTTGGCTCATGCTATATAAGGTTTTTACTTGCCTCCTCTGGATCAACAAGGGTTGACAGATATTTTTTTTTCTACTTTTTTCTGTACGTCACCCTCCTGTGGATGGACGTTTGTCTCTTTTTAACCATATGTTATATATAGTATATGCTTTTATTCTGATTGAGACAGTTCCCACTTCATATACATACTTTGTCCGATGAAAGAAAATCATTTAAAATATAAATAAGATTGAAATGTTTCATCTATTGATTTATTTGTATGGTATATTTTATATAACGCAAACTGTCATTTACCCTTCTTGTCGTCGGATGATGTTTTTACTGAATCCCATAGACTTTCACTTAACAAATTGCTTTCTTGGGTAATTTTTCATCTTTTCAGCATCACATCTTCATTAGATGTGAAGTGGTCTCATTATATAATGATTGGAAATGTCAGTTTGTAATAATAAGTTCTGAAATCTGATCAAAATTGCCGGGTGACATGCATGGAAATCACTTGGATGACTCTTGGACTCATGCCAGGGGAGAATAAACTTGGGTTGTTTCATTACATTCTTTTTAATTGACTGCAAGTCTATCAAGCTCCGTTGGCGATGCTACTGTATTAGTGGATTGGCATTGCCGTTAGGGCCAAGAGACAGAAGAATCATTTAACAACATTACTTACTGTACAATGGAAATATAATTGATAGATGAATGCCGGTATTTTTTTTGATTCCAAATAGAGTTAGCATTTTTTTTTTTTAAATACCCTGATTCACTATTTATATGCTATTCATACAGCATGTCATACAGTGATGTACATAGAAAAGAAGGAGCCCTCATTAATGATTTTGCCACCCAGACCTGAAAAACCCTTTCAATGACTCTTGGGCTAAATTACCACTACCTTATTTACTAACAATACAGTTCCCCTGGAGAGGGGAGTCATGCACAAACTCTTCACACCCAATAGTAAAAATCTTGGGACATAAAGTAAGAGTTAAGAGTTTTCCAGTCTTAAGAAATTGATGGCCTATCCTCAGGATAGGCCATCTCAATACCTGATCGGTGGGGGTCCGACTCCCGGCACCCCACCGATCATCTGTTTTGAATGGCGCCTTGATTGTACAATTGTACCGACGGTTCAGAGTGTTTGCCATATTTTTATTACTTTTTTATTCTGGATTTCTTGTGTACAGAGAAATTGTAAGTTTTTGTAAAACGTCTTAAAATCTAAACTCATTTGAAAGATCACAATTTGTATTAAGTTTTAAGTCCTCTTTATTTTACTCCTTCATGTATGCAATCAATATTTTCGTTTCCTCTAGTCTGTTTTTATGATTATAGGGTATTAAAACGCCTACATTCCCTTCCACAGTTATATAGATTATTTTGCATTAGTTTTACTTCATTTTTGTAGCAGTTGGCTCCATTAAGCACATTAGTCGCTTGCATATTACCAAGACTAGTTAATTATTATAATGGAGTCTAGGCTTTTAGATAGGAGACAGGCTTCATTAACAGGAACAGTACTAGGGAGCAATGGCTACAAGTGGCAGAGATAAAAGGCCGTTATTAATTCTATTAGGAGAAAATTATAACATTTTCTAATATTATAGGATTTATCGGGTTATACTTTAAATACAGATTTTTCTTTCTTTCACTTGTTCAATTTTAAAAAACATTTACAGATGGAAAATGTATGATAGATCCACCAAGAAAGTTTAATCCTAGTAATTTTCTTTTACAAAAATTTGCAATTTTTAATGACTTAAAAGTTTACTTAACCAGATCTTAAAGAATGTTCTTCATAATTTATCAATATAACATTGAATAGCAATTACATTATGGAACTATTAAACATTTCGGGCAAATATTAGTTCCATGTTTTGTATAATTTTATAATGTAGGATTATGTTTTATACAAATTATGCTCAAAAATTTGACTTCCCATGGCAATGTTGAGTACTCTGATGCTCATAAGTAGAAAAAAACATTACTGGGAAAATTTGCTTTGCTGGCTTCTCATCAATAGGCCAATTTTCTGTTACGGTGCTGTATTTCTCTCGTATTGGAACGTGGAGGCTGAAAAAGGGATCTGTTTAAGGTGTTTTAGCCTCCACTGTCTCATATGCGGGAAATATGGCTCAGTAAAGGAGTTACCCAGAATTTAATAAGCCATCAATAAAAGATTGTTGGGGGTCCGACTCTTGCCGCCCTCACCAATCAGTTGTTTGAAGGGGCCGCGGCGCTTGTTTAAACAGCTGATTGGCGGAGATAAGTATAAGCCATCAATTTTAAAATCCTGGATAATCCTTTTAATAAGAAATTAACCCATCTGTGAAATGCCAGCAAATAGATGTTTTATCTCTCCTCATAAGTTTATATTTCAGTTTAACCCCTCAAGGATGTCTATTTCGGACTTCAGGATGCAACGATTTTTTGCATTTTTCATTATCGCATTCCAAGAGTCATCATTTTTCCATAGACATGAGTGCTTGTTTTTTTGTGGGATGAGTTGTATTTTTAAATAGCACCATTTTGGGGTACATATAATGTATTGTATATTTTTTATTCAAATATTTTTTTTGCGGGGATGAAACAATCCCTGCAATTTCGCCATTGTTTTTTGGGTGCGGTATAAATGCTATGTGAACTCTCTTCTGTGGGTTAGTAGGATTACAGCGATACCAAATGTTTATAGATTTTCACTACTTTTGCACAATAAAAACACTTTTTTAAAAAAAAAAGAAATTATGTTTTTTGCCATGCTCCAAGAGCCATAACTTTTTTTTTTTTTTTCTACATTCATGGGGGGCCATGTATCAATGTATCCGGAATAATCAAATTGAAAGAATGGCATTTGACTTGAACGCCTTATTCATGAAAGTCCTCCAACACTTTTTGTCTGTAAAAGAGAATGGGAACTTCCATTTACACAAATTAAGACTATTGTACTATGTGTTATTATCGGGATTTTACTTCTTTGGTTAAACCTGGACTTGCTCCGTAGGTTGGGGCATATTTGCCAACAGTTGTGCTCTCTGTTAGGGGATAAAATGCGCTCTACACTGCCCCTTAGTCTGGCTTACAGCTTTCTCAGTCTTTATACATGAACCCCAAAATGTTTGCTGCTCCACAGGCAGAACGTTCAACTAATTCAATAGCAGTAGATGGTTGGTGGGGAATGTGATTACCCGCAGCCCTTTGAGCATATTCTCCCAAATGTAAATGCAACAACTCAAATAAGAATGATTTATATAAGAAAACTTACTTATACCAATTTATCTGTTAGCATCTGGCACAAGAGGAATACCTTGGGTCTTTTGCCAGTTTCTCTGGGTCTCTTGGTGCCAGTGATCACCAAATTAAATTCCATCCGCATCCTCCACTTCACCAGTGTTCAATTGTGACCGGTATCTGCAGGGTGTACACCCCTGGCATATGCAATTCTTAATTGATCAGTAAAGTTTCATTAAATGTGCACAAATTTTTTTTTTTTTAATTTTTCGGATTATAAGATGCATTGAACCATAAGGCCACCCATTAAATAAAGCATAAAAGAGGAAAAAAGTTGGATTTTTACTGTACGTGTCCTATCAGTAATATTAAGGTGATACGGTACCACAGTACCCCAATAAAGTGTCAGCCACATTCCCCCAATACGCCAGCCACAATGCCCTAATACAATGTTAGCCACAGTGCCCCAATACAATGCCAGCCACAGTGTCCCAATACAATGCCAGCCACAGTGCCCCAATGCAATACCAACTTCACTGCCCCAATACAATACCAGGCACAGTACCCCAATATAATGACAGGCACAGTAATACAACATATTGGCACCCATAGAGCCCTCCCCTCCCCTGAACTTACCAGACATCAGTGGTGTGGAGAGGCAGGGGTTAATGGTGATGAATCTGCTCTTGCTGCTACTCCATTGATAGAAGGGGAAATGGCTAGAAGCAGGGCCGGCCTTTGGATAGATGGCACTCATGTGAAATTCTTTAGGCGCCCACCCCATCATAAAAAAATGCCCCATAAAAAATGTATAATCCCCCCACAGTATAATGCCCTATATAGTGCCCCAACACAGTATAATGCCCCTTTAGTGCCCCCCCATACAGTATAATAATAATATTTAATAATATATTATAACCCCTTCAAGGACATAGTATTTTGTTCTCTAATTGTGACACACACAGTATATTCCACCTGTAGTGCCCCTACACAGTATAATGTCCACTTAGTGGCCTCCACATAGTATAATGCCTCCCTCCCCTGGCTGCCAAACACAGCCTCCCCCTGTAGATTGTGCCATATAGCCTCCCTGTAGACAGTGCCATAATCTCCCACCTCCTCCTTGCAGACAGTGCCATACAGCCCCCACCTCCCCATTGTAGACAGTGTCCTTGTAGACAGTGCCCCCAAACAAAAAACAATTGTACTCACCTAGGCCCCGTTCACACGCCAAACTCAGCTGCTCCACAGATGTCAGGGGCTTCTCCTGGAGTGGAATCCCCGGTCACAGCGCCGGCAATGCTGTGGACGAGGATTCCACTTCAGGAGTTGCTCCTAATGTCACTGTCCATATAAGGACAGAGACATCAAGCGATCCGTCCAGGAGCAGAATCCCCGGCCACACGGGGATTCCGCTTCTTCAGGGAGCTACAGTAGCACTAGTTGATAGCAGATCATGGAGATACCTCCCTGCTACTATAGTGTTGAATAGTATTTGCGTCCTAGGGAAGCAGATACTATTGAATGTGGTGTCGCTACCACTGTAGCATCCACAGCGGATGCTAGCGGCGCCGCCAGACATAGGGGGGCCCATCCCGCTATGGCTGCTACAGCGACGCCAATGAGAGAAGCACCCAGGCGGAAAGGCAGCTGCTGAGTCGCTGGGCCCGGGCGTTTCTGAAACACAAGCAGGGGAAGAGAGCCTGCGCAGTACCCCCTTCCACCTGCTGGAGTGATGCGCCCTTTGCAATGGCACAGGTCACACATCCCTAAGGCCGGCTCTGGCTAGAAGGTCCTTGCAGATCAGTAGCTGCCCAATGTGCAGTACCTGGGTGTACAAATGTGTGTGTTATTTGCTCACTGAACAGTCATACTTTACCGAAGTCTGTGTGTAAGATGTGACTGTTCAGTGAGCAGATAAGAGATTATTTACACACACAGCACAGGACATGCTGCCTCCATAACAGTGCACTGGAAAGACGTTCACAGAGCTCAGTCTCCTGATTCTTCATCGACTAGGAACTGCCTGTATTCGGACTATTAGGGCGGGTTCACACATAGCGGAATTTCACTTAAATTCCGCTGCGGACACTCCGCAGCGTTAATCCGCAGCGGAGCCGTTTCTCCATTGACTTTCACTTTAATTTAGCAGTGTTCGTTTACACGATGCGTACAATTCCGCTGCGGAGCATAGGCTGCGGAGCGGAATTTGGTGTCCGCAGCATGCTCTGTCTGTTGCGGAGCAGTGGCGGACTGGTTGCGGACTCATGGCGGAATTTCTCCATTGACTTCAATGGAGAGTCAAAATTCCGCAATGAAGTCCGCAGATCTTATGTGTGCTGCGGAGCGTATTGTTTTTACTACCATGACATTTCTTCATTCTGGCTGGACCTATGTATTTCTAGGTCTACAGCCAGACTGAGGAAGTCAATGGGGCTCCCGTAATGACGGGAGCGTTGCTAGGAGACGTCTGTAAATAGTCACTGTCCAGGGTGCTGAAAGAGTTACGCGATCGGCAGTAACTGTTTCTGCACCCGGGACAGTGACTACCGATCTCAATATACATGTATCTGTAAAAAAAAATATAAGTTCATACTTACCGAGAACTCCCTGCGTCTGTCTCCAGTCCGGCCTCCCAGGATGACGTTTCAGTGTAAGTGACGGCTGCAGCCAATCACAGGCCAAGCACAGGCTGCAGCGGTCACATGGACTGGAGCGTCATCCAGGGAGGTCGGGCCGGATGCCGAAAGAGGGACGCGTCACCAAGACAACGGGCGGTAAGTATGAATTTCTTTGACTTTCACTAGGGAAAGTGCTGTCCCTTCGCTCTATCCTGCACTGAATAGGGAGAAGAGAAGCACTTTTCCTGCAGTCCGCAGCGGCCAGTCCGCATCAATTTTCTGCACATTTTGTGCAGATCCGCTGCAGAATCTGCAACGCAGATTCTGTGCGGCATTGATGCGGACAGTTGCGGAGGAATTCCGCCATGTGTGGTCATGCCCTAAGACTCACCAGAAGATTACAGCAGTTTTTAGGACAAAGAGTGTGTTTAATAGTACGAAAAATACAGTATATAAAAAAATTTCCATTAGCTTTTAACTGCCTGATCAATTTACCAGAGGATCCTCCGGTGGACTCAGGATTTTTCACAATAATAAACCCCTATTACAACACAGCCTTAAAGGTCCAGTAGAAAACAGCCCCATTTGGAGATGACATTATAGCCAATTACTTTTATGTGTGTAATGATAACAACAAATATTTTGATGCACAGGTAGATGGAGGGTGGCCTTCAGAATAATGTTCTCTAGTGGGCACAATGAGCCCTAGTCTATCACTGAATTACATTAACCCAAATGAGATGCCAAAGTTTTACCATATCTTAGAATTAAACAAATAGTGAACATGGTTTTATATAGAAAAAAGGGCAATGAAGACCATTTTACAACAACTTTATTTGTTACCTTAAATATCCAGAATAATTAAAAAACTTCACAGTGCTTTATATAACTTTTACACGTATACATTTTTGGTCTTTTTTTTAAAGCAATGACTGTGTATAATGCTATTATTGTATTCTACAGAACAGCAATTAGACCCTGTAGGAATTATAAGTGTTGATTACTGAAAAAGGAACAAAAAATTAGTTCCCTAATGGATAACACAGCATACAACACATTTCTTAGTGTCTATTGTGATCATGTTGGCTGCCATGGAAGCTAATTGGTAGCTTGGTTGGTTGAGATTTAAGTGATTAATTAACAATAATTGCATTTTTATAACACTACCTCTTACTACAAAATATAGAGAAATGCAAACAGTGTGCAGTACTTAAGAGGATCTCTTTATTTTTCTTCTTTCAAATTTTAAAGGCCATTATGAGTTATTATACAATCTGAGAACAGCATGGTTACTATTATAGGACTACAGTACATCATTTTGCTTTATTACTTTAGTAATATTCTGATGCTGTTTGCCAAGATAGAACATAAACTTAAATGGTCAGATTTAAAGATATTTTACTTTTTTGGAAATTCATTTCTACATTGTACATTTTGCCTATTTTTCTAAAACGTTGTTAGGCCACTCAGATATGGTGGCAAATAATGCCATCCCCCTGTTACGGAGTTTTGTAATCCAAGAAGAGCCTATTGTATGTTCCCTCCTCCAAACACTTTGCAAGACCATTGGGCTAATTCTCCACCTACAGTACTTGTTGCTTACTATGCAGTTCCTCTGGGGAGAGGAGTCCTGCACATTACCAAATGTGGTGAGACCAACCATGGTTGGATGCTCTATCTGCAAGGGTCCTGTAGCAGCTTCACGGTCTGCCTCTATGATACTTTTACCCTTGCAATCAAAGACAATCGTGAGGGGAGCATGATGGTGGATATAAATAAAGACATTAATGGGGGGGGGGGGGGGATGCCCAAAACACAAACAACTATCAATTCTATTCCAGAACACACTATTTAATTTAATGAATGTATATATTTGCCATCTACAGGGGTCATGGAGCAAGGACTGTACTGTATGTAAAAAGTTGAATTAACTATCTAGTGGGTTTGGGTCCTGATATGGTCTATAGTTGACTGATTTAGTATTCAATCTTACAAACCTTAAAAAAAACTTCATGTGAATCTGTCATATCTTCTATGCTCTCATATCTCATACACCGTGACATAACTACCGCTGTAGCAGCCATGGCGGGGCCTGTGGCATGAGGGGGCCTGGGCCGCCCGCCATCACAGACCCCCCCATGCCCGGTGGTGTCAAAGTAGCCGCTATAGCTGCTGCAGCCATAGCAAAGCCACATTCAATAATATCTGTATCATTAGCACTGTCTTCAGGGGGGCTCGTCTACATTGGGGGCTGCATAGCACTGTCTACAGGGGGGCTGTATAACACTGTCTACAGGGGGCTGTATGTCTACAGGGGGGCTGTATAGCACTGTCTACAGGGGGCTGTATGTCTACAGGGGGGGTTGTATAGCACTGTCTACAGGGGGGCTGTATAGCACTGTCTACAGGAGGGGCTGTATAGCACTATCTACAGGGGGGCTTAATAGCACTGTCTACAGGGGGGGCTGTATAACACTGTCTACAGGGGGCGTTATAGCACTGTCTACAGGGGGGTCTGTATACAACTGTCTACAGGGGGGTCGGTATAGCACTGTCTACAGGAAGTCTGTATAGCACTATCTACAGGGGGATTGTATAGCACTTGGGGGGTCTGTATGGCACTGTCTACAGGGGGGTGCTGTATGGCACAATCTACAGGGGGGCTGTATGGCACAATCTACAGGGGGGACTGTGTGGCACAATCTACAGGGGGCACTATCTACAGGGTGCATTATGTACAAGGGGGTTGTGTGACACCCAGGGGAGGGGGGGCAGTCAAAAGTTTGCTATGGGGCCCAGTGTTTCCTAGTTATGCCCCTGCCCATACACCTTATTCTTCCCAAAATAACCAGAAACAACCCTTTGCCAAAATTGCATTAAACCCCCATTTTAGGTTCAGTTTGCTAGTCAGTCCTACAAAAAATAGGGACAGTTATTCCTATAGGTAGTGGCTATGTCTGCTACAGCGGTAGTTATGTCACGGTGTATGAGAAGTTTATTGTTCCTTTACTGTGACATCACTGTGTTTATTATTCCTGTACTGTGACATCACTGTATTTATTATTCCTGTACTGTGACATTACTGTTTATAACACCTATGCTGTTACATCACTATGTTTATTATCCCTGTACTGTGACATCACTGTTTATTATCCCTGTGCTGTGACATCACTGTGTTTATTATCCCTGTACTGTGACATCACTTTGTTTATTATCTCTGTGCTGTGACATCACTGTGTTTATTATCTCTGTGCTGTGACATCACTGTGTATTATCCCTATGCTGTGACACCACTGTGTTTATTATCCCTGTACTGTGACATCAAAGTGTTTATTATCCCTGTACTGTGACATCACTGTGTTTATTATCCCTGTACTGTGACATCACTGTTTATTATCCCTGTGCTGTGACATCACTGTGTGTATTATCCCTGTACTGTGACATCAAAGTGTTTATTATCCCTGTACTGTGACATCACTGTTTATTATCCCTGTGCTGTGACATCACTGTGTTTATTATCCCTGTACTGTGACATCACTGTGTTTATTATCTCTGTGCTGTGACATCACTGTGTTTATTATCTCTGTGCTGTGACATCACTGTGTATTATCCCTATGCTGTGACACCACTGTGTTTATTATCCCTGTACTGTGACATCAAAGTGTTTATTATCCCTGTACTGTGACATCACTGTGTTTATTATCCCTGTACTGTGACATCACTGTTTATTATCCCTGTGCTGTGACATCACTGTGTTTATTATCCCTGTACTGTGACATCAAAGTGTTTATTATCCCTGTACTGTGACATAACTGTGTTTATTATCCCTGTACTGTGACATCACTGTGTTTATTATCTCTATGCTGTGAAATCACTGTGTTTATTATCCCTGTACTGTGACATCACTGTGTTTATTATCTCTGTGCTGTGACATCACTGTGTTTATTATCCCTGTACTGTGACATCACTGTGTTTATTATCTCTGTGCTGTGACATCACTGTGTTTATTATCCCTGTACTGTGACATCAGTGTGTTTATAATCCCTGTACTGTGACATCACTGTGTTTATTATCCCTGTACTGTGACATCACTGTGTTTATAATCCCTGTACTGTGACATCACTGTGTTTATTATCTCTGTGCTGTGACATCACTGTGTTTATTATCCCTGTACTGTGACATCGCTGTGTTTATTATCTCTGTGCTGTGACATCACTGTGTTTATTATCTCTGTGCTGTGACATCACTGTGTATTATCCCTATGCTGTGACACCACTGTGTTTATTATCCCTGTACTGTGACATCAAAGTGTTTATTATCCCTGTACTGTGACATCACTGTGTTTATTATCCCTGTACTGTGACATCACTGTTTATTATCCCTGTGCTGTGACATCACTGTGTTTATTATCCCTGTACTGGGACATCAAAGTGTTTATTATCCCTGTACTGTGACATCACTGTGTTTATTATCCCTGTACTGTGACATCACTGTGTTTATTATCTCTGTGCTGTGACATCACTGTGTTTATTATCCCTGTACTGTGACATCACTGTGTTTATAATCCCTGTACTGTGACATCACTGTGTTTATTATCTCTGTGTTGTGACATCACTGTGTTTATTATCCCTGTACTTTGACATCAGTGTGTTTATATTCCCTGTACTGTGACATCACGGTGTTTATTATCCCTGTACTGTGACATCACTGTGTTTATTATTCCTGTACTGTGACATCACTGTTTATTATCCCTGTACTGTGTTTATTAATTCAGTACAACTATATTTATTAGAAAGTTGCAGACCTCATCATACAGTGATAAAACTTTATTTACATAAAACTGGAAAACCTGAATGAACTCATAAAGACCTAGAGGTTATTACAGTTCCACAGATAAAATATAGCACAGGGACATGTACACCAGGCAGCTCTATGATTGCCTTTGAGTACAAGCTCTAACAGTGACTAAATAATCACCAATATATTTTATTTATGCTCTACAGTCCCCGAAATATTAAGTGGAGATATCAGCCATTCTTTTTAATACATAACACTTGTATCATCTCCCCTACTGATGCTTTGCTTCGAGATGTACCAGCCATCATTCATTCTAGAAACTGTCCATGTGTTAGATGTGTACTGAGCAGATGGTTCTTTAGTAGTACATTTTAAAATAACTTGTTTTGCCCTATAATGTTCTGCAACTTATTCCTTGATTGTAAGGCTAAAATATCATGGAATGAAAATGTGCAGTGGAATAAAACATCTGCTCCTATTCCCTCCACTGTGCTCGTCTTTAATAATATATTAATTAAGCGCTACTCATGAATTTCCATCATGTACCACAAATGAGTAAATCTCTGATTTTGTATTGAATGGAATTCGGGCAGTTGCAGGATACAATGCAGCACAAAAAGACGCTGATTTTCATTTGCATGAGCATGAGATTGTATGGAGATGTAATTAAAGTGCTGGTATTTGGATAAGAGTTGTTCAAAGTAGTTTACTACCACAACCATGTATTCTGTTCAGGAAGCCGATGACATCATCAGAATGTATGACACTCCAGGGCAGATGGCTCAACCAGAGTACCTGAGGATCTTCTGGTGGGCCTAGGTTCTGACACATTATTAGGCCTCAAAGGTCCATCAGAAGACAACCCCATTTGGAGACCATCCCTGGAGCTGCTAGGGACAATTCTAACAGGTTGTTTCACAAATAATGTGGATTCAATGTTTTTTTTCCTTATATGACCCGTGTACCCAATGTTAACAGCATAATGTAAGATTTAATTAAAAGTGGACATGTTCTGTATGGAGTGACCGTAGGTCCCCAGAATAATGTTCTTTAGTAAGCCTAAGTCAGTCCGACACTCATCTGTATGATTCCACTGATGGGTCTAGCCACCCAGGTAGTATATAGTACATGCCTTGCTGACTGAAGGCAAGTCTTTTACTTCCTTAGCTTTATTGCTTCTGTTTTAGACACAGAGCGTACACAGGTTTTTCCCAAGGAAGTGGTTAAAAAATTTCTTAGACTGGGCAGCATGGTGGATTCGTGGTTGCCATCGTTGCTACGCATCATTGGGTTCCTGGATTGTAATCGAACCAAGGGCAACATCTGCAGAGAGGTGGTATAATTGCCACGTGTTTGTATGGGTTTCTTACGGTATTCCTGTTTCCTCCCACACGCTGAAAACATACATGTATGTGTCTGAGAAGGGGAAATTGGATTGTAAGCCCATTGAGGACAGGGATAATGAGAAAGTTGACAGTCTCTGTACAGCCAAATATGTCGGTGTCATTATAAGCAATGGGAAATAAATACATTCTGTGTCAATCCCATTGTGGCACAGGACATGTCAGGTAATTACACTATTTTCCTTAGATTCGCTGTTACAGTATGGTTTCTACATTGTAGCAGCCAGTGATAATGACACATGTTTTCTTATATCATCATTTATGTGTCATATTAAACCCGTTAGTGACCGCCCATAGGTGTTTTTACAGTGGTCACTAACAAACTTTATTCTGATGCAGTAGCCTTTTTATGGCGCTGCATCAGAATAAAGCAGCGCCACCGGGAGCAGTATAAACTCTCTGCTCTCAGCTACCAGGGTTATCTGAGGGCTTAGAGCAGACCTGCAAGAGCGGGCGGGATGAAAATCTCCATCGATCCCACCCGTTGAATCCCTCAGATGCGGCGGTGAATAGCGACCGCCACATCTCAGTGGTTTTAGAGGGAGTGGGCTCCCTCACCCCATCAGCACACCCGTGATGTGATCGCGGGGTGCCGATGTTTTATGGCAGCCGGGGGTATAACAAAGGGCTGCCTTCTGTAAATGCCTGTTAGGCCATGCCAGATGCCTATCAGTTTTACACAACAATACACTGCAATACAGAAATATTGCTGTGTATTATAAAAGCGATCAAATAATCGCATAGTGAAGGCCGCTAGTGGGACAAAAAAAAAAAAAGTTTAATAAATAAATTAAAAACCCACTTTTTCTCCTAAAAAATGCTTTATGAAAAAAAAAAGGAAAAAAAAATTACACATATTTGGTATCGCCGCATCTGTAACGGCCCCAACTATAAAACAATTACATTATTTAAGCCACACGGCGAACGACGTAAAAAATTAAATAAAACATATTGCCAGAATTGCTGTTTTTTGTTCATACTGCCTTCAAAAATTTTTTATAAAAAGGGATGAGAAAGTCGTATGTACTCCAAAATGGTACAAAAAAAACCTACAAGTCGTCCCGCAAAAAAAAAGCCCCCATACAACTACATCGGTGGGAAAATAATAAAATGATGGCTCTTAAAATATGGCGACACAAAAAAAATATTTTTGAAAAAAATTGTTTTTACTGTGTAAAAGAAGCAAAACTTAAAGAAAAATATAAATTTGTATTGTCGCAATCGTAACTATCTGCTAAAATATGTCATTATGTTATTTATACCACACCATAAACAGCGTAAATTTAAGACACAAAAAAGTGTGGCAAAATGATTGTTTTTTTTCTATTCCCCCCCAAAAAAAGTTTATAAAAGTTAGTCACTAAATTATATGTACCCCAAAATGGTGCTATTAAAATACAACTTGTCCCGCAAAAAAAAAAGTCCTTATACCGCTATGTCGACGGAAAAATAAAACAGTTATTAGCTCTTTGTATGCGACGAAGGAAAAATTTTGTTCACAAACGATATAGACTATTAATAGCAATAAATTGGATTAATCAAACTTTACATTTTTGACTTAGGATTTTCAATGAATTTTTTTAGAGGATATTACTTTTGGACATGCTTTTTGTAGGTATTATCAGCCCTAGACAATACGGCAATGAGAAGAAACAGAGGAACATGGCACAAAGATTAAGATTCTGGCATTGTCCCAAAGTAGGATTCACAAAATGCATGAATGTTTGGTGATTTATCTTTATAAACCTATAACTCGCCTCACAAAATCGTTCTTTTGACCTCCTATGGAGAAATATCCATGAAAGATCCTTCCAAATACTGTAACGCTTGCAAAGCCGAATGTGTCAGTTCTAGGTTTTCTCCCCTGCTGGGTAGATCTGCAACATATCCAGCTATGAAAACTTGGAGGCGAAAAAGGAAGGAGAAATGAAATCGGATTACACCAAAACAGCAAGAAAAATACAACCGAACATACAAATAGCTACAGGGGGTTTAAGAACATCCCGGACAATTCTATTATAAATTATTTCATGTTAGTACTTTTTTAAAATCAGGAAGATCAAAAAGTCAAGTCATACAAGTCGGATAGGTTCTGTGGTATTATGGGCAGGATTGATATGTTGTAAACACAATAAAGGGTTAATTACTATTGCTGCAATTTTAATTTCAGTACAAATTATCTGTAACCAAAGAACCAATATTTTTTTTTCATTTTTATTTTAATATATTATTTACCAATACATTATTATTATTATTATTATTACTATTATTATTGGAAAATATTTTTTATTAATATACTTATTAATCCTATTATTTTGATTATATATAGCGAGCTCCCATGTTGTGTAGCTGGTATTTCTTTTTTATACGAATAGATCACTATACAGATGTAGTCGTCTTTATCTTGACTTTTAACACATTAAATAAACAGTGTTTAGATCCCTTATCTTGACTATTCCAATGGCTTTTGTTGTGTGATATCACGCTGCAGCAAGTTATCAGAATCAAGTTAAAGATGGCTACATCTGTATGTTTGTGCAAGTGCAGAAAGGGTAAATACATTATACAGCAATTATATATTGAAGTTCTGCATGTTCTCATGTGACACAGGAGAGCTATGTGTCACCAACAATTGGATTACATAATATTGAGTGTCATTTTGGGGGTGTGGACGAGGGGGGTATTTTTTTTAATAAATACTGTAGCTATGGTGGTCTATGTCCGGAAATGTTTTCAGGGTATTGGATAAAAGATCTGGTGCCAGATTGCAGTCTAATGTATCTGACCAATTCTAAGTGTTTTATAATTTTTCACAAATTAGCTTAAGAAAATAAAATAAATGGAGAATTCCCAATATACTGTGGGCCATTTTATCCATACAATTATAGTCGTTTTCTGGCACAATAGCATTGAAAAGAACAGAGTTCGGGCAGTATGCCTTATTTATGAAGCCTTGGACCATCATTTTGTTGGACACTGTAGAAGTGACGGAAGACGGGGCTGACGCTTACTAGTCGCATGCAGCGTGACTTAAGGGCTATGTAAACCTTTGAATGGATTTTTTTTGTTTTTTAGTAAAAATGTCAGTCAGGGGCAACATTATAAATAGTTTTTATTAAAAAATAATTTACTTTGAGATATAGCTGTTTTGTATTGTCTATACAGAGCAGCTGAATCGTTCACTAAATCCTGCTCCCGTCAGATCCGTGGGACTGACCGGTCCTGCGTGTCTGACACTGCACCTGTCAGGTCCACGGGACTGAAGGATTCAGGTCATAGCGAAAGATACAGCTGCTTTGTATAGAGAATACAAAGAGGCTGTATCTCAAAAAGTAAAAATATTTTTTTAATAAAAAGTATTTTGATAAATGCACCAGTCACACTGCCATTTTTTTATATATATATATATATATATATATATATATATATATATATGGCATTCAAAAGATTTAATAGCCCTTAATTGCAAAAAAAAAGCCCACAATTTTATGCAGGGAAAATTTGTGGTGAGCTTCGTCACAGCTAGCGTGGGTTGTAGCTCAGCTGGAGGTGCACTGTAAAGCACACAAAATTATATCAATATTAATGGGGTCCCAGCTCATATACATGCCCTAGTGTTATTTCTGACACAAAGATGTAACTTGAAGCTCCAGGACCCCAATGGGGCAGAGAAGCCTTTGGACAACCTCCGGTTTCAGATGCGACTGCTATCTCTGCACTCCCTATAGCTATGCCTCCTTTCTGACAGGTCTCAATGACTTATCAGAAGACAGCCGAGTCAATCAACTAGGTGAGAATTTACTTTAACCCCTAGATTAAGTGATAAAAATAAATAAATTATGTCATATTGTGGTCATTTTCTTGTGTGACGCCCCCTTCAGGTGATGTCCTCCTGTCAATCAAGTGACATGACATCCTGTGTCAGTGACCAAAATCTGTCTGTCCATTTAAGGGGCGTACACAAAAGGGGTGGGGCTTAAATATCTTGAGGTTTACATCAACAAAAAAATATAATATTATTTGGGCATTGGTTGACTTCAGTAAGTCACCCTAGGGTTGTATAATAGTTTTGACGAAAATGTATGGGGACGAAAAGAACAAACGAGCACCGTTCAATGAGCTGTCTCGATGATCGGCGCTCGTTTTCACAGCCTATGTCGGCTGTGTAATAGGACGCTTCTCTTTGAATCTTTGGGCAGAATTGTGGCAGCCATTTATGAGCTTGCAGCAGCAATCTAGTCCATATGTGAGACGAACACCAGCGTTCACAGTAAACATCCACGTAGAGTAATATATTGCACCATTTTCATTCCCCAATTGCAGAAGTTTCTCTCCCGTTGATAGATCACGGCCATTACATTATTTATATCCATCACCTGAATCCACGAGCCGACTACATTCTCATTTAACAAAATGATCTGTTTATTTCCAGACAAATCTTGTATGCTCAAAATATCCGACTAAACATCAGTCTTACAGCCTCGATAAAGATTATGTGCCTTTGTGCAACCAGAGATAACACTGCAAATCTATAGATTATGTTGGTAATGTTTCGTCCAGTGACCATTATTAACGCTGGCGAGGAAAAAGGACAAGGTTGTTTCCTCTTCTTTGAGAACATCAGATACACAATATATATTAATTCTGCACTTCGGCAAATACTCATATTGCTTAATGTACTAATACAGGGTCCCCCATAGATTGCAGTAATACAAATAGCATTGCATATTGAGATTAATCTCTATTTAAAAAATATTTTATATAGGGATCAACTAAACAGACTCCTAGGTGGTGCTCTTCTGATGTTTTTCAAGATGCACATACGGATGTAGCCATCTTTATCTTGACTCTGATAACTTGCTGCGGTGTGATATCACACAACAAAAGCCATTGAAAAAGTCAACTTAAAGTTTATTGGCTGTGAATTTAATGCGTTGAAAGTAAAAAAAAAGACGGCTACATCTGAACAATCTTCACGTAAGATCTGTCATCTCTTCTGAGTGGTCTGTTTTAGTAATTAGGCCTCATGCACACGGCAGTAATCACTGCCAACGCCAGCGGGCCCCATTTTCGTGCCGTGCTCCCATACAAATTTTGCACGAAAAGTAGGACATGCTCCATATTTCCCGGCACGGTTCTACGGCACGGACTCCTTTCCGTAGCGGTATGGGTATGGTACACCACGCAGGAGAGCTGACAGGCCCTCTTTATTACCCCACACAGGAGAATTAACATGTCTTCTTTACTGCCCAACACTGGAGAACTGACAGATCCTCTGTACTACACCACACAGGAGAGCTGGCAGATCCTCTATACTACACCACACGGGAGAACTGACAGATCCTCTATACTACACCACACGGGAGAACCAACAGATCCTCTATACTACACCACACAGGAGAACTGACAGATCCTCTATACTATACCACACAGGAGAACTGACAGATCCTCTATACTACACCACACCGGAGAACTGACAGATCCTCTATACTACACCACACAGGAGAACTGAAAGCTCCTCTATACTACACCACACAGGAGAACTGACAGATCCTCTATACTACACCACACCACACAGGAGAGCTGACAGATCCTATATACTGCACCACACAGGAGAGCTGACAGATCCTCTATACTTTACCACACAGGAGAACTGACAGATCCTCTATACTACACCACACAGGAGAGCTGACAGATTCTCTATACTACACCACACAGGAGATCTTACAGCTCCTCTATACTACACCACACGGGAGAGCTGATAGATCCTCTATACTACATACTACACCACACAGGAGAACTGATAGATCCTCTATACTACACCACACAGGAGAACTGACAGATCCTCTATACTACACCACACAGGAGAACTGACAGATCGTCTATACTACACCATACAGGAGAGCTGACAGATCCTCTATACTATATCACACAGGAGAACTGACAGATCCTCTATACTACACCACACAGGAGAACTGAAAGCTCCTCTATACTACACCACACAGGATAGCTGACAGATCCTCTATACTACACCACACAGGAGAGCCGACAGCTCCTCTATACTACACCACACAGGAGAGCTGACATCTACTCTATACTACACCACACAGGAGAGCTGACAGCTCCTCTATACTACACCACACAGGAGAGCTGACATATCCTCTATACTACACTACACAGGAGAACTGACAGATCCTCTATACTACACCACACAGGAGAGCTGACAGATCCTCTATACTGCACCACACAGGAGAACTGACAGATCCTCTATACTACACCACACAGGAGAGCTGACACATCCACTATACTACACCACACATGAGAGCTGACAGATCCTCTATACTACACCACACAGGAGAGCTGACAGCTCCTCTATAATACACCACATGGGAGAGCTGATAGATCCTCTATACTACATACTACACCACACGGGAGAGCTGATAGATCCTCTATACTACATACTACACCACACAGGAGAACTGACAGATCCTCTATACTACACCACACAGGAGAACTGACAGATCCTCTATACTACACCACACAGGAGAACAGACATCTCCTCTATACTACACAACACAGGAGAGCTGACAGATCGTCTATACTACACCATACAGGAGAGCTGACAGATCCTCTATACTATATCACACAGGAGAACTGACAGATCCTCTATACTACACCACACGAGAGAACTGACAGATTCTCTATACTACACCACACAGGAGAACTGACAGATCCTCTATACTACACCACACAGGAGAGCTGACAGATGCTCTATACTACACCACACAGGAGAACTGAAAGCTCCTCTATACTACACCACACAGGAGAACTGACAGATCCTCTATACTACACCACACAGGAGAACTGACAGATCCTCTATGCTGCACCACACAGGAGAACTGACAGATCCTCTATACTACAGCACACAGGAGAACTGACAGATCCTCTATACTACACCACACAGGAGAGCTGACAGCTCCTCTATACTACACCACACGGGAGAGCTGATAGATCCTCTATACTACATACTACACCACACAGGAGAACTGACAGATCCTCTATACTACACCAAACAGGAGAACTAACAGATCCTCTATATTACACCACACAGGAGAACAGACATATCCTCTATACTACACAACACAACACAGGAGAGCTGACAGATCCTCTATACTGCACCACACAGGAGAACTGACAGATCCTCTATACTACACCACACAGGAGAGCTGACACATCCACTATACTACACCACACATGAGTGTTGGCAGATCCTCTATACTTTCCTCACACAGGAGAGCTTACAGCTCCTCTATACTACACCACATGGGAGAGCTGATAGATCCTCTATACTACATACTACACTACACTGGAGAACTGAAATAATCCTCTATACTACACCACACAGGAGAACTGACATATGCTCTATACTACACCACTCAGGAGAACAAACATCTCCTCTATACTACACAACACAGGAGAGCTGACAGATCGTCTATACTACACCATACAGGAGAGCTGACAGATCCTCTATACTATATCACACAGGAGAACTGACAGATCCTCTATACTACACCACACGGGAGAACTGACAGATCCTCTATACTACACCACACAGGAGAACTGACAGATCCTCTATACTACATCACACAGGAGAGCTGACAGATTCTCTATACTACACCACACAGGAGAACTGACAGATCCTCTATACTACACCACACAGGAGAACTGAAAGCTCCTCTATACTACACCACACAGGAGAACTGACAGATCCTCTATACTACACCACACAGGAGAACAGACATCTCCTCTATACTACACAACACAACACAGGAGAGCTGACAGATCGTCTATACTACACCATACAGGAGAGCTGACAGATCCTCTATACTATTACACACAGTTGAACTGACAGATCCTCTATACTACACCACACGGGAGAACTGACAGATCCTCTATACTACACCACACAGGAGAACTGACAGATCCTCTATACTACACCACACAGGAGAGCTGACAGATTCTCTATACTACACCACACAGGAGAACTGAGAGATCCTCTATACTACACCACACAGGAGAGCTGACAGATCCTCTATGCTGCACCACACAGGAGAACTGACAGATCCTCTATACTACACCACACAGCAGAACTGACACATCCACTATACTACACCACACATGAGAGCTGACAGATCCTCTATACTACACCACACGGGAGAGCTGATAGATCATCTATACTACATACTACACCACACAGGAGAACTGACAGATCCTCTATACTACACCAAACAGGAGAACTGACAGATCATCTATACTACACCACACAGGAGAACAGACATCTCCTCTATACTACACAACACAACACAACACATGAGAGCTGACAGATCCTCTACACTACACCACACAGGAGAGCCGACAGATCTTCTATACTACACTACACAGGAGACCTGACAGCTCCGCTATACTACACCACACAGGAGATTTGACAGCTCCTCTATACTACACCACACAGAAGTGACAGATCCTCTATACTACACTGCACAGGAGAGCTGACAGGTCCTCTATATTACACCACACAGAAGAGCTGACCGATCCTCTATACTACACCACACAGGAGAACTGACAGATCCTCTATACTACACCACACAGGAGAGCTGACAGATCCTCTATACTAGACCACACAGGAGAGCTGACAGCTCCTCTATACTACACCACACAGGAGAGCTGACAGATCGTCTATACTACACCATACTGGAGAGCTGACAGATCCTCTATACTATACCACACAGGAGAACTGACAGATCCTCTATACTACACTGCACAGGAGAACTGACAGGTCCCCTATACTACACCACACGGGAGAGCTGACAGATCGTCTATACTACACCATACAGGAGAGCTGACAGATCCTCTATATTACACCACATGGGAGAGCTGACAGATCCTCTATACTACACCACACAGGAGAGCTGACAGCTCCTCTATACTACACCACATGGGAGAGCTGACAAAACCTCTCTACTACACAACATGGGAGAGCTGACAGACCATCTATACTACACCGTACAGGAGAGCTGACAGATCCTCTATACTACACCACACAGGAGAACTGACAGGTCCTCTATACTACACCACACAGGAGGGCTGACAGATCCTCTATACTACACCACACAGGAGACCTGACAGCTCCTCTATACTGCACCACACAGGAGAACTGACAGATCCTTTATACTACACCACACAGGAGAGTTGACAGCTCCTCTATACTACACCACACAGGAGAACTGACAGATCCTCTATACTACACCACACAGGAGAACTGACAGATCCTCTATACTACACTGCACAGGAGAGCTGACTGGTCCTCTATACTACACCACACAGGGGAGCTGACAGGTCCTCTTTATTACACCATAAGGGGATGCTGACAAATCCTTTTTACTACACTACACAGAAGAGTTGACAGATCATTTTTAGTACACCACACAGGAGAGCTAACCGGTCCCCCTTAAACAGTAATTTTACAAGAATGTATTATATTTGTCTCTTTAACCTTTTTAAAGTAAATAATAAATATAATAAGTATAAATTATGAATAAAAAATATGACCTGAATATGACTAGAGGGGTCCTGTGCAAGAATGGGTATGGGTCCCTTATTTTCCAACTACTCCTTTGAGGACCGTGGGGTGCTTGTCATAATCCACTTCATTCATGGCTCTCCAGAAAATCTCTAACGAATTTAACAATCTACCATTTCTCTAAGACAGGGCTGGGAATAAGGGTAGCTTCTTGCATATGATCTGATAAACAAATAATAATGTTCCCTACTGTCTAAGTCAGCAGTGGGCCCCTGTTGTACATATAATACGTCAGGTCCTTTTCTTCCTGCTCTTTCTGGTTTATTAATACAATGCTAAAACTATAGTAAAAACTGTCACTGGCAGAGGAGAGGGAATGAAACGATGCAGATTTATCCGCAAATTATATTCAAGAAAAGACTAAATAAAATATGAAAAGGTTTCACACAAGTGGAAAATTCATCGACTCAGACGTGATTTTTTTTTTTATTGTTCTTTATTGTTAAGGAATTAAAGAAAATTACAGATTTATCCATTTTTTTTATTCCACTTTTCAAATGGGTTCAATTCAGCGTATATAACGAAATATGGCTTTATTTAAATACATGCTCACAGTTTTCCAGTTCTAAGTCTTTGTCGCCATTCTAAGCCACTTTTTTTTTAATCTTCAAGAGCTTAAAACATTGGAAACATTTTCTGCCTAAAGATTATTGTTGTTACTTTGTCATTTAATTAATTTAAACATAAAAGTGTGACTATTCTTCCATCCAGTAATATTTGTTCTGACAAGTATTAAAGAGAAAGGTCATCAGACCATGTAGATAATAAAAGCGAGGAACGTATAAAGTTAATTGCCTTGTTCAGTCCGCAGAAAGGGCATATTAGTCTGATTGCATTCCGAACCCATTGAACGAAAATGTAAGTTTTTTTTTTTTTCTTGAAAAGCATTGATGCTGTTATTATTAGAAAGAGCTCAAAGGGGTTGTCTAGTTTAGTAAACCCATTTTCATACACCCAATTAGGAAATTCTGAGTTAATAGAGAAGGGCCCTCAGTTCAGGAACCCCATCTCTTGGAGGACCTGTCCAATCCAATGCTGCATTACCCAGACAACGCATTGATCTGAGGGGGCACTGTGTAATATTTAATTTCCCCTGTGGTGGCGCTGCAGAGAATTTGAACATTTACTGCCAGGTTTCTCCACATATTACAGCTAATCACTTGGGATCCCAGCAGGGGGACACTATGTGATCAGCTAATTGCCAAGGCACCCGTCTAACAAGTAGGGATAGCCCAAAGCACACTATCCCCTTAAAGGGATAAATGTGCCCCCTGTGATAATCAAGGTTTTTTCCGCAGTATAAGCTGAGAATTCAGTACACGCTGCCAACGTTAAATCTCGATCAATATGGTCAAAAGCCTTGCTAAGATTTTTCTTCACCTGGGGTAAAGATTCAGTTGACTGCTCTAGCCCTGTATCTAAATAATTTGGCCAAGGCACAGTGGCTTGTTGGTGCCCGCTCTGGCATGCAGCATCTGGGCACATGCCCCACCAGCATAATCCTATGCATCCCCCTGACATTGGGTTAAAATAGGAAACTTTCATAATTATCATAGTGTAAGAATGTGTAATACTTTTTTTGTCTCTACTTCCTCCTCCAGCGGGGGTTTGTGATAGTGACTCATTTATATAATTTTTTTGCATATTTTATTACAAAAGACACAAAGAAATAATTGAAAAAAATAAAAAATGAATGTGTTGTACTTACTTGCTGCCTTTCTTATGTACAGTAGTTGCACCCCGCAGAGTCATAGTTAGGCTTTCTTTCACTCACGGCAAAAATTTAGTCCGCTGCCCTATCCCTTAAATCCTAGTACCCTAGTCAAGGCAGAGTGGCTTTTTGGTACCCAGCACTCAGGGCTCATATCCCACAAGACTCCTATCCTAGATGTTCCCCTGGCACCCCACTACTTTACATGGGAAGGATTAGCAGCTTCCATGGGGTAGTGTACTTATTACACAGGATAAAGGATGAAAGGGGTGCCGAAATGCCCATTACCTACTGATTTAGAAATGTACACGTATTGGTTGATGGTCGTTTCAGTTTGGGCCACCAGCTCCTACTATGCCTCATTGCAGTGGCTTGGCCTTTATTCTGTGGCACGCTATCCATCAATGTAAGATATTGCACTCTTTTTAATGCACTCCTATATGCTTATTGATTAGTATTATTAAAGAATCATGATGAACTCCATCAGTGGTGAAGTTACTACAGAATTGATTATTATCGCAATTGCCAGTTTACCAAAATAAAGAAACGGTTAACTGTTGTTTTACATGGAAAGGGTTAACCATTCTTTGTACTCATCAGATTAGCAATAGCGTTGTGCCATTTATAAAACAATTATTTCCAGTGATAATTTGTACAGTTAATTGTTCATCTGCAAAACTAATTTAAACTACTCGTGTTGAGTATATTAGAAAAGTAGTTCTGTAATGAATTGAAGGTTGAAGTCAGGGCAAGTGATGTGTATGGTATAATGACAACAGTATTTCTGATAGCACGTCTTACCCGGGCCAGCCCTATGGGTTTGTAACCAGAGCACATCACCTTTTACTACTGAAGAGGGCGCCACTGGCTCTGATGGACTGGCTACCCGGAGATTCCCTTGTTTATTGACCAGCCTTTACAGCCATGTTTTTTGGGCACTATATAATTGTATTATTTCAACACTAGCTACACCATTGTAGGAGATAGGCTGGCAGGTACATACTACACAGAGCACAAAATAATCTTAGGCTGGCACTGCATCTCACATATACAGGTTTTGTTCAGCCCTACAAACAAAATCTGCTAATTTGGCTAAATTATGGAGCACCGTTCAATGTTGTAGGACTTTAGACTCAATGTTATTCTATAAAATATTCTGTCAGGAGGATTCAGCTCAATTATGCCCATTACTTTTTGAGTGTCTAGAGATGAGCGAATTGATTCTACACAAATTGAATTTAGGAATTTTCTAAAAGATTCAGATTTCCACATATCCGAAATGTTTGAAATTCATCCTGCACAAATTGCTCAAAATGGGGGCCGCCATTTTACAGATCAGAAGATGACAATACAGAGAAGGATTACTTGACCTCAGGCGGTGGCCTGGTGAGCTTCCTCGTAATGCCTCACAGGTAGCCCTCCCTTTAGCAGAGCCAATCATAAGGGGTATAGGTGTGAGTCAATGATGACAGTCATATTCACTATTAACAGCCCAACCAGTAAATGCTGTTGCTTTGAGAGGATACAGATAGGAGAGAGAGGACATCAGACAGAGAGTGATAGATAGTAAAACACAGAATAAAGATAGATAGTAGATTAGTGTCAGTGAGTGTGTTTCATAGTGAGGAGTAGAGAATAGATAGTTAGATTTACAATAATTTGATAGAGAAATAGATTTTAAAGAGATAATACAAGGATTTATGACACTGACTGACTCCTAATACCACAGCTTGCTGCTGCCTGCTGATACAGATGACATGGACGTGAAGTCACTTATTGTTTTGCATATATCGAATTTCTAATAGTGCCACCCAAATTTTACATATTGTTCTCCATCATAATTAGCCAGCAATCTAAAGCATCTGTCATCAAAAAGGGATAATTTTTTGACCATTTTTTTTATTTTAAAAATAAAAAAAAACTAACATTGCAGTGGTTTTTTTAAACAGGCTGTTTATTACCATCAGCTACCATCCGTTTACCTATGTTGCTGTCACTTTGACATTACTAATCCTGGCTTGGCATTAAGGAGCTTAAAAGGGGTTGGATACAGTCCTAGAAAACCTCAGAGTGTCATACACAACTTTTCAGGGCAATAGGGGCACTTTCCATTCGCAACAAATTTATTTGGACCAAATCGAATCTGACGGTTGGGCCAAAGCGGACCTCAAACTATTTCATGGAAATTCGGTCACCTCCAATTTTGATGCATCTCGGTCCTGGAAAATTTAATGAAGTGCAAAAAAGTCTAAGGGGATTCCCTACCTCTGGATAAGTCTATGGGGTGGAGCTTGTGAACTTGTTGACATATTCAGTCAAGGCTTTGACCAATTGCATTTTCTGCTGCCCATTGTAGCCGTTTTCTACTCTGGGTTTTTATGAAGGTTCTCTTCAAATAACTCAGAATGCTTTAAAGTGGAATTTGACAATGGGTTTTATAAAAATGAAAGGCAGCACTTCCAAAAAGACAGCTTTAATCAGCCTTGCGACGTTTCAGTACAACAGTACCTTTCTCAAGCATAGTGAACACATCAAATCACAGGTATATAAGGACTCACAGAGTCAATGGTAATAAAAAAGTGATCAAGACAAAAACAGATAAATATATCCATATACCGTGTAGCAATACAATTTAAAACCACAAATTACAAGAATAG
This sequence comes from Rhinoderma darwinii, assembly GCF_050947455.1. Taxonomy (NCBI): domain Eukaryota; kingdom Metazoa; phylum Chordata; class Amphibia; order Anura; family Rhinodermatidae; genus Rhinoderma; species Rhinoderma darwinii. The sequence continues at coordinate 29,289,976 of NC_134688.1, forward strand.
GTGATAATACACAAATACCTAAACTTGTTACGGGACTGGTACAGCAATAAGCAGTCCAATGTACAAAAACAAGTTAATAATTAATAACTCACCCAAGTTTGTGTGTGTGTGTGTGTGTGTGTGTGTGTGTGTGTGTGTGTGTGTGTGTGTGTGTGTGTGTGTGTGTGATGAAGTAAATGGCGAAATACTGTTTGCAGAAGCTAGAAGGACTCACTCCTCGTGGATTGTGGCGTCTATGTATTCTCAATGCGCATCTCACACACATGTCTGAGAAGGAAATCAATTAATGAATTCCCTAATCCAGACTGCGCATGCCCAGACCGCAAAATCCCGCGAGACTACGTTAAATATTTCCCGCGCATGCGCAATGGATTACACTATGCGCGGCGGCCATCGTGGAGACTGGCAGAAGACCGCTATTGTTGAAGAAACCTGGTGATGATTAATTATAAAGTAAGGGATAATATGCAGGGAAAAATGATTGTGGGAAAGGTACTGTTGTACTGAAACGTGGCACGGGTGATTAAAGCTGTCTTTTTGGAAGTGCAGCCTCCTTCTCTATTTTCGATAGCCCTTTAAGCTCTGGCCATGAATAATAGTTTTATGAATCAGCAATTAGAATCTGAACAAAACTACATTGTTGCAACAGCTGCAGCTTTAGCTGTCGGTAAGAAATAAATCAAAACACACACACACATATATATATATATATATATATATATATATATACATACACACACACATATATATATGTATATGTATATATATATATATATGTATGTATATGTGTATATATATATACATATATATATGTATATACATATATATATGTGTGTGTGTGTATATATATATATATATATATATATATCATATTTTAATAAAAGAAAACAATTGCAGTTCAGCACCGATGTGTGTCATTAATAGAAGTATTGTACAAGAAGCGCTAATCAGCCACCGATGACAGTTTACATGTAGTGACCCCCGTTGCATCGTGTAATACAATGCATTGCCATAGTTTTAATACACTGATGAATTTAATAATGATTTGCTTTCTCCTTTTCAATTCCACTACATTGCCGCTTGGGATGCCAAGTGCAAAGAGCTTAAGACGTTCATGAATTGTTTTTCAGTGGCTTTTACCAATCTCATAAACTAGCGAATAAATGCAAAATGCCATTTCTACATAAAAATATGGCAGCAATTAAGGTAATAAGTTCAGAAAATGTTCCTCCAAGCTCCTTCAAGATCCAGCAGAGGGATCTACTTTCACAAAGTATTGATTTTAAGGGAATCCGTATAAAAAGGATGAACAAGACTTCCAGTGATGGAAATATTTGATGGAATATAATGACGTGTTAGGAGATGGTTTTAGGTGGAATTCACCATTAAAGTAAATGTCCAACTCTTAACACCATGCAATTTTTAAGTCCATCATTGTGTACTGGTTAATCTTTTAATATACTCTACATTACTAGGGGTTTGAGCTCTAATTTTCTATATAAAAGCTCAAAATCCTGTGCAGATAAATGATAAAACTCTGGCTACATGCAGCCACCACTGGAGGTACAGACGTGTCCACCCTTACCTTTGCTTGAATTTGGTTAAGGACTCCAACTTCTCATTAATTATTTTTTTACAATATTGCAACATGATAGCAAAACTATTGACAGGCTGCAATCCACATCAGAACCCCTAGGTGGCCACACATTAACAGATATGGCATAGACATCTCGGGACAGAGTATCGCGAAATCATGTTTTTTTTCCAAAGCTGTTTATCTCACTCCACGCATCTTAGGATATGTTAAGATATGAGGAAAGGTAAGGATGGATACACCTTTAAGGTTACTGTATGTGAATTATACATTAAACGTAATAGTAATACAGTATGCGTTATGCTCCTTAGCTCTCCCTAGTGGTGGTTGCAGGCAGCTAGATTTTTGGATTTTAACTATTCTAATTTATTTTAACTAATCTAAACTGGGGATTTGTAGCTCTGTGTCAGAAAAATTTAGCTCCGGCTCCTATAAAAATTAAGAAATGAATTGAGCACAGAATTTTGGACCATCAGATTTATGACATTATGCTCTTGTTTTTAGTCATTCTATACTAAAAGTTTCATTTGCTGAAATTCTGTAGCATGTGTTCAATCAAGGCAGAAAATCAAGAGTTTCCTAATAAATGACATGGAGAAAGTCCGCTAAGAAGTAGCACAATTTCACATCAGTACAAATTAAAATCCCTAGGTGATATTTCTACTGTATACTCCACATAGTGAAGGGTGCGATTCAGATCACTGAATCCAACATACTTCTGAGCCAAAAAAACAATTCATGTGCGTTTCTAAAATAGACAATATTCAAAAAAAAGATGTGTGACTAAAAAACTAAAGCCTGATGGGCCTATAAAGACCAAGCCTATGATGTAAGTGTAGGAGAACTATTAATATTATTATTAGGTAGTTAAAGAACATCTTTATTCAAAGAGATTCCCATGATAGATATTGTTGGCATAAACTGTAAATAGGATATAGGATATGCCATTAATGTCTGATTAGTGGGGTCCTGAAAGAATGGGGGGCCTGCTCGTCTTTCCTGCCAGAGAAATAGGTGCTCACTATGGGAGATGCAGAAACAACCGAGTGAGTGTGCTCTCCAGTCTCAACCAATATTGGACTCTCCACCAATAAGACATTTATGAAGCATCCTATTGATATATCATGGGCTTGTGTCACCTGATTAAATTAAATGTTTGTATTAGGGATCAGGGGTGTAAGTAGTGAAGAGGAAAAGTGGGAACCATAGCTTATAGTTTACATCGACCTTAACTTGCTCATCCTTGGACATGAGGACTTGGTACTCAGTTAGCCTTCGCAAAGCTCACATAGTCCATGGAGATCTACCCCCACCCCAACCCCATGTCCCCTAGTTGCTGCAAGAACTGCCGCGATAGTATGCAGACCCTATCATCAATTCATTATTTTTCAGTTCTTGTTTTAAGAAAAACCTGTTGACTTTTTTATTTTTCATTCTTATCTTTAGACAAAGTTGCCATGAGGGCAGAGCTTGGTGAGATTTATGGTACTGCAGATTACTTTCCACAGATCCTTAAAAATAATACAAATCTGTATTATTACATAGTTACATAGTTCATACGGTTGAAAAAAGACACATGTCCATCAAGTTCAACCAAGGGAAATCCTATATAAATACGCATATTCCTTTTTCTACTCCATCTCTTCCACTGCTCTGAATGTTTGTCAGTTCTCACTATTGTCAGGGCGGGCATCAGCACCAAGCAAGTCTGGGCAGATGCCAGGGTCCAATGGGTTTGGTGGTCTCATGGCAATATGGGTAAACATGGTCTATTCTTGACAAGCTGAGGCTCAGGTAGTCAAGGAACCCATTGGGACTGTCACTCATGGCCTGACGTACACCTTGAGCCAGTCCTGACTTTTGTTCTGTTCTAGCCATGAACCAGGAAAATCAGGATGCGCAAGAAGAACACTCCCTCATATTAAGGAATACTGCATTGCATACATATATAATTTTAATAAACTATATGATTATCATTATTCTATCATCATGTTTTGGCCCTTGTTTGCAATCCCAGTCATAATAGCTACAAAATTAAACAGGAGGAAAATTAAAATATGCAAAATAAATCTACTAACAATACAAAATAAAAAACAAAAAGTTGATTTTAAACAAATTTTCCATCTAATTAAATCTACAAATAACCAATTAAAAATCGTAAATGAAATTTACAACCACAATGAATACTATATCTTGAACTGGAGTTTAATGTGAAATGGAAAACTAAAACTTGTATTGTATTTGATAAAGAAAAACTATATTTTTTTAAATCATCCATTTTTGGTGCAATCCTCTTTTTACTATAATTTTACAACCTTTATATGAGTCTATTTCATATCCCTATGATGATGGTAATAGTTGAATTTTTCTGCATCACGTGTTTTCTAATTATCGCCATCCACATAGTTTAAAAGCGCAGTAGCATGTTAACAAAGTCAAGAGATCCATTACCGTTTCCTTCCAATTAGAGCTCATTAGTGCGGGATCGCTTCACTGGCTTGGTGTGTGTGAGGCAATTCTAAAATGATGAGCTTTGATCAGAACAAACAAGCTCTATCAGTCGGCCTGGCTCTTTGTATCACTTAAACTGGGCTTTTTAATAGTGACAAACTGTAATTGAATATTTTGTATGTAAAAATGCAGCTGTCAGGTGTCATGGCACATAGCAGAGCTGTTTTAAAGAAGCCTGTATGGTGGCACTCTTATGGTGCCTCCATACATCACCTTATCCAGGAGCGTAGCTATAAGGATACAGAAGTAGCGGTAGCTCCCGGGCCCATGTGCCTAGATGGCCCAAAAGCCCCATGGCCACATAAAAAGACACCAGTATTATTACTGGTACAAGGTAGGTGGGAGCCCTGTTACAGAATTTGCATTGGGTCCCAGGATCTTCATATTACAACAGTGACGTCCGTGGTCGCTGTCCATGAACTCCTCCCATCCTGTTGACGCCCTTCTCTCCAGAGATGTCTGCACATGCGGCCGGCCTGTTCCGCAGTGATCACTAGGGTGTGCTCGTGAGCTCAGTCCAGCCTTAAGGAGCCAGAGCGCACACATGTGTGAGATTGAGCTCATGGCTCCCAGATCACCCTGGACTATAAGAAGGGCTCTGCCCCTCCCTGTATTGCCTGAGCATTGTCATCATTACATAAGTTTGTCTTTGCAAATGGTCCCCAAAGTGTCTCCAGTTCCCAGTTTTCCCCGTTCCTGCTACCTGTATTCCGTGCTATCCTGGTCCAAGTGCTGTATTGAGTTAGGGTCATGCTGTGCTGAGTACCACGCCTGTCCTGATTCACCACGCCTGGTGCCTGCCTGCTGCCTAGTCCCATCCGAGCCTGTCTTGCTACTGTCTGAAGCTACCACAGGTACACCTATACAAACTATAGACTTTGACCTGTGTCCTGTTGGCCAGCTGCCATACCGGTAAGGCGGTACGGCCCAGTGGGTCCACGTACCCTTTGTGACATCAACTTTGATCGTTTTATGTAGGAATTCTCCCCTAGAAGCAATGCTTCCATTTAATGCAACAGAAAATCCTCCATATGCCTTCGTTTGAAATCAGAAGCAAAAAGAGGTACAATATGGGCCCATGGACTTCTTCTATAGGTGACACTTAAAAGCTCCAAGTTGCATGGAGCAGTAAAGGAGTCGTAATATGGCCGTATGCGTAAGGCCATGAAGTCACATGATTGTGGAGGCTGTTTGTAGAGGAGAGTGTTTTGTTTGGAACCTCATTTACAATAGCTACAAAATTTAACAGGAGGAAAATTAAAAATATGAAAAATAAATTTATTAACAATAGAAAATAAAAATAAAAATGTTGATTTTAAACATATAAATTTGAAAATTAAAAAAGAATTTTAAAACCGCAATGTGATTGTAAAGGGAATGTATCATGTATTTAATTTTAGTTTTATTATTAAATGCGTGTAGAAGAGAAATAGTGTTTATTTTTTCATATGCTGTTCATTTTTTTATTGTAAAAAACATCCATGGGACGGCCATATTGGACGCACACACTTCTTTGCTGTATTTACTGCATTTTCTCTGCAGACAGTGTAGCAGGGTGTGGGTGCATTGTGGAGTTGCAATGTTAAATCATTTTGTGTCAAAAAATACAAAAGTATAGTAGGTATGACACCTTTATTCGCTAACCATAAAAACTATATATGACGTTTTCAGAGCGCACAGGCTCCTTCCTCAGGCAGTTTACAAATGAATGACTTAGAAAAAAAGCACAACATTTAAGGACTATACACAAAGACAATTAGTACATGAGGTGATACATCATTAGGATAAGCCGGGGAAATAAAACTGAGGTTATAGGGTTGATGACTTAGGAGTTGAGGCATCTGGAGTCAGTCTGATGGGGATGTGACGTGTGCCCATGTAGTGGCTCATAAATACAGGTGTAAGATTGAGGCCTTGTGTCAATGACTGGAATTTTATTATCAGCTTGAATTCCCAAATTTTTCTCTCTGTTGGTCGTAAAATAACCTTTCAGTATTAGGATCCTTAAATCTACTAAACTGTGGTCTGGTCCAGAGAAGTGTTTTCCCACGGGTGTATCCACCTCCTGTTTTATTGTATGTCTGTGAAGATTCATCCTGGTTTGTAGTTTTTGTATTTTTTCTCCAATGTAGATTCCTTTATTGATGCACTTTGTACACAGGATCATGTAAACTACATTGGAGGATGTACAGGAGAACGTGCCAGTGATTTTATAGTCCTGCTGCGTGTTTGGTATGTGGATGGTGTTTGATGATAAGATGTTGGTACAGGTCTTGCATTTTCTACTGTTGCAGGGAAAGGTGCCAGTCTCTGACGGTGGTGAGAGGGCACCTCTGACCAGGAGATTCCTTAGGTTTGGTGGCTGTTTGTATGCAAGGAGAGGTGAATCCGGGAATATTTCCTTCAGTTTATTGTCTTTGTTAAATATAGGTTGGAGATCAGCAGCAATTTTCTTCAAGATGTTAATTTGGGGTTTGTATATGACCACTAGGGGCGCCCTACTGTTGTCTTCCTTCTTTTTGTACTCCAGAAGTTTGCTCCTTGGAATTCTTGTGGCTATGTAGATCTGATCATCTATAATCCGTGGATGGTATCCCAGTGGTAGGAATGTATACCTCAGTGATAGCAGGTGTTGTTTTCTGTCTTCACTGTCTGAACAGATCCGTATGTAGCGCAGAGCCTGGCTGTAGATGATGGATTTCTTTGTGTCTTGGATGGAAGCTGTTCCATCTCAGATATGCTGGACGGCCGGTAGGTTTATGGTAGATTGTGGTTTGTATGGTATTGTCTCTCAAGCATATAAATGCAAAAAAGCCAAGGTCTGAACATGTAGGACCCTTAGATAGTGGTAATGGGGAGTTGGTCACAGTGGATCAAGAGAAGGCAGAGTTACTAAATGGGTTCTTCCGCTCTGCATATACAACAGAAGAAAGAGCAGCTGATGTAGCCGCTGCCGGTGCTGTTAATATATCAGTTGATATACTGAATTGGATGAATGTAGATATGGTGCAAGCTAAATTAAATAAAATAAATGTACACAAGGCCTCGGGACCAGATGGGTTACACCCTAGAGTTCTTAAGGAGCTTAGTTCAGTTATTTCTGTCCCCCTCTTCATAATATTTAGAGAGTCTCTCATGACTGGTATAGTGCCAAGGGACTGGCACAGGGCAAATGTGGTGCCTATTTTCAAAAAGGGCTCTAGGTCTTCGCCGGGTAATTATAGACCAGTAAGCTTAACATCAATTGTGGGGAAAATGTTTGAGGGGCTATTGAGGGACTATATACAGAATTATGTGACAATAAATAGTATTATAAGTGACAGCCAGCACGGTTTTACAAAGGACAGAAGCTGTCAAACCAACCTGATTTGTTTTCATGAAGAGGTAAGCAGAAGCCTAGACAGAGGGGCCGCTGTGGATATAGTGTTTTTGGACTTTGCAAAGGCATTTGACACTGTCCCTCATAGACATCTAATGGGTAAATTAAGGACTATAGGTTTAGAAAGTATAGTTTGTAATTGGATTGAGAATTGGCTCAAGGACCGTATCCAGAGAGTTGTGGTCAATGATTCCTACTCTGAATGGTCCCCAATTATAAGTGGTGACCCCAGGGTTCAGTGCTGGGACCACTATTATTCAACTTATTTATTAATGATATAGAGGATGGGATTAATAGCACTATTTCTATTTTTGCAGATGACACCAAGCTATGCAATATAGTTCAGTCTATGGAAGATGTTCGTGAATTGCAGGCAGATTTAAACAAACTAAGTGTTTTGGCGTCCACTTGGCAAATTAAGTTTAATGTAGATAAATGTAAAGTTATGCATCTGGGTACCAACAACCTGCATGCATCATATGTCCTAGGGGGAGCTACACTGGGGGAGTCACTTGTTGAGAAGGATCTGGGTGTACTTGTAAATCATAAACTAAATAACAGCATGCAGTGTCAATCAGCTGCTTCAAAGGCCAGCAGGATATTGTCGTGTATTAAAAGAGGCATGGACTCGCGGGACAGGGATGTAATATTACCACTTTACAAAGCATTAGTGAGGCCTCATCTAGAATATGCAGTCCAGTTCTGGGCTCCAGTTCATAGAAAGGATGTCCTGGAGTTGGAAAAAATACAAAGAAGAGCAACAAAGCCAATAAGGGGCATGGAGAATCTAAGTTATGAGGAAAGATTGAAAGAATTAAACCTATTTAGCCTTGAAAAAAGACGACTAAGGGGGGACATGATTAACTTATATAAATATATTAATGGCACATACAAAAAATATGGTGAAATCCTGTTCCATGTAAAACCCCCTCAAAAAACAAGGGGGCACTCCCTCCGTCTGGAGAAAGAAAGGTTCAACCTGCAGAGGCGACAAGCCTTCTTTACTGTGAGAATGGTGAATTTATGGAATAGCCTACCGCAGGAGCTGGTCACAGCAGGGACAGTAGATGGCTTTAAAAAAGGCTTAGATAATTTCCTAGAACAAAAAAATATTAACTCCTATGTGTAGAAATTTTTTACTTCCCCTTTCCCATCCCACTTCCTCTTTCCCATCCCTTGGTTGAACTTGATGGACATGTGTCTTTTTTCAACCGTACAAACTATGTAACTATGTATATGGACATGTCCAGGAAACTTATTTGAGGTGTAGAGTAGTTGAGAGTGAGTTTGATGGTAGGATGGAACTTGTTGAAGTTTTTATGGAAAGAAAGCAGTTCATGTTCAGAGCCTGTCCAGATTATCAGCAGGTCATCAATGTACCGGAAAAGAGGTTTAGTTGTGCAGGTTGATAAAAACTCTTCCTCTAGTTTGGCCATGAACAGGTTGGCATATTGTGGTGACATTCTGCTACCCATAGCGCTTCCCATACACTGCAGATATATGTCTTTGTCAAATAAAAAATAATTGTGATGGGGTACAAACCTGATGAGTTGCAGGGTTGGCTCTGTCGCTAGATTGTTTTATTGAAGAAAGTGTTGGCATGCGGCTATGCCATCCTCATGGGGGATGTTAGAATACAGAGACTCCAAATCCATAGTTGCCAATATTGTTCCCTCTGGTAGTGGACCTAGGGCTGAGAGTTAGCAGAGGACGTCTGTGGTGTCCTGGACATAACTGGGTGTGCACCTCACCAAGGGCCGTAGAAGATTTTCCACCCAGCCAGAAATATTCTCAGTTGGAGTCCCAACACCTGAAATGATTGGTCTCCCTGGATTGCCTTCTTTATGTATTTTGGCTAACATGTAGAATGTTCCCATTCTGGGATTGTGTGGTATAAGGTCCAGTACACTGGCTGACACAGCGTTGAAACTATTGATGATATGGACAAGTTCCTCTGTGTATTGTTTGGTGGGGTCTTCATTAAGTCGGGTGTAGTATTTTCTGTCTGAGTGTTGTCTGTGTGCCTCCTGGATGTAGTCAGATGTATTCAGAATTACTGCAGCGCCACCTTTATCAGCGGGTTTGATGATGATGTCTTTGTTGGATTTTAGTGATTTTGTGGCGTTCTTTTCCTCCATGCTGAGATTGTGTGTTTTCTTTTGCTGTCGATCCAAGATCTCAGATTTAACTTTTTTTCTGAAGCAGTCAGTGTAGTATTCCAGAGTTTGATTCTATCCAGGTTGTGGGGTCCAGTTTGTCTTCTTCTTTCTTGAGGTTTCTTTTCCCATCCCAGCTTGTGTTGTCATATCTGTTATGTCAGAAAATAATTCTTTCAGCCGCAAACTGCGGAATTATTTCTCCACGTCACTGCAAAACTGGGCTCTGTCAAGTGGTTTAGTGGGACAAAATGTAAGTCCTTTAGACAGAACATTAATTTCCATTTTGCTTGGTTCATACTGAGAGAAGTTTACAACAGAGTAAAAAGTATCATGCCTACTATACTTTTGTCTTTTTTGGCACAAAAGTATTTAACATTGCATATTGTTTCTAACACGGCACTACACTATTTTTTACTGTACATTATGGGAGTTGAAGACTGCAAGTTAATAGTCAGAAAAGTGTCTTATTCTATGGACAGTCTCCAAGAAGTGATGGAGTACCACCCTTCCCCCAGAGAATGCTAGAAGATTGCCATCTAGAGCCGTCTGTGTGTGTGTAGGGTAAATTCCCCACTATCCTGCCTTGTCTGGGTGTCCAGCAGTAAAATAGAGTGGTCCCTCTTATGATAATGAGATATCTCTACTGAACCTGCCCCCACATAATATTGAGATGACTCTGCTGACTCTGTCCAAGTCTACGTATAAAATCAGAAAAGAGCTGCAAAAAAACCAAAAAACATGTTAACTTATCATGTGTGCTCTAGTGGGCAGTAAGAAAACTGGAAAGTACAAAAACACGACCAAAAAAACACAACAAAAAAATTACAATAAAAACCTGATTTACATAGTAAGCCATTTTCTGACGATACATTACCTTTTACATTTTTTTAATAATGGAAATAAAAATTGCTGAAAATAGAAAAAGAGCTAAATGCTGTAAAAGTGAAGTAATGAACATACAATGCCTGAACTATTTCTCGTGGATGGAGCAGACATTTATTTTCTCTATTATAGACAGTGCAGTTTATAGAGAGATTAGTGAAGTCAGATGAAAAATGAACTTGTTGAAATTAATTTTTGTTTGTTTGACAAAAAGATCTGAAACGCTGTATAGATTAATCTGTTCATCTGAATCCAGCCAATGCTCTGATCTTTTTAAGAAAAATTCAGCCATGTGGAAGAGGAGATAAAAGCCTTATTTATGAGTGACCTCTAATAAAGTATTTTTTCCCATTAAAAAAAAATAGAAAATTTGTTCATGTTACTTTGCTCTAAAGTTTAAATTGGTAAAAATGATTGCCAGTTAGGGGCATAGTTGTGAATATAAAATAATAATAATTATTATTCAGATTATACAGTGACATTCCTACCATAGGAGCAGGGCACGGGACTGTACGGCTTCCCCTGCTTGCCGTGACACTGTAATAGTGGCCACCTACTGATGTTATTTATGTTGTCATCACTTTTTCTCCTGGTGATCACATGAATAGTGTTTCTCCAAAATGTCCTGTCTTCTATTTGAGTCTTTAGGATTCCCATATTCTGATGTTCATGATTTCTGTGATGGTGTCCATCCATCCATCTTTGACTCTTCCAAGTATAACTGTCTTTAAGAAATTGTGTCTTCTTGTAATACATCCAAGATAAAGCCTTAGCCTAGTTATTTGTGTTTTAAATGGAAGAATAAGCTTTATTAGATCAATAATCTGCATGTTGGTTTCCCTTGCCAATCATTATAGAGTTACAGTTTAACTATTTGCTTCCTTAAAAGGTATAGTCTTACGAAAACCATCCCTTTAATAGAAGCCAGTCCGGTGCTGGCTGGTTGACGAGGGTCGAAGTACACAAACCCCTGCCGATCAGCTGTTAGCACCGAGTGAATGCTCAGATTCTAGTAGTTTTTTCCTATTTTCTTCTCCATCCGGTCCAGAGTTCATGACGACTTCTCCCGGCCATGACCCATTTCTGCAGAATTTGCCACTCAGATGTCTTTGGCTCCTCACTTTTCCAACATTTCCCCACCTATAAACGAAAATAAAATTATCATGGTGCCACATACTGTACCCCTAAATATAATATCACCAAACACTGCGCGCCTGAATATAATAATACCATACACTGTAAAACACCACATACACAAAGCCTGTACATAGTGCCACACACAGCCCCTGTAGATATTACACACCCCCATAGATAGTGCCACATACAGCCCCCTGTAGATATCACACATTCCCCTATAGCTAGCACCACACATATCCCTCCATAGATAGCGTTACACACAGCCCCCTATAGATAGCGCCATACAGCCCCCCTATAGAAAGCGCCACACAGCCCTCCCCCTCTTGTAAATAGTGCCACAGAGCCCCCCCTTTAAAGAACACCACACATACCGCTGTGGATAGTGCTACACAGTCCCCCCACTTGTATATAGTGCTACACAGCCCTCCCCCTTTGTACATAGAGTCACACAGCGCTCCCCCTTGCATATAGTGTCACACAGCGCTCCCCCCTTTGTATATAGGGCCACACAGTGCTCCCCTTGCATATAGGTCCACTTAGCATTCCCCCTTGTATATAGGGCCACACAGCGCTCCCCTCCACCTTGTATATAGGGTCACACAGCACTCCCCCCTTGTATATAGTGTAATGGAGAACTCCCCCCCCCTTGTATATAGTGTCACAAAGCACTCCCCTCCTTGTATATATTGTCACAAAGCACTCCCCCCCCTTTGTATATAGGCCCACACAGCGCTCTCCTCCCCCTTGCATATAGGCCCCACACAGTGCTACCCTCCCCCTTGTACATAGGCCCACACAGCGCTACCCTCCCCCTTGTATATAGGTCCACCCAGCACTCCCCGCTTGTATATAGTGTTACGGAGAACTCCCCCCCACCTTGTATATAGTGTCACGGAGCACCCCCCCTCCTTGAATATATACACAGCGCTACCCCACCTAAAAAAAAAATATATATTTTACTTACCTTGCCCCGTGGCGGCCACTCCAGCTGGACACATGTGAATCCTCCGGACTAGACGCATGCGCAGACCAGAGTGATGCAGTACCTCATCACGCCGGCCTGCGCAGGGAGTCTTCCGTGCGCCTTATAGGCTGCAGGCCTAACTTGGCCTGCAGCCTATAATATTCATTTGTATCGGAGTCCTGATAACTCCGATACAAATGAATTTCGCTGCCGCTAGCACCGGGGCCACCTCCGGTGCTAGCGATGCCACAGGGAATGAGGGGGCCCGTGCGATCATGTGCGGTTTGGGCCGGTTTGGGCGGCTATGGGCCCCCTGGGAGCCTTGGGCCCCGGGCGGCCGCCCGAACCGCCCTAATGATGATCCGCCACTGCTCACGCTGACTCCCGGCCACTTACTGATTATATGTTCGGAAGTTACGGAAACAACGTAACTTGCTGAGATACACTGTTTCCATAACTCATATAAAACTGAATAGTAGTTACGGAACCTCGCATGCTATTATTTTCCTCTAACTACCATTCACTACTGGGATTTATGGAAACAGCATATCTCCGTCAGTTGCGTTGTTTCCGTAACTCCTGACCATGTCTCAACCATGTAATCAGGAAGTGTTCAGGAGTCAGCATAAGTGCAAAAGCTAGAACGGGGATTAGGGGGCCCCATTATATAGATAGGTGCGGGTCCCAGAGCAAATTGCTGTTTTTTGGTCACCTTAGCTCTAAAAAAAAAATGGAATAAAAAGTGATAAAAAACTCGCATGTACCCCAAAGTGGTATCAGTAAAAACTACAGTTTATGCCACAAAAAATAAGTCTTCACATCGCTCAATTCACGGAAAAATAAAAAAGCTATGGCTCTCAGAATATGGTGATGCAGAAAACATTGGGGGTGCTGAGATAGGACCCTGAAATGGATTATGTCTTGGGACCCGTGAGCTTCAAGTTATATTTTTTCCAGTCAGTGGGTAATGTATACCGATGATTTAGGACTGCACTACTATATTTTGGAAACTGAAGTGCACCAGGCTGCTTTATATTGTTCATTGGTATAGGAGATGTGTACAATACAACAGAATTTTTGAGATCAAGTTAAAATTACAAAAATGTGTAATTTCAGTGATTTTATTGCAGTATTTATATTTACTAGTCCAACATTGTAATTTCAAGTTACTGGAGGCGGTGATTTATACGTTGATTTAGATCTACAATAATACGCCGTATGGAGTACTCAGCCTGGTTTTATTTAAACAATATTGTTCTATGTGAAAAGGAAATTAAATGAGTCCTTAAGAATATGACATGATACAGTCAATGTGAAATTGCTCCATTTTCTCTTACTGGAATCTATAATAAATCGGCAAAATTGTATGTTTATTGCTTCAGTTACTTTAAGGAGAATCTTTCATATGATGTAATAAATAATGTGCAGAATGTGAGCGGCCATAGAAAAACATGCCCAGTATCTGCCCTTGGATAGACAAGGCCCCAATTCAAGTTGGCCTTGCTACTGTTTTTAGATGAGAAGCTGTGTAGGGATCCTATTCTCACAAAGTACCCCCAAAATGACGAAATAAAAGACAAACTGGCCAGAGGGTAAATCTTTCATCTTAAATGGATTACAGGGCTCGGCCTCCTGTCCCAAATATGGTCAATCCATCTATGTCTCAGGGTCTTGTTATAAAGTCCACTGCCATTAATTTAATAATAGAGTAATGACATGCAGTTATCATCTGAGGTTTTCATTAGATACAGTGTCAATAAGTCCAAAATGTGTTTTCTGTGGTTTTTCTATTAGTTACATAGATTGAAAAAAGACACAGGTCCATCAACTTCAACACGACAATAAATAACACGTCATTCATCGCCAGATTAATTATAACATCCAATGCCATTCATCATGAAATAATCATCTAGTCCTTTATTAAAAGAGGACAGTCTCTACCACTTGGGGTAGGCCATTCCATAGTTTCATTGCTCTAACTGTAAAGAACCCTTTCCTATATTGAGGTCTAAAACGTCCCACATGCAGCAAATGTCCCCTGGTCCTTTGTAGAGTCCTTTGTAGGTTATGTGCATATTTTGGTATCACAGTGTAACAAAAAAAAAATGCATTTACCTATGCAATGGTGGGCATAATGGTAGTTTTCCATGTTTATAAAACTATCGGTATAGCTGATCATACTTCTTGTCCCCCAAATTTCCTTTTTGAGCCTTGATCCTTGGAGAAATGTGGTGTGGGTCATTGTTTACTTACATGTGCTTCCTGTAAAGCTAATATGGTTATGTCTGCTCTATATGGTCACGATACATGAAGTACATCCATGCACAGCCCGGTATGTATCCAATGCATGCCGATCAGACATAACCAATCAATCATGAATTGATCACATATGAAAACACACTTCCCAGCAGTAGCCATTAATGAAAATCCTCATTGGGTACCAAATGTTAATACCCAGTAAATTGGTAAGATGGAGTTCTACGTGTGCTGAGTTTTGTTTAACCCTTTTTATACTATGCCAAAGAACCCCTTTGAAAATAATTCACCCTAGATTGCAATGTTGTCTGCCGCAAACTGTGGGCATGTTCTTTTAACGTGCACCTTCTCCAGGGAGGATTAATATTACATAGACAATGCCGGCGTCCCGGAATCAGCATCAATCCTCAATAATGAAATACTTTGCCATAAATGTTTTCATTACACAGGGTTACCGGCCTTTTAATTCTCTCCGATTGCCTGGCTATGCTTGAATAACACCAACACAAATAAGGTGACACAGGGTAAAGTCATCTCATTGTCTATTCAGAGCAGAAATGAGATTTCAGACTCGTACAGAACAAAACGAGGGAGTAGAGGAAGAAGAATATTTTATTTATTTTTAACTAAAATACTAATATTTCCCAGTCTGGCTCCTGTGGTTCGTTGCTTTTCTGTTCAGTGAGTTGAATTTATCGTTTATTCAGGACCCACTGAATTATTCTCTATTTCAAGTGGTTTTCTCGGATTTTCCCTCTCTTTTACTTCATCTTTCCTCAATTTCACACACACACTCTTCTTCCAGTTCATTGAAATACAAAGTAGATTATCCGTCTTGCTTCAGATTCCTATTGCATTCAACTTGCACTGCTTGACTTGAAACAAAACGCCGTATTTTATTTACCATGCTTTGCTGGAGGACACTAAGTACGGCTAATATTTTATTTTATTGTTTGCTTATATCCTCTGCCATACAGCCAAAGCTTCATTGAATGCAGGGCAACAAATCGAATATAAAAGCAAAGAGAAGGGTAAAGTACAAAATAAGTGCGTAGGACTAAGTGCATCATACAATAGAAATACACTCAACTTTGTTTGCAGAACAAGTCAAATTCTTGCATGGTTTAACAAATATGCATTTACCCCATTTTGTTTATGGTTTCTTTCCTTCTTTATTGTTCTTCTTTCCCATAAGACGTAGCCTCTTTGCTTCCTAAGTGCACAGAGCATGATTATTTTAAGTATAGTCTTCAATCATTATATATACTACTAGCTTACTAAAGTAGCAGCACATAAATACGTACCATATGTAGGCTTTCAAATGAAGCTTTCAGTATGTTCTATCTACATACTTCACTCTACTGATATTAAACGAGCTGTTACCTGACCGATTGTTTAAAGGGAAATTGACAATTTTACAAATTTAGATTTTTTTATGATTATTTTTTTATTATTACGATTATTATGTATTGATATTCTATAGGCAGTGTACTTGTATTATACACAGTTGAGTCACATTATGATCACCTCCTACTTTCATGGCAGCGCATAGCCCATGAAGGAAGTGATGTGTGGTGGACTGGCTTGGTGGGTATATAAGGTGTGCGATAGGCTGTCTGACCACATATCACTTGTTGTTGCTATGTGTAAAAGGGGCGATTTATCAGAGTTTCAAAAAGGGATGGTTATTGGCTTTCGGACCAAGGGCGGCAGCAATTCTCAAACAGCGCTGTTTGTGAACTGTTCGTGTGCTGCTGTGGTGAAAGTGTATCATGAGTGGACAAATGGCTCCAATGGGAATAACCGAAGTGAAAACTGCATAGCACCATGTGCTGTTGATGTGAGAGGTGAACGTCGAAGGTGTGCGAGGGCCGAATGACGCGCTACAGTGGAGCAGCTCACCGTGAAAATCAACCAGGGGGCTACCAGACGTGTGTTTAAAACAGTTCAGTGAACCCTACTGCGTATGGGGCTCTGAAGCAGATGGTTGGTCACTGCTCCTATTTTAACAAAGGTGCATTGGAAAAATAGGCTTCAAGCTGCACGACAGTATTGAATTTGAATCACCAATGATTGGCAAAGGGTTGTCTTCTCATATCAGTCACATTTTCTGCTTCATCGAATGGATGGACGTTGGCGTGTCAGGCGAGAAATAGAACAAACACCCTGCAACCATTGCTGGATGAACACAAGCTGGTGGTGGCAGCGTTATGGTCTGGGAAATTTTTCATGGCATTCTCTGGGCCACTCATCCATGTGGAAGGCACTCTGAACCGATTTGGGTATGAATCCATCCTTGCAGATCACGTCCATCCATACATGTTGTTTGTCTTCCCTGGGGCAGATGAAATCTTCCAGCAAGACAATGCGACATGTCACATGGCTAGAAATGTCCGACAGTGGTTGGAAGAGCACGGCCAAGACTTCCCAGTACTGCCCTGGCCCCAATTCGCCAGATTTGAACCCAATTGAGCATCTGTGGGACCACCTCGATCGTCTTATTTGCTCTATGGATCTTCCACCACGCACCCTCTAGCAAATGTGGGATGCACTGCAGTCAGCATGGCGCAAGATACCGAAGACAACCGACCAGCACCTTATTGAGTCACTCCCCGCCCGTCTAGCTGCTGTCCGTGCTGCACATGGTGCTTACTCTGGATCTCTAGAACGGGGCACACTGAACCCCCTTCTATCTGGCTCGGCTCCTGCTGCCACCTGGCCACTTACTGATGAGGTGGTCAGGTGTTATGGAAACAGGGCAGCACAGCGAACTACTCTATTTCCGAAACTCAGTAACTAAGGAAACAGCGTAGTTTGCTGTGGTATGCTATTTCCATAACTCCTATTCACTTCTATGGGAGTTACGGAAGCAGTGTAGCTCAGCGAGCACGGCTGTTTCTGTAACTCCCGACTACCTCATCAGAAAGTGTCTGGGAAGCAGCGGGAGCCGGGCAACATAGAACACCCCATTAGGGGGCCCCGTTATAGAGATAGGTGCGGATCCAGGATGGGAGACCCACATCTATTGAACGTTTATGGCATATCCTGTGGATATTCCATAAATGCCAAAGATGGGAAAACCCCTTTAAGTAAATTTGAGAGCTTCGCCTTAAAGGGAGTATCCAGCCAAAATAATCTTCTGGTAATGACTGTAGGTAGAGGTAAGGCTGGGTTCACATGTTGGGGATTTGCCTATGGCAAATCCTAACGTGTATTTTACAAAGAATCCGCGGCGGAAAACCAAGGTGAACACTGATTTCTGCCATGGATGTGCCGGCGAATCTGCACCAGATTTACCCCCATTGTCATTCAAAGGGACTAATCCGTGGCTTTTCTGTGCAGAATCCATGAGAACAACGAGCATGCTTATTATTCTCGCAAATATTTTTTTCGGTGGTGTGGACAAAAATCTGTGCAGCTCTCTTTCCACAGCATGCAAAACGGTGTAAAATACTTCATTGATTTTCATTGATTGTGAAAGGTGAGTGCATTCGAGTGAATTTGATAAGGATTTAGGCATGGATTCTGCGCCTAAACCCTCATCAAATCCTGAACGTCTGAACATAGCCTGAACAGGGCCCCATAGCCTTTGTGTTTATAGTCCACTTTTTGTTCTAAAATTGTAAAGGCTGTGGAAAGAAAATCCCTGTACAGCTCTTTACCACTCATTAAAATAAGTATTTCGGCCAACCTATGCTGGGCCCCTTTCCCCAGGGGCTCCATAGCAGTCTGCCTCTACAGTATGCACAGCCTTGCTACTGATATGTTATAGATACATGTGAAAAGACCACTTTGGGGAAGTCTGATCTTGAACCATGATTGATAACTAGAATATAAGCATTCTATAGAGCTCAAACCCCCTTTGGTACTGCTCATATTTAAGTTACTGCAAATCCGACACAACATTAGCATTAAGTTCCCTACAGAGTAGTTGCATTTTAGAAATCCGTGGAGGTCCAAGACCTTAGACTTGTGGTCTTCTCACAAGAATCTAGGACATCAGAAGATGGTTTTGACTGGATTTCCCCTTTAAAAATTTGAGCGTTTAGGATTAGCTGGGTTTCGGTTAGAACACCTACAGTGGCAGCAGTATTGCACTTACTATTGACAAACAAGGTAGCTATTCCGATTTCTCATACTCTTCACACCAGGCTCTCACCTAGGAAAACCTGGTGAGCCTTAACCTGACCAGAGATAACTGACAATATTCATGAAGATACTTTCCAGGGAAGCTTCAGCCTATCAATGGTGTAGATGGTTGTGTGGGTAACCAGCAGGGCAGCAATTTATGGATGTCTACGTGGGCTTCTTACTAAAGGAAGACACTGCACCTCATCAAATGCAGAAGCACTCCTCAATTATCTCATCTGAAAGTTCAAGCGCAGCTGTAATACAACATGATATTTCTTGGATATGCAAGTCCATGGAGTTCAAGCAGCTTTTTTTTATGGTTGTAAAACAATTGCAATGGCTTGCAAAGGCGCAAACTAAAACAAATTAGCTATGTAATAATTACCACAACAATGCAAACGAAAACATGTAACTATAGATAGGCGAAAACTATCATTAAAGGCCATAGAAAACAGAATCAACTATTTGGAGTAGCACAGCTGCCTTGCATGAGATAATGCTACCCTGCACATTTACAGTGATACCATGAATACATATGTAAGCTAGTGGCGGAAGTAATAAATTATGTGTTGTGTAATGGGTCTTGATTGCATTGTAAAGACTTCCACACAATGGCTTCATGTAATTGTCATCTTTATTTAAGGAAGTTGTGATTAGAAAAAGGATCTGTTTTTTTCCTCGATAAACAGCGCCACTTTTGTCCAGGGGTTGTGCTTTGCATTGCATCTTCAAGTGAATGGGGCTGAGCTGCAATATCAGACACAGCCCATGGACATGAGAGGTTCTGTTTCTAAAAAAAAGAAAACCATTGGTTCTAACTTCACACAAAACCTTTAAGTCAGAGAACAGAACAATTGGGCAGGTAGTATTTTAGGGATGTCAGTGTATATAAAGAGTAAAAGTTAACACCCACCTAAAATTCATAAAGAACTCAAATTACCATGGACTCAATTGATGCCACTCACGTTTCTCACAATGGGTATGGAGACTTTCAACTAAAATGCGAAATTCCAACGGATGGTAGTAGGACATACAAAATGCTGCTGATAAACTCTTGTGAGATTCTGAGTTTGTCATCAAATAAAACAAAATGTCAGGGATAGAAATGGACTTACACCATTGTGAACTATATTAGTAATACTGTACATTTAAAAAGTTATTATCTACTAAGGTTATAAACACAAAAACAGGTACCAAAGAAAAAAACAACCCTACATTTGAACTACTCATAGCCCCTTCCAATATCATTAGTTTTTTTTCTCATTAATGGCCTCTGCAACAGTCTTGTGAATAGAATATAGTACAGACTGTAAATAGAGCAGCTCCCTCTACCTCTACCCCAGCAGGAAGTTCTAGCACTATTTTAAGCACCAATTAGCTGCATAACATCAAACCTGGTACTATTCACCTGCAGATACTAATAAGCAATAGTGTCATCTGGCTGGTCATACATTACTAAAACTAAATGCTAGGGTCAAAACCATATCACAACCAATAAACATTAGAATGACCAGGGGGTTATCACTTGACCTCTGAGTTTGAGAAAACCTCCTCCACAATAAGCAGACTTTAGCAATAAGCAAAAACTTCTCTGAAGAAAAGTTGTGGTTTTAATTGACACAGGATGAAGGCCATATAATATTCATCCAAGAAGTCCTTACAGGCCTCAATCATGATATTACCTTGGACTGCTGCAAAATGCTATATCCTAACATTTTATTGAATTATTTTGCTGTATATACACCCTTAAAAGGGGTTGTACCAGTAGAAAAAATCATCACCTATTAATCGCCGGGGGCCCTACCACTGGAACGCCCACCGATCGTGAGAATAGGCGTCGTTAACCCCCTGATCCTCCTCACTGCTAGACCACAGTGAGGAGGACATTGAGTAGAGCAGTGGAGAACAGTGCGTGCTGCCGCTTTATTCTACTAGGAATGTCGAAAACTGCAGACTACAGTGCTTGGCTGTTTCCATCATTCCTATAGACATTGAATGGAGCAGTGGGCACATGCTTGACTGCCATTCTATTCCAGCTCCTCCTCACTGTGGGGGTGAAGTGAGGAGGATCTGGGGGTTCTGGACCCCCGTTCTTGCAATTGGTGTGGGTCCCAGTGGTGGGGCCCCCAGCAATCAGACAATTAGCACTTATTTTATGGATACGTAATAATTATTGCTTCTGGGAACACCACTTTTAGGGCTCATGTACATGGTCGCATTACAGCTACTTTATATAAAGCTATAATATGGCACCCATAGCCGTTCATGGCAACATATTGCATATTTAGACATAATCCGAAAGAAGGATGCTCCATCAGAGGTTGTAATCTGGAGGTACCATGCGGCATGCTCCATCAAAGGTTGTAATCTGGAGGTACCATGCGGCAGCACTTGGGGTACCTACGACTCCATAGTAACTCTTTGCATTGTGCATGAGTCATAGTGGAAAGTCGCTTTCTAACTTATAATGTAAAGTCATATCAATAAATCCTTACTTCATGTTTCAGGTAGCAAAGTCATTTTCTGTGGGGGTTGGTTCCACCTAACTGCAACTCATTAAACCTACTGTATCAACATTTAAAAGTTATTTGAAGGGGACTGACGAGAGAGGAAAATTAAGCAACTTCTTGTACTTGAAACTAAAATAAGGTCTAAAGAATTACACTGATGCATGTAAAATTGTATATAAATCCAATATAATTAGAAGTCAAGCTGCTCCGCAAAAGGCCTGATATTTTTATGGTTAATATTTAATGATGCCGTACAAAGATATTGGGTGCTAATTGATGTATTTGTTTGGTACATAGTTTCAAAAAGCATTGCATCAGTAGCTATTATATTACAGACATTGAAGCGGAATGTTTCAAAGTCATTAATCATATGTTACGAAGGGCAATAAAATCCAATATGAGGGGAATTACACTACTCGCAATTCAAGTTAACTAGAAAGGGGATAAGTCTTTACAATTAATTCCTGAAACAAAAAAACAAAACTTAAAAATGATCTATTTGCTGTCAGTGAATGGAAACCTTCTTGTAACAAGCTCTGCACCTGTGTCAATTGGTCATAATCAGGACAGGCTGTCAGGTTCTGGATGTATACAAAAATGTCTCCATAGGAACCTAAACACAGTATATTAGATAAAGTTACATAATTTGTAATCTGTGGGGAAAGCCG